>NC_090996.1:35472615-35775646 GCF_041146395.1 Eulemur rufifrons
TAACAAAAATGTTCCTATCAAAATTACATTGAGATGTGAGTATAGGTTTGTTTAGATACAGCGCTAGAAAAATGTTGGCACCAAATGCACTTAAAAGTTTTAAGGCTTAATCAAAATACAGAGTAATAATTTCTCAATGCAGCTTAGAGGTTGAAAACAGGATGCTACTTTTTTAAATCTTCCACGTACAGGCAGTCCCCAAGGTAGAGAACACCTTCCACATGCAAATGGCAACCACGGTGGGGCTGCCATGTGCAGTGACGATCTCCTCCCGTGACCGGCCTGCCCAGGACTCAGCCCAGCCCCGCAGCCTCAGCAAAGGCGGAAGGATGGGAAAGGAGTGAGGTGACTTCTGTCACGGCTGCCCAGGGGCCTTTGCTCTGGTTCACGGTTTCCTCGCTCCCCAAGACGTTCGTTCTCATCCCTGGCTTCTCCCTTCTCCACCCAAAGTGCCCGCCAGTGGGAAGAACTAGAGAGCCCCCCGCAGGGCGCGAGGGAGACGGGCAGGGGCCAGCAGGGCAACGCCAGGTCTCTTCATGGCAGCCCACCGCGGACTCACAAACCGTTCTCTCATTACAAAGAGTTGTAAGTGGTCGTTCATTTCTACCATTAGACTATTTCCTTTTAAGTAAAACGAATTAGTGTGTTTGGGTTTAAACAGTTTACTACCATTTAGGACGTTTTTAAAGGGGAAAGAAAAAGCTCTAATTCCTAATCACTCTTGTAAGTGACTGAACCACAAACCATTTGAAGTGCGACAGAGTCGCATGGAATGACTGTCTCTTGGCTCCAGAGTCCGCAGGGCAGTCGAAGGGGGGGACTGTCTTTGGTTGACAAAGCCTCGTGCAGATGCCCCCACGTGCCGGGCACAGGAAGTGAGCTCGACAGGCAGTTCCTGCAGGCACTGAAGCAGGCAGGCCGGTGTGAGCCCGACTAACAGTTGTTGCTTTTCTATTAAGAAATTTTAATCATGATGGTTTCTAGCACCAGGCGTTAGCTTTGTAGGCACTCAGAGCAAAGCGACCACCACCCAGACGTTCTTCTCTGCAGAGAGACACCCGCCCAAGGGAAGCAGGGCACAAACCGCAGCCCCTTCGGGGCGAACCGGAGGGACTCCTGCCTGACAGAGGAGCAGCGCCACTCCTGCCAGCCCACTGTCCTCGCCGGCACGTGTCAGGGGACTGAACAGCCGTGACTGCTGCTAAACCACCTCACCTCCTGGCCTCAGGTCTCCAATCTCTTCCAGACGATTGTGACCATGGTCCAGAGGTTCTGCAAAGCTTTACAGAGGGTGGTCTAAGCAGTTTTTGTTCCTCTTTGGTGTACCTGAGCAAGTGACTTTTTTCTGGGAAGGTGTCAGGAACAGACCAGAATCAGTCATTTATGTAAAGCTGGTGTTTAAAAATAGCTTTTCAGGTATTAAAGAATCCGAGGTTCTCAAGCATCGATTCTTCCCATCAACCAATTGCTCGAATAGAGCGAGACACGGGAGAAGTTACATAAGCCCCTTACTCGGACACGTGTGAGCAGTTTCCAAGTCCTGCCAAGGTCAGTGGGGCACACTTACGGGAGAACCGTGGCTTGGGAGGGAACTGTCCACGTCCCGGGAGAAGAACAAAGGCCTGGACTTAAGGCTGATGAGAGAAGGAAAGGAACAATTCACAAGCAAAACTGGCAGGTGAAGGACCGAGGCCGGCCCTTGCGAGAGAAGGGCGGATCCCTGCGTGAGCCGGGCCAGGGCTCTGGGTGGCAGAAATGGGCAACTCGGAGGATTAGGGTCTAAAACCGTCCACAAAGCAGAAGACTGAGGACAACTTTTTGGTTCTTTTGAAAGCTGCTAAGGAGAAGCAATCAAGATATTTTAAGAAAAGACTGCAAAAATAAAGACAAATACAGTGGGGATAAAATGGACAGGAGACGCAGGGCTCGGCAGGGGGCTCGGGGTGGGGAGCGTGGTGGGGGGCAACTGGCGTCAGGATCCGAGGGGGTCGTCCGGACGCCCTCCCAGCGCCTCGTCAGTGTCTGCACGCTTTGCACCTCCCCCCACGCAGAGGACGGGCTGTTGTTTCCTTCCAGGGTGTCCTGTCGGCTGGCACAGGACGCCTGGCTTCACCGAGCCTCCCGCGGCCCCGTGCCACCTCCCCACCCTGGCCCACCGTGGGGTCCCTCTCGCGTCTGGAACCAGGAAGGAGTGAAAACCAGGGGAATCGCATCGCATCCCCGCGAAGACACGTCTCCCGCAGTCCGGAAGGCGGGGTCCTCCGGGCGGCTCTCGTGACGTCAGCGGGGACCCCGAGCCGCCGGCCTCCCACACACGACTCACCCTCTCCCCCGCAGCTGGCTTGGGCTAAAGGAAACGACAGTATTTGCTACACCGACTCTCCTGTCTGGCTGTGGTCAGGCGGCAACTGTTTCAGTAGAAGGAAATGCTGGATTTGCCTCCTGGTGGGTTCAGGACTTTGTTGTGTGAGCGAGGCCGCGGCCCCAGCCTGGGCTCGTGGCTGTCGACCTTGGCCGTGGGCCCGTGCTCCGCCGCGTGGCCGGCTTCCCTGGCGCCGCCTCTCTCGCCCGGCTCTTCTCCGGGTGGGACGCTCCTCACAGCTGTGGGACCAAGCGAGGACACCACCGTGTTAGAAGCAACCTGTCTGCCTGCCAGGCGTGCCGCGAGAATAAAGGGTCACAGAGCGACTCGCAAGGATTCATACTGTTGCCGGGAAGGAGAGAAGCCGGGCTTTCCACCCTGCGCCCAGCCAGCTGGCGGTGCTTAGCAGGCGCAGCTCTTGCTGTGAGCGTAACACGGGCCAGCTACTGCGAACACGCTTTGGCTTCTTCCTAAGTTAGTCAGGTGTTTATCTATATTCTTGTTAGACTCCACTCCCATTTCTTCCACCTCAAGTATAAAAACCAAACTCCCCAGTGAGCGTGGACAGGGGAGAGTGCGTCTCAACAGGGCGGAGGCCAGGCCTCCTGTCACCACCGCTCTGGCCTTTCTGGAGGAAGAACCAACTCCCACGTGTCTTGGTCGTCAGTTTAGGGAAATGGTGACCCACAGGCAGGAATCGCTGCCCAGAGTCAGCTTGGAGAACCTTGGTGGGAGCTCATCTGACCTCCAGCCCGACCACAGAGCAGCTCCTGGGTGACCGCCCACGGAGATGCCACATCCCGCCCCCACCCGGCCTGTGTCCCTCCTTCCCACTTCCCAGCTGTCCCGTGTGCCCTCTCCTCGATTAGTTCTGCCAGCTCCACCACGGGCCGCGAGCTCACAGAGGGCGCGGGGTCCCTGCCTGTCACTGCACGGGTGCCAGGAAGACACCACCTTGGTCTCAGGCCTGGGCTCATGAGCAGCAAGGAAAGGAAATCTCTTCCCCCCAAGCTGCTTCAAACGCCAAATCCTCTCAGCAGCGAGCACGGCAGCCGGCCTGGGAGGAGCAGGCAGACGCTGCCTCCCATTCCCGGGGACGCAGCAGCAGCCTCCAGAACGAGGCCACTCAGGAAGAAGGGGCAGGAAACCAAAGCTCACCTTTAAGGTCCGATGTTGGTTCTTCTCCTTCGCGTAAGAAAACGTGATCCTGCAACGAGGCAAACCGGCCGGTCAGCAGTCGGGCCACCACCCTACCACCCTCGCTCAAAGGGACAGTGAAAACCAGGACGTGAACGACTGTAACTTTTCAGATTTTTTAGAGACAGGATCTCGCTCCGTCACCCCGGCTGGGATCATGTCTGTGTGCCAACACGCCTGGCCGACTTTTTAGCTTTTAAAAAAATGTTCTTACTATGGACAATTGTAACCATAAACAGAGAACTACCGTGAACCCCACATGACCCTCTGCACAGGCACAGTGACACCTACTCATGCCCACCCTTGTCTTGGCCACACTGTTCTCCCAACTTCGGGCCCCCCCCCCCCCCCCATCCTTCTACAGCGTTATTCTGAAGCAAATCCCAGATATCTCATTTATCCATAGACGGTTCAAGATGTGGCTTTTAAAAATGTCCTCTGAAAAGAATTCTCAAAACTACGAATATTAATGATGTTAAAGCCCAATTTTAAACATCGGCACAGTGTTTCCAAGGCCGGTCCATGCCGTAGTCGGTGCTTCCCTCCTCTTTGTGGCCGACTAATATTCCACCGCACGGACAGCCCACCCGCTGTTCCCCATCCATCCGCTGGCGGACACTTAGAGTTGTTTCTATCTTGGGCTCTTACGAATATTTTGCTACGAAAATAGGTGTGCAAGTATCTGTCTCAGTCCTCCTCTTAAAACCTGTGGGTGCATACTTAAGGGTGGCATTGCTAGATCATGGGGTAACTCTAGGGTTAATGCCCAACTGTTCTCCACGGCAGCTACGGCGTTTTACGCCCCCGACAGCAACCTGGGAAGGCTCCAATTTCCCCACATCCTTGTCAGCACTTTTTATTTTCCGTTTTTGTACCACTGCCATTCTGGTAGGTGTGAAGTGGTATCTCACCATGGTTTTGCTGGTTGTTTTTTTTGTTTTTAAGAGATGGGGTCTCAGTCTGTCGCCCAGGTTGGAGAACGGTGGTGTGATCACAGCTCACTGCAGCCTCGAGCTCCTGGGCTCAAGGGATCCTCCTGCCTGGGCCTCCCAGAGTGCTGGGATTGCAGGCGTGAGCCACCGCGCCCGGCGTTTCACTCTTAGTAGTGTCCTTTGATGCACAGTTTCTAATATGAATGAAGTCCAATTTATCTATTTTTAATTTTGTTGCCTGTGTTTTTGGTGTCTTATCGGAAACTCCATTGCCAAAGACAAGATCATGATTTGTCTCTATATTTCCTCCTAACAATTTTATAGTTTTAGCTCTTAACTTTAGGTTTTCGGTCCATTTTGAGTTCATCCTTACACCTGGCGTTAGGCAAGGGCCCACCGTTCATCTTCCTGCACGTGCACACGCAGCCTTCCCAGCACCGTTCGCTAAGAGACCGCTCCACTCCCACTGGATGATCCCGGCACCCTTGCGGAAAAATCGCCTGAACAAAGAGGTATGATTGGGAGGGTTTATTTCTCGGTTCTCAATTCTGTCTACCAATCTGTGTGTCTGTCCTTATGCCAGTACCATGTTGTTTTAATTTGCTTTGTGTAAGAATTGAAATTGGGAAAGATGAGCCTCCAACGTTTTCTTTCTCAAGATTGTTTTGGTTATTTGCGGTCCCTTGAGATTCCATATGAATTTTAGGACGGGTTTTTCCAGTTTTGAAAAAAATTCTTGAGACTTTGGTAGGGAAGGGACTACAGTAAGTCTCTCTCCATCTCCAGGACGGCCCCCACGGTGTGCAATTTCCTGCGCGCCGCGTTACTCCGAGTGCACCCTGGGGTGTGAACACGGGGTTTGGTCTGGGTTTGGTTCTTTGATCTAGGTTTGATTTTTTTTGTCCAGGTGATGTCAAAGGTGGTCCTTGAGGGACTCATTACCAGGCCTGTAGCATTTTGGGATATAACAGCCACTGATGACCATTGTCTAGATCCACAATTTTATTACAAGTTTGCAAAATGGCGATATTCTAATTCCGTCATTGTGTCTTCATTTGCCGCCAGGAGTACTTTTACAAAAGGGAACCTTCCCTCAATAGCTGCTATCCTGCCGTGCGGTTCACGCAGGAAACGCTGGCCAAGAGCTCTATCTTGTCCTCCCCCAGCTGCACGAATGGGTCCTGTGGCATTCTCCAAAGGTCACAAATTAGATGATTTTTAGTGCCATTATGAGCCATGAATTCCAAACCACTGCAATTACGGTACTTGTTAAGGACCAAACAGCCCGTGTCCCTCTTCACTCAGTGGTAGGAGTCCTGGAACACCCCCGCAGCCTGTGGGGCTTCTGGCTTTCTGGTATTGCAAGAGGCTCCAGGCTCACCTTGCCTGACTTCAACCCGGAACTGGCCACTTCTCCAGTGATGCTGGGGATGCCCAGTGGTCCTGGACCAGAAGACCGTTATGTTTGTTAAAAATCAAGGGAAGCTCTATTCTGTCTCTGCTTGTTCTACACCAGTTGTCTCTGCCCAATCCGCGTTCGCTGGAACGTGGGAGTCACCGCAGGAGGCTTCTTACCCTTGGGTTCGGCTGATGCCAGCCCCTCTTAGGGAGGAATTGCTGACTTTCAGCCCATTTCTGGTCTAGCCAAGGTTCAGCTTGTAGCGGAGCCCCTAAAGATACTTTTCAAACAAAAGCTCTCTTAAAACAACTCAAACGTAACGGTCTCGTAACACCGTAGAGGCTCACGCCTGGTCCCCAGGAGACTAGACTGGAAAGAGACGTCACTGCGGAGGCTCCCGCACGGCGGGGTCGTGGGACAACCCAGACTGGGTGCTGCTCCCGCATCCACCCTTGTTCTCTCCTTGTCTTGGTTCTTTTCAAGTTTCCGATTCAACTCTGCAACGGGCCACCTTCTGGCGTGTCAACCAACAAAAGTTCAGCAATTTTCTAGGCATCGGCAACTCCAGAAGTGGTTAAGAATTTTCTGTTTTAGGGAAGGAGACTGTACCTTCTGACCACAATAAAGGTGGAAAGGCAAATAAATAAGTTGAAAATATTGCTAAAAATTGTGTTAATAAAGATCCTGGCTCTATTATGAGTCTGGATGCAGCAAAGCCCAGAAATGTTCTGCCACCACTCGGCTGACAAACGTCCGAGCAGCCGTGGTACAGGCTCCGGTCCCCAGGGAAGCCAGGCCCGGCCTCCTCGGTCAGGCCCTCCCTGAGGCCCTGAGGCCGCAGACCTAGGCAATGCTCCCTCAGGCCACACCCAGAGCCACGTGCTCAGGCGCTCTCCTTCCCAGTGGTCCGGAGTCAGTGCTGACAGTGCAGGGACTCCGCTGGTGTCATTCTGAGGGTGGCTTCACTGGTTCAGAGGCGCCAGCTACATGTTAGCCAGGCACCACGAACCTGCACAGATGAGCATGAGGGCTTCGCCCCCGTGTGGGGCAACGCCCACACGAGCCATCACTGGCCACGTGCGGTGGCTCAGCCTGTGATCCCAGCACTTGGGAGGCTGAGGCAGGAGGATGGCTTGAGCCCAGGAGTTCAAGGCTGCAGTGAGCTGTGATCGCACCACTGTGATCCTGGGCGACAGAGCAAGACCCTGCCTCAAAAAAAAAAAAAAAAAAAAAAAAAAAAAAAAAAAAACAAAAAATAAGAAAGCCCCCCAAAAACCCAACAAATGGGGGAAAAAAAAACACCCATCATTTTTCTCTTCCAAAATGAAGTAAGAATAGGGAAAAGTTCGTGAGGATCCGACTCCTCGTGAATGTTCAGCTGTGTAAACTCTCCTCCCCAGACCGCAGCCACAGCCCGAGGGCAGAACTGCCCCCCCGTGCCCCGGGGCTTCCGTCAGCACCGGGCTGGCTGTTTCCGGGTGACTCAGGGGAGATTCCAGACTCAGTGACTAATGACTGCACCCAGGAAAAGCAACGTCGTCCACCTGTCCCTTCCCACCAACACGCCACGCCTGGCTCAGAGCCTTTTGAGAGAGACCTGGCGTACTTGTTTCTCTCCCGTGTCTGCTCCCTGAGTGCAGTCCCTACCTTGGGTTTGTTTGGGTGAGCCAGGCGGGAAGCGGCAGTGATTGGGGAGCCAAAAATGTCGCTGGTCTTCCCACCAGGGGGGTTCAGATGCTGCCGAGTCTGCACCGGAGTCGATTCGTCGAAGATGCCGCTTCCTTTCCCGCCTGCAGAAACAATCACAGCACACTGAGCGCTCGGGACACCTGTCTGATCCCAGCCCACACATTCGTCACCTCTCACAGGGACACCCTCGTGCCAGCCTTGGGTTCCAGGCCAACCGGGCAGGACAATCAGACGCTAACTCCTAATGGCCTCCGTCAAAGCCCGCCCTTCACCTGGGGCCTGCTAGAGCCTCGAGTCTAGAACAGAGCTGACCTGGACTGGCGCGGGAGGGAAGGCGGCATAAAACAGCACTTCTCCCGCTGGAATTTCCCAACCAGGCTTTCCCGTTGAAGCATCTTCTTCACTAAACCCACGAACACTTCTTTAGTAGGTTAAAAGCAAACAGCTACATGTCTAGGTCACACAGACAGCTCTGACTCTAATAGCACGCCCTACTCCAGGGAAACCTGGAACCTGGAACACAGTATTTACTTGTCATTCTTCTGACCCCATTCTGGCTGTAACTGCTGGTGACAACTAGATGTGTCAGCCAGTTAGAGACAGGTAACATCTCTGCTGCTAACCCTAGGTGACTTGACAAGCCATGATGAAAACGTGCACCTAAGGTGTTACTTCTTATCGTAGGTAACTGAGGCCTGGGTGTAAAACATGAGTGCGCACACTAAGCAAAAGGACGGCTACTGAGGTAGCGGCTGCTCGTCTCTGAACAAGCACCACGCCCCTACTTGCCACGGCGCGCTGCGCTGAAGGGAGGTGGGCATGGTCGCGGCACGGCCCCGGTGCACTCCCAGGACAGCCCGGCACGCACTGTGCAGAGCTGGGCTCGAAGGAACTGGCTCACACACCTGGACCTGCCTCGGATCTGACTCTACCTTGCAGGCCACGTGCTGTTCTGCCGCTAATGCAGAGGGTGTGCACAGCGGACCCCCCCCCCCCCCCCCCCCCGCCGCCAAGACCTTGACGAGGACGCAATGAGAACGGAAAGCACTTGCTGCTCCACTGTAACTGCAGCCAAACCACCACCAGATGACAATCCGGCTTCTGAGTCTCTTGCCTTATTCCCCTACATTTCCCCAGAACTGGGGTGAGGCAGGAAGTAGCTCCAGCTCTGGTCCCGCCTGACTGATCATCTGTCTGACAAACTGACTCCCGCGTGTGGCCGCTCAGATCCTGCAAGGATGGAACAAACCACGCTTCCCCTAGTGGACACGGACAGCGGAGGCCACTCAGGTGCTGTCACTGTGGACTCACGGCACGGCCCATCAGCCAGGAGAAACCTTTCTCAGAGTCTCTCCGACCGTAACCACTAGAAGGTGGGTAAGTACTCAAGACTATGTATATGTGTTCTAGATCGGTTCTTTTCTTTTAGAGTTTCAGTCCCACTGACGATGTGACTAAGAACAGTCTCCCTCCCTGAGAACAAGGTTCAACTGCACAATAATTTGCACGCAATTGCAGGACCCTCAAGGGGCCCACGGGGCACGTGGAAGTGGCTCCCTGGCAGGAACCAGCGTCCCACCACCCGCCTGGTGCCCTCAGGACCTGCACCCACCCAGCGTCCGAGCAGATGGAGCATCTGAGCATGCCCGAGCCACCTTGAAGAGAGAAAGTGAAAATCGTGAGAACTTTCTTTCATTTTGGAAGAACTCTGACGACAAGCAATAACCTGTCCCAGAAACTATCTGGAAGGATCCGTATAAAGAAATAGAAAACAGCTTGAAAAGAACATGGAGTAGGCGGAGGTGGAAGGGCTAACACAGGCCCACACCTGGGGGGTTTGTCCTCTTGGGTATGTTCCGAGGTTCTTCAGTTGGTCCAAAGATATTAGACGCCATCCTGTTAGGCCTGCTTGAAGGAACAGCTTCTTCCGGACTTCCAGAAAGGTTGCTCGGTTCTCCCCCCGGAGGCTTCATGGCCCTGCGAGGACAGAACAAACACACGTCACCGGGGGCTGACCTGGGGGCTCGTCACGGGGCGGAGTATTTTCCTAGTGTCTACAGAGAAATCACGTCCCACGGTTATTTAACACTGGCCTGACTGGTTCACACGTGGCCACATGAAAACTTATTTTAGTGCTCTTAGGACTTCCTTAAAAGTTTTCTTTATGTATCTTGTTTATGCCAAAAAATCTCTAGAAATTTGCGTATTTTGAAATTAGCCCTATGGTCGCTTGTAAGTAAAATTAAACTTTCCCTAAAACAGGCAGATTGAGCCACATTCAGCACAGTTTAATACCAGTTTTAATCACTATACGGTGGTGTTTAATACCGTAAACACAATGAATGTGTTCAGTCCTGCTGCTTCCGTTTGTTAAGTGCTTGCTCTGTGCTGGACACTGTTCTAAGCACTTTCCGAGCACATTACATTCCCTTGATCCAGGGATCGCTGTCACAGATGATGAATCTGAGACAAAAAGAAATCAAGTAATTTGCCAGAAGCCACACAGGAAATAGCAGAACCAAGACTGAAACACAGGCAGTCTGGATCTAGAGCCCGGACTGTGCCCTACACCTCTCTTAAAGGTCTCCAGGACGGGCACCCACCACTCGCCCCCGAGCAAGCCTGATCGCAGGGCTGGGCTGCCCACTCCGCCACGGCCACGGGAGCCCAGGCCACGGAGCACTCGGACGTGGCTGGCGCGGACCGAGACGCACATCTCTCGAAGCGAAGGCAAAGTGTCTCCTTCATCATGTCCTTCTACTGATCACACGTTGAAATGTTTTGCACATATTAGGTTGATGAAACCTATTATAATTAACTGCTGATTCTTATTAGTTTTTAAAATGTGGCTACTAGAAAATCTTAAATTCCATCTGTGGCTCACATTTCTGTATGGGAAGTGCCACCAACGTTAATCCAAGTGCATCCTGGGAATCTACGCGGTCCTGAAGTCTGGTGTGACCAGACAGAAGCCGAGTACCGCGAAGGTCAAAGAATACACCTACTAGCGCCACTGTTCAGATCGACACACGGGATGTCACCCCAGATACACTGGCGCTCTACTAATGCCGATTTTAATTAAACACCTGTGAAGAACGCAGGTTCCCCACTGCTCGGTCACAAGTTCTGGTCTGTGGCAAACGGTGTCACGAGCTACTGAAGTAGAGTTTAAGAAGTAGAAGATCAGGACTATGAGTCACTTTTTACTGCAAAAACTGAATAAGGAATTGCCGCAAAGCTCTACCTCCATACGTGCGCAGAGCGGAGAAACGCTGCATTCATACACATTTTTTTTTTGGAAAACCTGGAAAGATTTTTAAAATGCACTTGAGAGAGAGAGGCCTGCTGAAACTGAGTGTTCACACGAGCGAGTGGCCCACGCTTTCACTAGTCCTACGCAGGGGGACTGTCTGTGGCCCCAGACACTGAAGAATACGGTTGGGCCTCCGTGCCTGTGGCTTCCACATCCGTACATCCAACCAACCTCAGACAAAAAAGAAAAAAAACAAAAAACAAAAAAAAAGTTTGGGTCTGTACTGAACATGTACAGACATTTTTCTGTATAGGTTATATGCAAATACTATGACATTTTACATGAAGGACCTGACTGTCTGTGGACTTTGGTACCTGCAGGAGGTCCGGGAAGCCCCCCCAAAGATAATCATCCGTGAAGTCACAGGGCTCGATGCCACACAAAAGCTGTGATTGCAGGTTAGGCCTCCATGGAAGCTGCGCAAACACTGACTGCTCAGGGTTAGCACAAAGAACAGGACATTTAAATGTTTCCTCAAAGGAGCTAGAAAGAGAGCGGCCTGCTCCCTGTGATTTCACACAGACTCGGCTCTCAGATCTCCCGGACTGCAGAAAGCGAAGACCTCGTCTGCTTTACAGAGGGCTGACGACGCACCCGTCTCGGCCTGAACACGGCCCCACTGCGGCCGCACAGCACCGCAGAAGCCACGCGAGCACCGGCAGGCTTCTGACTTGGTGCCCGAGTCCCTGTCTGCCTGGGAGGATGGGGGAGGCGGATGTGCCAAACCTGCCTGTTCAGCAGTGAGCACTTCTTTAAGGATTTGATGAAGGGAAAAAATCAGTTCAGTGTGAGAATATTTTATTTTTTTAGAGACAGGGTCTTGCTCTGTCACCCAGGCTAGAGTGCCGTGGCACAATCACTACAACCTCAAACTCCTGGGCTTAAGCGATCCTCCTGCCTCAGCCTCCCGAGTAGCTGGGACTACAGGCATGCGCCACGATGCCTGGCTAATTTTCTCTATATATATTTTTAGTTGTCCATATAATTTCTTTCTATTTTTTTTAGTAGAGACGGGGTCTCGCTCTTGCACAGGCTGGCCTCGAACTCCTGAGCTCAAACGATCCACCCACCTTGGCCTCCCAAAGTGTTGGGACTACAGGCGTGAGCCACCACGCCCGGCCTCCTGGCTAATTTTTTTTTTTTTTTTTTTTTTTTGAGACAGAGTCTCACTCTGTTGCCCAGGCTAGAGTGAGTGCCGTGGCGTCAGCCTAGCTCACAGCAACCTCAAACTCCTGAGCTCAAGCGATCCTCCTGTCTCAGCCTCCCGAGTAGCTGGGACTACAGGCAGGTGCCACCATGCCCGGCTAATTTTTTCTATAT
Source organism: Eulemur rufifrons (assembly GCF_041146395.1). NCBI lineage: Eukaryota > Metazoa > Chordata > Mammalia > Primates > Lemuridae > Eulemur > Eulemur rufifrons. The sequence goes on from NC_090996.1 coordinate 35,484,828, forward strand.
ATATTTTTAGCTGTCCATATAATTTCTTTCTATTTTAGTAGAGGTGGGGTCTCACTCTTGCTCAGGCTGGTCTCGAACTCCTGAGCTCAAACGATCCGCCCACCTCGGCCTCCCAGAGTGCTAGGATTACAGGCGTGAGCCACCTCGCCCGGCCTCTCCTGGCTAATTTTTAAAAAATTTTTGTAGAGATGGAGTCTAGCTGTGTTGCCCAGGCTGGTCTCAAACTCCTGGCTTCAAATGATCCTCCTACCTCGGCCTCCCAAAGCGCTGGGATTATAGGCGGGAGCCACTGCGCCCAGCCAAGAAAAAACATTTTAACCAAGCTTAAATTAAAAACATCTAACAAAATTCCTTGTAATTCTTGAAGCAGAACAACAACAACAACAAAAAAAAGTATAAAAAGAATAAAAAATAAAAAGTAAAAAGAATAAAGGGGTGACCATCAGATTTTAGGTCAGGCGCTTTGTTAAGGCCAGCCGACTTCCGTACCCATTTCTGAATCACATAGCTCCGGCGTTCTCCGTATCCTTCTCGGCTAACTGCAGCAAGTCTAACAAGCTCGGGTTCCCAGTCACATCTTTGGAAAAAAGGGATGGAGATCTGTGTACTTTTCTGGATTTCTATTTGAAAACAAACAAAGAAAAAACAAGTGGCACCACAGAATGTATTAGCAGGGATTATGGTGCATAAAGGCCCGGCCACCTGGGCGTGGGCGGTGGCCACCTCCATCACAAAGACACCGGCCGGCACCGCAGGTCTCACAGCCGGCAGCTACCGTGCCAACTGCCAGGCTGCCGAAAAGGGGGCTCAGAGCAATGGGACTGAGAGCTCAATAGACCTTTCAGCAGAAACAGAGCCCACAACAATGGCGCAGTGTGGCTTCTCCAGGCCACGCGCAGCCACCGCTGTGACAGCGAGTACGGGCAGAGAAGGAAAGCTAGCGAGCTCAGACATTTGGGGACAATTTCACAATGTCGGGGTGCTTTCTGTTTTCCCTTTGTAGTATCCCTTCCATATGTTTCGGTGAAGATACTGAAAACACATAAAAACTAAGGGGCCTGTGACAAGAGAAATAGACCCAGATTAAATTCTTCACAAATAGAAATTTTAGCAGAATGCTTTCATGGTTCAAAAATCCCTTCAACACAAGATAATCCCTCAGAAGGAAAACAGAGGATGCAGGGTCTGAAGAGGGGAAACCCGCCCGGGTAACTTACAGCCACCACTTGATCCCCTTCACAGCAAAATAACGTGTAAATCTTAACAAGGCATCAGCCTAGCTGCTCAGTCCTGTCAGGACGGCCAGCAAACGCACAGCTTCTGACAATCCAAGCAGAAGCTTCCAATTACATTTAATCATCCAGTTAAGACTGGTTTACCAAGGTGTGGTGGCTCACACCTATAATCCCAGCACTTTGGGTAGCTGAGGCGGGAGAACTGCTTGAGGCCAGGAGTTTGAGACCAGCCTGGGCAACACAGCAAGACTCCCCGCCTCTGGAAAAAAAAAAAAACAAAAAACTGGTGCCTGCCTCGACATCCTATAAGGAAGATTTTTCTCCTTTTCGTAACATCCTGTCTAAAAATGAACCCCCCAAAGAAGTGTGAAATATTACTTTAGAGTACTACCTCTGCAGCTAACTTCTGGAACTCAAAAAGTCAGCAAAACATCAATGTTCCTCACAGTGCTTACAAACTCAGCCACTGAGCTGCCTGCTAACGGTGGGCCTGCAGTCTCAGCTACCGGGGAGACTGAGGTGGGAGGATGGCTTGAGCCCAGGCAGCAACTGAGACACCAATGGGCACGCAGCCCCTTGCCCAGCTGGTGCGGGCGCAGGGAGGGAGCTCTGGTAGTCAGGCACCAGATAGATACTTAACTTGGTGCATTCTGAGTACAGAATCACTGCTGGTCCCACATCAGCGCAGATGTGGAGGTGAGTGATCAACAGTCACTGCTCCATAGATTCAACGTTAACTACTTGGTTAGTATTCCTGAATACTGCCCTAATTCCCCCAAGTTTAAAGGGTTTTCTAGCAAGTGGGAACAAGTCTTTAGTATTTACTCTGCTTAGCATTTGTCTTGACAGTTGTCACACACGCACATTCTCTCACTTCCAGAGAGGCTGTGCTGCAGAAATGGCTCATAATACAGAAAATCTCATGCATCTGAAAACCCAAAACTTTACAACGCAAGCTGGCTGCTCGCGTGGCACGAAAGACCTCGTCAGCTCCATCGACCCTAATTTATGTGACTTCCAATACTCAAAAGCACTTTAGAGGTAAAAAAAAAAAAAAGTGCGTTGTGTGTTCCTGGGTGTTAGACCCGAGTCAGGAGATCCACGTTCCACTCTGTTTCCTCCTACAGCACAGTAGGGAGAACAGCACCTACCTCCCCAAGCCGTGGTGAGGACTAAGGAGATAACCGTTCCCTTGAGCACCGCTGGCTGTCATCTTCTTCCCAGGACATCCTGGTGCTTTCCAACTGGAAGTGGACTTGCCCGACACACACATACGTACACGCACGCACAGGCACACGCAGACATGCAAACACGAGCACATGCACACGTACACAGGCACATACGAGCACGTGCACACGTACACACAGGCACCTATGAGCCCGGGCACAGGCACACGTACGCACATGCAAACACGGGCGCACGCCAACACGGGCGCACGCCAACACAGGCACACACGGACACATGCACACGTACACACGGGCGCAGGCACACAGGCACACGTACACACACAAGCACACACGGCCGCAGGCCGCGCAACCCGCTACCCCCCGCAGCTTTGTCCCCAGACCCCGCGCGCCCCCCGCGCCTTGGCCCCGCCGCACGGAGTGGAGGGAGTGAGGGCCGCCCCTTGCGGTCGGGGTCCCGGAACGCCCTGGCGGGCCGCGCGGCGCACGCCAAGGGAAAGGCGGAGGCGCGGCCCACGGGCCGCTGTGAGGTCGCCCTGCCCGGCCAGCTCCGCCACCCGCCACGTGGCCGCGCCGTAGCCGGCCCCGCGTCCGCCCCAAGCCTCACCCAGAGCCCTCGCGGCCGCCTTCGTTCTCAGGGCCCTGGAACATGTCGCCCGCCGCCCGGCGCCGCCCTCTGCCCGCCGCGCCGCGGTTCCCGCCGGACCCCGCGCAGGTACCCGAGCCCGCCCTCCCACGCCCATTGGGCGCCGCGACGCCAATCTCGCTTCCGCAGCCTATCGCCGCGAGGACCCCGCCCTTCGCGCCCACGCCCAATGAATAGAAGTCTTGGAAAGGCCGGCACCGCGCCCGCCGCCGATTGGTGGGAGCAGGCGTCACTCAGAGCGTCGGGCGCTGGCATTGGACAACAGGTTAAAGGACTAGGCCCGGGGCGGAAATGGGGACGTGGGAGGCGCGGTGGGATCGCCGACCTCTGGCCTCACCTGCCCGCCCGGCCCCTGCGGGCACAAGGCCCTCAGCACAGGCACAAATGACCACCGAACGACCATGGTTAGATCAAGTATTAGTATGTATTTATGCACAATAAAAACATTTACAAGTTGAACTGGAAATTTAAACAGAAGTTTAACAGCTCTTGTTTATTATATTAAATAACCAAAACACCTTTTATTCCCAAATTGGTAAAGAATAAATAATATAATTTACAATATGGTACAAAAAATAATCAGGAAAGACAAGCATTCTGCTTTATACATACACTGTAAATGTATATTTATAATCTATAAAACAAATTCACATCTCAAACAAGCCGAAAACCTTAGATGATATGGCTTAACGATTATTAAAAGAAACAGCAATAATTTCTGCTGTCCAGACCATTCCTAGAGCCAGTTATCCTGTTACAGAACAAAGGGCACAGGTTGCTGTAGTGCTTCCAAGACATGACTTGGGATTTGCTGTTTCTTTCCTTTTTTTTTTTCTTAAATTAATCTTTCCTTTTTTTCCTTAAGACAAAGTGCCATATTTCCTCACCAACGCATCTGCTAGATCTCCATGCTTAAAGAGAACACACAACTGTCTTCTTCCTCCCTTGCTCCCAGTGTCTCGTATTCCACAACTTTCTTTGCAGAGCAAGTTTAGATTCACTGGTGTGATCTAGTTAAAGATGCTATTAAACTGAAGAGAACACCCACCAGAAATGGCACCGTACAGAATAGTACAGCACGGGATTCTGGTGCTAAGAAACTGCAGATGTGCGGGAGAACAAGCAGAGCAACTGAGGAAATGACCCCAAAGATTCCCACTCCCTGAGCAAGTACTCTACACCTATGAGATATAGAAGGATGAAAAAAGGTCATGAAAGCGTGAACTTCAACTTGCCTCTGCACCTTCTAAAGGATGGAATGCTCTCACTGTACATTCACAATCAAGAATCAAAGCCAGAACACCAACTTCCTTGACACCAGAGATATTTGGTCTCAATCTTTAGAAAAGATGAATCAGCAGAAAGACCCCAGACAACATTAGAGAGATTAGGGAAAGATTTTTCTAAGAAACTGATCTCACCTTAATCACATGCTCAAATGCACAAAGGAAGCCAGTTTCTTACTGAGACGGTTTCCGCTGGAAAGGCAGAGGAAGACGCAGGAAGTGGAAGGCCTCTCTGCTTGAGTCTTTTGAAAATTCCAGCCATTAACAGTTGCCTATGTTTGTACATAAATATTAGGCCGGAAGAGAATGCATCATTTCCCCTTCATATGGAAAATAAATGCATATACTGGTCTAGCTGCTAGAGAAGCAGCAGAATTCTCTGGAATCCTGTCAGTTTTACTCCAGGAGAGATGAGTCAGTCCTCTCTCCTCCCTAAGTTACCTACCCACTGGATGACAACAGCTACAGTCCGCCGCACCCAGCGGGAGTCCATGCCAGAGAACCAAGTGGGAGGTGCTGTTAAGTAAATGAGGAGCCTACAAAGCAGATCCCAATCTCCAAGGTTTCCCCATTGGATGTCAGTGGGCAAAGGTGCCAAGTGACACACCATACTGCCTCAGGGTGTCTCCGACAGGCAGCTCAGGCCCCTCCGTCCCTGGTACAGCACACGTCGGCCCTGTGCACTGCGGAGCATCAAGGCTGTGCTGTGACTTGGCATCTCTGGCCTAGACTGTGGGAATGTGGGAAAGCTCGGAGTGGCTCCACATCAGCCCGGTGTCCAACCTACTGCAGACCTGGCAATGGCAGGTGCCCAGCAAGGGAGAGCGACTGATCGACCTTAGCTCAGTGGGATGCTAATTTCAGGAGGCTGATATATTAAGCATGAAACACAAGCTAGTTTAAAGACATTCTGGTCCAAACAGTGCCGCCCATAACCCTTAATAAAGTGGCACCATGTTCCTTTTCATCCCTCCAGAGCTCTGGGACTGTTTTTTTAAGATCTTGTGTCAAAGTCTGAAAGTCTGAAGAAGGTAAACCACCTTCGAGGCAAAAGCTCCAAGAAAAACTTGTGAGAAGACAAAAGGAAGCTCCTGCCTGGAAGCCGCCTGTCCTGCAGTGCATCACCGTCTGTGGTCTGCTGGCTGCAGCAGCCGGTGGGACAGCAGGACTGAGGGCATCTGCCTGCTCGTCTACGCCAAAGGCCTTTCTTCCCCCTTTTCACCGTTCCCTGCACTGTGGACGGGGAGAGAAGCGGTGCAGAGGGCCGGGGCCAGCCCTGAGTGCTGCTGCCTACCTCACAAAAGGTGGGGGGCAGAGAAAGTGTAGGTTCAGATAGGTTGGAAAAGCCAGATCAGTCCCCGCTACTGGGTTGGGGTGAAGTAGGACGGGAAATGGTGGCGCAGGCACCAGCTGCCCAACAGCACAGCGGTGGCTCCTGGCCATACTGGATATGGCTGGACGGTGACTTGTGTGCTTGGAACTCCTGAGGCTGAGAAGGCAAAGGAGCCCTGGTTAGTTAGCTCCGTCTGGGAAAGACCGGACGTTGGGCCATCTGCAGTTGTAACACTGGTCACCCGGGGCTCAAAGGGGGAGACCACCAAAAGGGGATGGGTTTGGGGAGCTCTGACTCCCTCTGGACATCTGAACCCTGTGTGCCCTGAACAGGGGAGAAAGGGGAGGAGAGAAAGGGGAGCCTCGGGCAAAGGCATGTGCACGGGACTGAGCAGGTACACCAGGCCTCCCTGCACCAGCGCCAAGGAAAGCAGACAAGGCTCTGAAGCAGAGAAAACTTCCTCGCGACGGCAAGTCTGTCCCAGATGCCGGACAGTAACACACGGAAGCTCAAGAACTCATCAGGAAAGTCTCATCTGTAGTCACATCAGTGCTTAGGGGCCATCGCAGCAGAGAAACATCATCTCAGACCACCCGGGAGAAACCTGCCAAGGGGCATGGGCAGGGAACCAACTAACACAGACTCTTCTTCCTCTTCCATGTCTCCCTAATTCTTAAAACACAAGAAAAACACTTTTAGCCAGCTTAGCAGGACCACACAAAGTCCACACCACCTGCTTAAGACGTGGTTCTCATCCCCTTCCTGTGAAGGTGGGGCAGCTGCTAGGCGGGAGCACCAGAGGCGAGTGTTTCTGGGCTGATGGCACTGGCTGCAGCCCCTGACACTCAGACATCCTCTGAGCGTCTGCTCTCTCAGGGTGTGACACCACCAGGCAGGAGCCCAGGCCACACCCGACAGTCCTGCCCAGCACCCTCCCGAGAGCAACTCGAAGGTGGCACAGGTTTGGCAGAAGGAACGCAGCAGTGGCCTGGGGGCTCCCCCCAGAGAAAGGGGAGTCAGCAACTCCCCGGCACACAGCAACTAGGCCAAGGCACATGCTCCCTTCTCAGAAAGCAAGCCCACTGGAACGTCCAACACGACAGCTGAAGCAGAGCACGGGCTGAAACGGCACTGCTATGCAGACCCTAACACGGGGCCCCGGGACTGGCCAGGAACTGCTCCAAACCACGGCCATTTCTGCTGTCCGCCCTTCCCAAGAACTGGCCCTGGTCTCCTGGGACATCACTGCCCTCTGCTTGTGGGGACACAGCTCATGAGCAGTGGTTCCTGCACGGGGCACATTGTAGGGTGCAGAGGTGCCTCTCTTCAGATCATCTTCTGGGGGCCCTGGGCTCGATTTGTCCTCTCTAGCTGGAAGAGAGTTTCAGCTACCACAAAGGAGGACCCCAGCCCCGTAAGTCCTCCTTTTAGCCTCCAGGATACCCCGTCCCGAGCTGCGGTCACTGGGATAGGTCACCCACGGGGGGACCACCTCCACCAGCATCAAACAGAACCTCCCGGCGGCCGGGCTCTGCGATGGACAGCTCTTGGGCCAGGTCGTTGAACCGAGATATGTAGTCGATGCTGTTCTCGTTCATCATGCACACCAGCTGGGAATCCACGACCTGCAGCACAGAGGAGACACGGGGCCACATCAGCCGGCGGCTGGAGGGCCCTCCCGAGGGGGGTGGCTCCCTGCGGAGCAGACAGCTATCTCCCAAGTCCCGCTGCTGGAGCCGAGCCATGGACGGCGGCCCAGTGTGCTCTGGAGAATTTCAGAAGGGCCTGTCGTCCACACACACTGCGCAAGGGAGCCTGGCACAGCCGACTGCTGCGCGAGCGTGGTGGTGCCTCTCCCGCGACAGTCACGGAGACTGAGGAGCAGCCTGAGGGTGCGGAGGCAGCGAGGGGACAGTGTTTGCTGGCGAGGGCGGTCGGGGGCCTCCAAGGACTGGAGCCTGAGCAGGAGGCAGGGTACGTCCGGAGGACAAGTTGGGGAGCATGTTCCTTTCGGGAGAAACAAGTGCAAAGGCCCTGAGGCGGGAACAGGCTTTGACTGTTCAAAAGCTCGAGAGAGACAGTGGCCATGACACAGTGAGCGAGGCGCAGTGCAGGGGGGAGAGACGCGGGCGCAGCAAGGCCTCAGGATTCGATCCTGTGCACGGCCACAATGGAACCTGCTGTCTTCACTGCTCACCCTCCGCCTCCTGCGCCTGAGTGGAAGCGTCCTGCGGACAGGGCCTTTGTTCGCACATAGTGGGCCCTCAGTAAATGTCGATGATGAATGGCACGCATCATGAATGAATGAGAGGGCTTTGGAAAACTGAGCAGGGCTATGGTATGAACCCAATTTTAAAGTTTTTATTAATATTATGGGAAAGGCCAAACAAGTTGAATCTGTTTTTAGAACGTAGAGCAACTCTCCTACCCATGTTCCACCAGCAGCTTCCACCCTCCTCACCCGGGGCGGGTCCAGCTCCACCTCCCCCCAGGTCCCTCACCCCACCAGTGGGCCAGTCCGCAGGTGCTCCACGCCGTACGTGCACTGAGGACTGCCTTAGGGACAGCCGCGCCGTACGTGTGGGGTTCTCAGTAACATCCTTGCGCTAAACACTGACCGGCCCTTTCTGCAGGGAAAGATGGGTTTCAGTCACTCACTAAGGACACCGAGTTTCACAGACATGGACCGTGTCTTTGCTCCGTGCTGCTCACTTCCACGTGCAACACGTCACCCAGGGATCTTGGGTGCAAATTCTGATTCGGCGGCCCTGGGGTGGGCCTGAGAATCTGCATTTCTGACTTCTAGGTGTTTCTGCAGCTGGTCTGTGCCCATTCTTTGAGCAGCAGGGCCACGGCATGGTTCTCAGGCGTCTGTGCAGCGCCTGTCCTCACAGGGGCTGGGCATGTACAAACGTGCAGGCAAACACGGGAAGGGAGACACCAGCGCTCCCGGGTGTGCTCCGCGTGGAGAGTCTCGGCCAGGCGGGCCGAGGACATGCCACGCGCTGTGGGAGGAGACCCAGTGTGCCACCGCGTCTGCCTCTGGATGAAGTTTCCAGTCAGATCACGCTCGGCTCGGTGCTCCAAAGCCTTTCCCCAAGTTCATCATCTCAAGATTCGCAGTGTATGTTTTTTGAGCTTTTTTTTGCTCCATGGTTTTCCTCAACCATCGTCCTACAAATTCCTTAAGAAATACCTACCACCGTCTCCATACCCGGGACTCCTACAACAGGATGAACCCTTCCAAGGGGCATTCTAGTCTCCCTGAGCCTCCCCAAGCCTCCCCGAGCACTGCCGCCCTGCACACCAGCTAACGCCCGCCGCATCTTCACTCCTCCAGCCAGCCTTTCGCCCTCACGCCCGCTCGCCCAGACGCCACTCAACCACCTGGGGGACACCTGGCTGGCTGCGAGCAGACAGCCTGGCCACACAAAGGAGGGACACTGCATCTGGTCCAGAGAACACAGTCACACGTGGAGTTCTGCCCCCACACGCAGGAGCTGCCATGTGACGCCTACCACTGTCAGCCCGAGTGCGTGCAGAGACGCACGAGGACGGCAGAGTCCTGCAGAACCAACCCAGCTCCATGGGGCCGGCCACAACACACTGCAGGAGACCCTACTGGAAGGTTCCCTGCCGTCAGGATGGGACTGGCGATGACAGAACCGCTTACTGTCACCACATACTCCACAATGGCACTGGCACCTCACAAATCAGGAACCCCAGGAAGCCCAGGGCCACACAGCTGCTGCAGGACACCCTGAGACGGAAGCTCGGCTCCAGCCACCCTCGGAGACCCTGCTCCCCACACGACACCAGGGCCTCCCAGTCTGGATGCCATAGGGCTCGGCTGGCTGGGAGTCTGTCACCGTGCCATGCGGACGAATGCCAGCCCAGCCAGCACCTTCCATCCTCAGGAGCAGTCAGAGCCAGGGTGTGTGTGTGCCACCTCCTGGCATTCCACTCTGGCAAGCAGTTCTCAGTGACCCACAGGTCTGGGGAGGGATCTGGCCACCTTTGGGGCAGGGGGCAGGGGTCGGGGGTCAAGCTCAGGTGCGAGGTTGGTGCACCTACCTCCGCAACGTCGGCTAGGGACCTGGACACAAATGAGTCCCTCGAGTTTCCATCCAACAAGCTGGGGCCAAGCAAGGAGGTGCCACTGTTGGTCCCAATGGGAGTCGGCAGCATCTTCCGGCTCTTCTCAGGGGAGATGAAGCTTGCTGCAGAGAGAGGACCAGAGGAAAACACCCTGAGATCCACCCTGACCAGCCCAGCGGGAGGGCCCTGGGGCGGGGCTTGCACGAGGGGCCTTGGATGGAACGGACACGGGGTAACTGGCTTTCCCGCGTAGCGATCCTGGGGCACAGGTGCGCGTCTCGCTTTCCAGGAGCCCCCGAGTGTCCCACTCTGGAGCCGCCACCCCGCCCCCGCATTCTGTTCTCTGAGTAGTCCTCCCTGAGGGGCACTCAGGTCATTTCCGACTGCTCCTGACGTACGTTTGACTCTGCACACGTCCGCACCGACGTGTGGCAGCAGGAGACGCTGCAGGGGGCTGGCTCCCTTGGCAACACCCAGACCCAGGACTCCGAATCGCTCTGGGCCATCAGGCGTGGTGCCACCTTCAGGCTGACTGAGCTCGCTGTATGTGACACACGGGGGCTGCCTATGACAACCGTCCACGTGCCCTGGCTGCTCCCTAAAACCACAAGGGGGTGGGTCCCCGACATGCTAAGGGGAGCTCTTCCTGCCTGGAAAAGAGGAGCTGAGCGTGTCTTTCCCTGACATGCCCCTTCCGGCCGCACTAACACCTGGTACCCCCCAAGCAGACAGACGGGGGACGAGGACAAACACGTCCTACGTACTCTCCCGTCTGCAATCAGGAAGGTGCCATGAGGCAGCTGGACCATCCACTTCAGAATATCTGATCCCAGAAAGAGGAGCCAACAGTGCAAAGACGGGGACTTCTTTCCTCCTGCCCTCGGCAGGGTCCTGCAGGAAGCCCCGGAGGGGAGGGCGGAAGGGGCCCAGAGAGCCTACGTGTGGGTGATGGGGACGTTCCTTGCCCCCATCAGGCTCTGGGTTACCAGGGTGTACACGCTTGTCAAAGCTCAGTGACCAGGCCTGGCGCGGTGGCTCACGCCTGTAATCCCAGCACTTTGGGAGGCCGAGGCAGGAGGATTGCTCAAGGCCAGGAGTTCGAGACCAGCCTGAGCAAGAGCGAGACCCCATCTCTACAAAAAAATAGAGGAATTAGCTGGGCGTATGCCTGTAGCCCCAGCTACTCCTAAAAGTTATGCCTAAAAAAAATTAACTCAGAAAAAAATTAACACTTGAGAAACAAGCAGACAGCCCTAGCAGGGGTTCAGCTACAGAGCAACGGGAGCCCCACCTCCCACACTCCATCCCGCTGGTCCGGGAAGGGGACTCGAGCCCTCCCCACACGCTCACCGAACAAGCTGCTGAGCGAGGAGTCGGTGGAGTCGCTGGGGTACCACTGAGGGTCGTGGGTGGGAGAGGCGATCCAGTCAGGCTGGGGGCTGCTGGACGGGGAGGGAAGACTCTTGGAACCGTCACTGCCGTTCAGCTTTGCTGGAGAGAGAGGGACCCCTTCACCTGCCCCCCAAAATGCTGGGTCAGAGATGCCATGAGGGAGAGAAGTCTGGTCCCTGCTTCCCCATCCCCCACTGAGAAGGGAACGCTGCCAAGCTGGGAGACCCAGGACCCGAGGGCCCCCTCACCAGGATGGACAACCTGCTCTCAGGGAAGGATCACAGAGCCTTCGGGAGGGCTTCGTGTGGCAAGAAAGACAGGACATAGAGCAACAACAATGGCAGCAACGAGCGTGGACGAGGCCAGGCCCTCGCCACGATCTTCATGTGAATCATCTCATGGCGCTGACAACAGCCTTGAGTCGCGCTCACTATTCCCAATTTACTGCTTAGGAAAGCGAGGCTCGGAAGTTGGTGACCTGCCTAAGGCCACCTGCTAACAGGGTGTGAGCTCCCGTCTGCCTGAACCCACAGCCGGAATATACCAGCCACCAACAACCACGCCACCACTCCCAGGAGCATCGCCCCAAGAGCAGACCAGGCCCAGGCCCCCCCCCCGGTACCAGTCTAGCCACTTCCTAAACACTGTGACACCCACAGGCTGTCCCCTCATACTGCACATCAGCTAGGAAGATGCCCCTCTGGCCGCGTGCTGTGGAGGGCCTTGTGGGCCACCCTGCTCTTGCCCTAAGGTCAGGAGCAATCCTACGGGACCACCACCAGCCTCAGGTCCCACTGCACCCCGTCCCTCTGCACTGCCTCTGCCAGGGCCAGGCAGCACCTGTAGCTGGCAAGTATCCAATTCTCAAAACACGACAGCTGGACTGGAACATTCCCAGCGAGTGTGGCAAACGGTCAGGCAGGAGGCCAGACCCCTGATTCTGGGAAGGGGAGAGGCCACCCTGCTGCTCACCGTACTGGCCGGAGCTGATGGCGATCTCGATGATGGAGTCGCTGATGTGTGTGGCAGGCTCTCCTTGTGAGAGCGCGTCCTCGGGCGGGCCTGGCAGGGAGATGTCCAGCAGAGCAGAGACATCTGGTGGAGAGAGCCGGGTGCTGGGGGCCTCTGCTGAGGACAGCGTGGAGAGGCCATTCTGGAGAGAAGCCTTGGGCAGCTCAGGTAAGGAGAGGACAGACGAGCCCTGTGGGGAGACAGGTGTTGTTCAGACACAACTGACCAATCAGAACCTCTAATGAAAAATCAACTCTAGCTTCACAGCTCGGCGGGCAAGTGGCATGCAGATCAGAGGCGGTGGGTGCCGCAGTCCCCACACGCCTGGGGAATTCAGTTCTCCCAAATCCCCAAGAGGGCAGAGTGGAGGGGCCAAGCCTCAGAGGCCCGGACCTGCTCAGACTGCCGCCAGCAGTGCCACAGCGCACAGGCAAGAGCCGGCGCCAGGAGAGCTATCAGCTGACGGCTTCCTCCTCCACCGCCAGAAACGGAGCCCTTGCAGGACTGGGGATGAATCAGCCTTGCTGGGGAGGAGGGAGTCTGGGGCGGGAGACAGCCACCTTCACTCACTCCCTCTAGGCAGGAGGCGCAGGGGTGCAAGGGGACAACAGTCACTGTGTCAGGGCCATCCAGGGGAGAGACGCTGGCAGGACCAGGGGTGGGGGTCAGGGCACTGGAGGGGTCGTGGGGCCATTTCGTTCAGTGGCCCAAGGGCACGCTCTACCTGAAAACTGTCCGTCACTGGCTCTTGATCAGCCCTCGAGGGGACGCTGACGAATGGGTCGCTCGTGCCCTGCAAGAACAGCAGGCCCACCCGTGAGCACCGCACAGCGTGCCAGGCATTGCCCAAGCCATCGCCCAGGACGGAGCTCCAGGGCAGGAGCTGCCCCATCCCCCTGGGCCTCCTGACAGCCAGAGGGACAGTCAGCGGGTACGGGTCTAGGCTGAAAATGCTAAGAAGCCACTTCCAGAGTGTGGGCCCTGCAGTTTTGACTTTTTGTTGACTCCAAGAGCAAACTCAAGTTCTACCAAGAAGTTGACCTTGAAGCAGGCAGGGCTGGGCTCCCTAGAGTTCTGACAGGATTGGCCCACCCCCTCCTCCAGGCAGCTCTCAGGCAGGCCACAGCAGGCCAGAGAAGCCAGACCACTCGGAGGAGCGGTGAGGAGTGACAGGAAGGCTGTGCAGACCCTTCCTTTCGCAGACGAGAAACACCCAGTAACGTCCAGGCAGAGGCCATTGTGCTGGGTGCTGGCCGAGACTGAGCCGCCCCCACGTGTCCCAGCTCTAGCTCCCCAGGGCCACGCGGTGCTCACTCACGCTGTACCCCCTGCCGTTCAGACGCTTTCCTCCAGCCCACGGGGTCCGGCCTCCCACAGGCAGGACTGCAGCCCCGAGTGATCTCAGCCTCACGTCCTGGGCCCCCACCCCAGAAGCTGTTAATGCGGAATTTCAAGCCCTTCTAAACACACTCACCCCCATGGCGGGGATGGGGTCTCCATTCTGGTGGGCTGCCGTGGAGTCCTGACCGGAGACGGCTGCTGCTACCTCTTCTGAGGACAGTGCAGAGAGGCCGGACAGGCCCTCGGTGTCCAGGACAGGGAGGGGGCTCCCGGGGATGATGCCTGCACTTTTAGCGGCCAAGTCGATGGCACCTGGCAACAGAAACGACCTTCAAGTCTCTGCTCTACGGACGTCCCACAACGTGTCCCAAGGAGGCTTGGGAACAGCTTCTCCCTCACACCTCATCTCAGTGCAAGAGCCAAGGGCTCCGATGGTCTCTCTGAAGGGTAATGAGACATCATGATTCAAAGAAGAAAACATTAAAAGCCTTGTGACAAAAACATCCCTCAGAAACCTCACATGTGGCTGTCACCGTGCAGGTTACACACTTACTGGCCAGGTGACTCGTGGCCTGGGGTGGAAGGACCTTGGGCACGATCGGCCGGGAAAGAGCTGCTTTGGTCAGAGAAGACTGGATGGGCCGGAACGAACCTCTCCCTGCGAGGGCGAGGACAAAAGCAGACATGTCAGCGCTGCCCGCCCATGCCTTCCCTTGTAGAGCCTTCACAGCCACTGTCGGGGTCACGGGGGCGGAGCCAAGGTGGAAGCCATGGAACATTCCAAGCACTTGCTAACTTGGAGAGTCAGAGGTCACACAGGCTCCCACCTGGAGTGGCTCCCACCACGGTGGCACCACTGTGCCTCTTAGGAGCTGCTGAAGGGCTGCGATCACCACTGTCATCCTGGGAGAATGGCCCTTTACGGTCCATGGGTGCGCGAGCTGAGCCACAGGCTCCCCTGAGGCAGTCAGAGCATCCGACCTGGGACTGAGGTTTGGTTTGATTCTGCTCGGCCTCCCACAGTTAAAACGGGAGCACGAGGAAAAGCAAAGTCAACGGACACGTATGGGTCTTACAGTCGGCCAGCGTGAAAACCAAGATTGGTGAAAAACACAAATCACAGAACGTGTGCTTGACTAAGGACTCTCCCTGGACCAGGCTGACTTCGAAGAGCCAGGGCCCCACTGAATTTAGACGTAGGAAAGCGTGATTCATACACCCAACAACACATCCGCTCCGCAACACGCCTGACGAGGCGTTGCATACGGAGAGTGGGCAGCAGACGCTCCGCTGCATGAACTGAGCGAGGCGCACAGGGGGCCAGCTGGGACCACACCGGCAGAGGCGCCCCCACACCTCCAGCCCAGGGCCCATGCCTCGCCCGCCACGGCAGCCTGGCCCAGCAAAGGCACACCAGGGTGCCTGAAATGTCACTCCGAGAGCCATGGACATCAGCGCCTGCCGTTCCCAAGCACACAGCCACACTCGGGTGAGGAGGAGGAAACGCCGCCCCGGGGCGCCGGGTCCTTACCGGTTACGGAGGAGTTAGACAGGATGGAGAAGGAGCAGACGTTGTGGGACTGGTTTTCAGGTCGAGGCAGCAGCGTTCTCTGTGAAGGAAAAACTGCGACAGTCAGAGTGAGGAAAAGACTCCCTCGCTCCAGAGACCCAGTTGCACAGAGAGGGAAACTCCAAGGAAGAGGGAGCTGAGCACAGCCAGGCGAGGTGACGACACACAAGCCTGGGCACCCGAGACCGCTCTGTCCTGCGGACACCACGCCTCAGAACACCAGGTCCTCTCCAGCACAAACCAGGGAGGCCGGCCTCTGCCAGGGAAAACGTCACAATCATCTTCCTGTAATCCAGAATGTTCTTCTGCATTTGGCTGGAATGCAACTATGTAACTACTGGACGTGGACTCCTACGAGAGACACCCCCACGCTGGGCTCCCTCACGTGTGGGGTGAAGGAAAGAAAGCTCCTGGCTCGTAGCCCAGAGACCCTCAAGGGCACGGGCTGCTCCTCCACGGGGCTCCTGTGTGCGGATAACTAGACTGCAATGCGCTAAGGGCACCTTGTGAATGGTGACAGCCGCCACCTAAGAAATTACACTTATCACTGCAACTGTCAGTCATCAGAGTAAAACAGTAACAAAAGGCGTCTGTCAGCCCCATGGTGCCACAAGTGGCTTCAGTCTCCGGGCACACACTGCCCTGTGCTCTCGTATGGAGGACTCGGCCCCTGACCCTCAGTGGCGCCCCACGGCGTCAGGGTCGGCAGAGGTCGGGGCGGAGGCGCTACTGGGACAGCAGCAGGCGGCGCCCCCTGCACGTGAGCCACATACGTCCCGCACCAGCTTTGTGCCGACGGCTGACATGGGGCTTGGCAGGCTCTTTCTGTAAAGGGCCAGGCAGGACATATTTTAGGTTTTGGGACCATACTTGACCCTGCCCTTGGGAAACAGCCACAGGCAGTATGGAAATTACTAACTATGGCTGTGTGCCAGCAACATGTTATGTACAAAAATATTAAGTGAAAAGACCACATGTTGTATGACCCCATTATGGGAAATGCCCAGAACAGGCCAATCCACAGAGACAGAAGTGACCAGTGGCTGCCCGGGGCTGGGGGAGAAGGCGGTGTGAGTTCATAGCTACAGTGTTTCCTCGGGTGATATTGTTTGGGCATCAGACAGTGGCGATGGTTGTACCACCTTGTACAGAGACTACAAACCAGTAAGTTATATACTCTAAATGGGTGATGTCATGGTGTGTGAACTGTGTATCTACAAAGCTGTTTTAAATAGAAACAACAGTCAGGCTGGGCTTGACCCCTGGGCCGTAGTTTTCGACATTGGATTTAACAGCCAGAGCGTGCACCCAGCCAGGAGCATCTTCCATTTTAAATGCAGACGATGAAATGTACGAGATAAAATGTACTAAATTAATCTGAATACAAAATACCTAAGACTTAGAATGCATCTTTCTTCCTAAGACCTTTCATGCAATCACTGATTTCTAAATATACTAATCTCAAGAGAGAAAAAGATTTCTAAGAGTCTACAAAAAACATTAATCCAAAAAAATACACATTTATAAATTTCTAAGGCCGTAGTTATTTCAGACTTCCAGCCTCCTTCCCTTATCTCACACCTCAAAATGACAATGTCTTCTTTCTCACGTGCCTCTACTTCCCTGGGCTTCCCCTGGGTCTGCACGTGGCACCTGCGGGTCCTCCCAGGTTCATGATCACGGGCTCGTGAGAGGCCGGGCCTCTGGCCAGCTGCTTCCACTGACTAAATATTTGTAAATAGATGTTCTGATCATCCTTGAATACATCCCAATCTGCGACACTACTGGGACATGAATCCCCAGAACTTTGTCTTTTTTCAAGCAGTTTTCAACGTTGTTCAAAAGTCATCCTTACGTGCACTGCTGCTGCTTGTATTTACCCTATTCACGAGGAGGAAAAGAGGGGCAAGGATTTCCCCCATTTTACACCATGAAAACCTGAGATACAGAAGAAACCCAGTGTGACCTGTCAGCCTGGCCAGGAGGGCCCAGCTGCGAGGCTGGGCACATGCAGACTCGAACGAGGTTCCCTGACCTGGACCACCAATGGCTTCCGCAGGTGCCGGTTCCGCAATTTCCTGGGCTTTGGCAAAAAGAAATCCGACTGCATCTGTAAGGCAAACAGGACCCGACTCCTGAAGGTGCGTTTTCCACGAACAGGGGGTGGGGCACCCGGCACGCAGGGCAGCGCGGCCTGCACTTACGCTGATGGAGTTCAGATGCTGACGGAACGTCAACTCTGCTTCCTTACTGGGAGAGAAGAGCTTCCCGTGCCGGCTGTTGGGTGGCAAAGTTGTTGGGACAGCAAAAAGGCCACCATCCGAGTCACTGCTTCCTGTGCTAGAGGAACCAGCCACCAAGAGGGGTCTCGGAGGGTTTCGCAAACCTGGAAAAGGAGAAGGGAGAATCAACTCACCTAGCAACATCTCCAGGGGGTGGAGTCCTGCTGGGAAGAAAATCCGAAAGGAATTCTCTTGGCAACCTGTTCGGTTGCCTTGAAAGGAATTTGCTGTATCTCAGTCCCGTAAGAACACTGCTTTTCCGTCATTCTCACTGAAATTCTCGTTTCTGTTTTGAGCGGATCACGGGTCTCCTGGATAGGACAGAAGCACTTCACCACTCTGCTCAGTGCCCAGGGAGGGGCAGAGTTTGAGGACTTTTCAGAGGCTGGCGCAGTGGTGAGCGCCGTAATCCCAGGAGCTGGAGACCAGCCTGGGCAACACAGTGAGGCCCCGTCTCTACTGTTTGAATGAATGAATGAATGAAAGCAATCTTAGACAAGTTTCCAGAGCTAGAAGAGCCCTCAAGGTCACCTACTGCAAACCAGGAACCAGCAAACTTTCCTGGTAAAGGGCCAGACGCCCTCCTCGGCTTTGTGGGCGCTCGTCCCCGGGGCAGCCCTGTCTGCGGCACACACGGCTGCAGACACACGCAGTGAGCGTGGCTCTGCGCCAGTGGGCTGCGCCTGGAACAGCAGCAGCGGCTGGACTCCGGCTGCAGACTGCAGTTGGCTGAACCCTGCTCTAAATCTCTAGTTTTTAGAAAACAGACCCGGAGATAAAAGAACAGAAAATATTTATGTCAGAACTAGTGCAGTGGGCCTCAATCTGCTGTTCTCACCACCACCCAAATCCATGGTGGGAACCACCCCTCTCTTTGCTCTTTCTTTTCTGAGACAGACTCTCACTCTGTTGCCCAGGCTACAGTGCCGTGGCGTCAGCCCAGCTCACAGCAACCTCAAACTCCTGGGCTTAAGCAATCCTCCTGCCTCAGCCTCCCGAGTAGCTGGGACTACAGGAGCCACCATGCCCGGCTAATTTTTCTATTTTTTTTTTTTTTTGAGGCAGAGTCTCGCTTTGTTGCCCGGGCTAGAGTGAGTGCCATGGCGTCAGCCTAGCTCACAGCAACCTCAAACTCCTGGGCTCAAGCGATCCTACCGCCTCAGCCTCCTGAGTAGCTGGGACTATAGGCATGCGCCACCATGCCCGGCTAATTTTTTCTATATATACTTTAGTTGGCCAGATAATTTCTTTCTATTTTTTTTAGTAGAGACAGGAGTCTCACTCTTGCTCAGGCTGGTCTCGAACTCCTGACCTTGAGCGATCCACCCGCCTCGGCCTCTCAGAGTGCTAGGATTACAGGCGTGAGCCACCGCGCCCAGCCCTAATTTTTCTATTTTTAGTAGAGACGGGGTCTTGCTCTTGCTCAGGCTGGTCCCGAACTCCTGAGCTCAAACGATCCGCCCGCCTCGGCCTCCCAGAGCGCTGGGATTACAGGCGTGAGCCACCGCACCCGGCCCCTCTTTATTCTTTATCTGCAGATTTGTGGATAAAGGGCCAGGTCTTCTACACGCTATCATAGATTTCTAGAATTACAGGTTCTTCGGTCTACAACCATCCTCAATTCAGAAAGAGGAAATGAAAGAGTACGCAGAATTAAGAAATTTAAAAATCAGAATGGAAGGCAGGAAAAACCCACACAACCCACCCGCTGGCCACCAGCAGTGAGCGCGTGTCACCGCTGTGTCCACTAGGACTCAAGCCTGCTGGCACCGTCCCCACCAGACAGCCAGGAAGGAATCGGAGGAAGCGGAAGGAGAAACAACAACAAGAAAAGAACTTCAGGAGGACGTGAGCTAACGCAACAGCAGTCTCTATTTCCTCCCAGGCCATGAGGACGGACCCAGGGAAGTGGGGTCCCCAGCATCTCCCGGCAGGTCCCCACAGCATTACTCATCAGAGAAAACCCAGAAGCCAGCGACATTCTCTGAGAGGAAAATAAGCTGGGGAGCCGTCAACACACCAGGACGCTGCGTGTGTTTCGGTGCCTGGCCAGGCCAGTGCTTTGCCTGACTCCAGGGGGCCGACTCAGCAGAGGCCGAGCTGTCACCTGCACGACGCGGGCGCCGGAGCACAGACCTGGGCCGACGCTGCAGTCACAGCACCCGCGCCAGCAACGCCGCCGAGACAGCAGCCTCCAAGTCAAAGTGTGGAGGTGGCGTTCCAGGGCACGGGACAGAAGGGAGCACCCGGCCCTCAGCCCCAGCGGCCCCCACCTGCACGGTCACGCCCGTCTCACCAGACTTGTCTTGGGAGGAGCAGAAGAGCCAGAGCGGCCCGTGCCCATCCACAGTGGCACCACCTCCTCTGTGCCTGGGAGAGGGACATGGGTACAGCCACACAAAGTGTTCAAGTTGCTCATTCTACCTTTAAACTTCACGTAGAACTCACCATTCTAGCCACGACAGCCTGTTTTAATATGAGTTAAAAGCAAGTAAAATTGATGCTGCAGGAAACAGGCTACGTCAATCTTGGGGTTTCATGTCTCCAGTAACACAATTTATGAACCTTGAATTGGGATCATTTCCTGCGTACACCTGAGACATGGCACACTGCGGACAGCAGCTCATTCCATCTTTTTTCTAGGACTTTCTAGGAGTGCTGGCACATCCCCTCACTGAAGCCTTCTTTAATATTTTAGATATAAAGAAAACACTTGCTGCAGGCTCTGAAAAACCAGCCTTCTCAGGGGCCTGTTACAGAGGCATTTGCTGGCCTCATGATGCTGGCCCCAAACAGACTGGCAAGGGCCACCTGTCCTCTGCTTCCTGCTGGCTCCTACCTCCAAACCCCCTCTGATCGGCCCCTGCGCTCACCCTCCCACGAGGAGGCAGTGATTTCCGTACCTGCCCCGTCTGCGGGGCCGTGGCAGACTGGACAGCAAGGCCGGGTCTCAGGCACACCTGTAGCTCAGTCCCCAAACCCACCCAGGACCACGGATGGCACCTTCAGGGCGGTCCAGGCATGGGGGATGGGGAGTGCAGTCGCCCGCCTCACCTGAGGAGCAAGGAGCGGAGCTGGGCGGGAAGGTCTTGCTGCTGCGGAGGGTGGCCTGGTTCCGGGGACACCGGGGGCTGCGGGAGCTGATGGTCACCACCTTCCCTGGGGGTGTCGCTGACTGCTCCTCCTGCGAGGGCCTCACCGAGGCTGTGGACATGGCGTTTGCTTCCGGAGCCTGGGGCAGAAATGGGCCAAACAACGTCCAAACTCAGCACACAAAACACCACTGTGAAACGAGCGCCCTGGAGCAGGAGGCGTGAGGACGCCCCTGAGGTCCAGGAGGACTCGGGAGGTGCTGGCGCGACGGCAGAGGTCAGGGCAGAAGCACCGATTGCGGCATCCCCCAGAGTCACTCGGCAGCTCGCCGGTTTGAAAGCTCACTGGTCAGGGAAGCAGTGACAACCGGCCCATCCCGAGCACCTTCCGTGTCTGCACTGCCCGCACACGGCCTGGCCCGCGCCACTCTGGGTGAGGCTGCGGGAGGAGGCACCGGACGGCAAGTGACAAAGCCGCATTAAAAAGCCAGCCTGAGGCCGGGCGCGGTGGCTCACGCCTGTAATCCTAGCACTCTGGGAGGCCGAGGTGGGCGGATCGTTTGAGCTCAGGAGTTCGAGACCAGCCTGAGCAAGAGCGAGACCCCATCTCTACTAAAAATAGAAAGAAATTATATGGACAGCTAAAAATATATATAAAAAAAATTAGCTGGGCATGGTGGCGCATGCCTGTAGTCCCAGCTACTTGGGAGGCAGAGGCAGGAGGATCGCTTGAGCCCGGAAGTTTGAGGTTGCTGTGAGCTAGGCTGACGCCACGGCACTCACTCTAGCCTGGGCAACAGAGTGAGACTCTGTCTCAAAAAAAAAAAAAAAAAAAAAAGCCAGCCTGAGATGACCGCGGCAGCCTCTTCTGTTCGGAGTCAGAGGAAAGAGACACAGACTTACTTTCCAGAACCAAACTCAGTCACAGCAGAGGCCTCTGAGGAGCCAAAGCCCCCAGCCCGAGGGCTCCACAGGCCCAGGCCCAGCTCCAGGCCCTGCAGAGGCTGCTGCTGCATCCTGGGCCCCCGCCAGGCTCACCACGGAGATGTCCCGGCACCCTGGGAAGACCTGGCCGAGGACCCCTCGCTGCTGGCGCCACTCCCCAGGTCCCACCGGACACGACCTCACCTGTGAATGACGCAGCCTGCGCTTTCGGCACAGCCTCACGGACTCTGCCCGCTCAGCACCTCCAGCCCCCGCCCACCCACCTTTGCCATGGTATAGACCCCGCAGCCCCGCCAGCCCCACCAGCCCCGCGTCCTTTCCTATTTCACTTTTCCCACCCGCCTGAGCAGCTCCGCCAGCCTCTAGCGTCTCCTGATCTCGGGGGCTCGGCCCGTCCCAGCTGCAGGGTGAGGATCGGCAGAGGGAGAACACAGGCGGGCCGTCCACCTCTGATGCCAGGTCTCCAGCCTCAGCCGGGCCTCTGGGCGGTGGTTCCCGCACCTGAGCCGGACCAGCCCCCTGGGCCTGGTCTGTACAGACGGCTGGACCTGTCCCCGCATCTGCCTTCCTAGCAAGTGCCTGGGCGATGGGAGCCACTGGCCGGGCACCCCGTCGGGGTGCTGTGCTTGGAGGGCCCAGTTATGACCCTCACATATCCACCCTGCCCTCTGCCCTGTCCTACTGAGGCCGAGACTGGGACGCCCGCTGTGGCTCCTTCCCAGGACACCTAGACACACCCGTCTCTCCTCCATCCCCTCCTGTGATTGCCCAAGATCCAAACCTGAAAAGTCCTTAAATCCACTGCCTGTGGGTCTCCACTCTTTCACCCCGGTTGTCCTACAGCAGGGCTGGCCCAAGGGTCCCCTCCCCACTGCTCCAACTGAGGCCACCTTCCCTGTCCGGCTTGGCCTGAAAGCCACTTGAGCGCCGGGCCCAGTCACCAGCACCCCCACAAGCCCCGTCTCCGGCTCCTCCTCACCTTCTCGCCACATGGTGACCGAGCCCCTCTCCCTGCAAGCACCACCCAGGGGCGCGAGGGCGGGAGTCGTGACCGACACCAGGCACGGGACAGCAGGTGTGGGGCTCACGAGGACACAGGCACACAGACTTCCCACACAGTTCTGGTCGCAAAACCCCAGCCTGGTCCTTGGAGGGCCTGGCGCTCACACCGCCCCCGACCCATGGCTCCCCCAGCGGCTCGCCACCGAAAATAACACACCACTCTCTGGAGCCCAGGACCTTGCGCTTGTACCCAGGTGATCCTATTCAGACTTCAGGGGTGCGGGATGGGGTTACTCCCATCAGCGGCGCCTTCTGTACCCTATTTGTGGGCTCCGCTAACTGGCCTCCCTGTGGTAGGGGACCCCTGCTGGGCTCCAGGACCACACAAAACAAGGAGCCTCCAGAGGACCCCAGACCTCAACAGCTACCCTCAGAGGGGCCCGCACACCACAGGGACCACCCTGTCCAGCCCTTCCCCAGCTCTGCTCCTCCACCTCGGCCTGCCGACACCCCCTGCTCAGCCCTGACTTCGTCACACGCTGCCTGCACAACACAGTGGGGACAGTCTTTCCAAGACAACACAGGGACAAGACTCAGGCCCCTCAGCCCTGACCAGAGGAGTCAACATGACCCAGCCTAATTAGCAGCTGCAGAGCTAAGGCAGAGTTTGCTGATCTCCAGAATTCAGCCCATACCCACATAAGAAAAGGGCTAAACCATTTGTCTTAGGAGTAATATTTTTCAGGAACAAAACATGGACACAAGCTGCTAAGATACCTGGCTGCAGAGAAGCCAGACCTATCCAGACCGAAGTCCCTCGAGGCAGAAGAGACTCCCATACTGACTTTACCCTTTTTCCTTATGATAAGCTCATTTTAATGCAAAATCATGGCCGGGAGTAGAGCCTTAACAGCTCATGGGACATACGACGCTAACGCAGCATGTAATGGAACCACGCAGGGCACACACGTCACCCTCCTCCTGCCTGAGCCTCTTTAACACTCTCCCCAGACTCCCCTCAGGAAGCAGCCCGTGCCATAGAGGCTCCCTGTGCACGGGCCCCACCAAAGCCCTGCCTGGGACTCCCGTGGGCATCCTGTTAATTCCCACTGCACAGACACCCCGAGGGCCTGCGCGGGGGTGACGTTCTACAGTGGGAACCCCAGCCGGCGTTCCCTCCGCAGAGACCTGCAGCAGCTGCCGAGGTGAGGCTGGAACGCAGCTCGGCTCCTGACCTCACCCTCACCCTCACCCCTGCGCTGGCTGTCCCATCCCCCTGCTGCGCGCTTGGGCCTGGCAGACTCACAGGAGCACGACAGGGCTCAAAGGTGCTACCCGTTGTCGTCTTCGTCCAAGCCCCCCAACAGTGACCATGTCCAGCCCGCTCAGTGCTGCACTCCTGGTGCCATGCAGAGAACTAGGGCCTCACCAAGTGCCCCACACCCCCACCTGGGTGGTCTACAAAGAGCCTCTGCCTCCCTGGTCAGCTGGGCCCGGGCCTCCCCGCTTGCCTGAGGTATTGCAGGCTCCTGGTGCCCTGCCCTGCCCTGCCCTGCCACAGAACCGTGTCTCTCCCCTCTGGACCCCACGCTGCTGGCAGGCCCTCGCCACCCAGCTGAGAGCCCTCCAGGCTGGGCCTGGCTCCCCCCGAGGCGGCCAGGAAGACAAAATGGTCTTGGAAGACACATCTGCTCATTTCTGCTTGCCAGCGTCATTTCACAAGACCTGGACTCTGCGATGATGTGTGACTCTCAGAAAAGCAGCTCTGAAGACAAAACAGGACAGAGCCCACTGCCCCACACCCTGTCATCTGCCCGAGTCACTGTATCCCTTAAAACTGCCGCCCCCCCACCCCCCAGACCAAGGACCGGTCTGTGGCCTGTCGGGAACTGGGCTGCATGGAAGGAGGTGAGCGGCAGGTGAGCGAGCGAAGCTTCGTCTGTGTTTGCAGCTGCTCCCCATCGCTCGCGTCACGGCCCATGCCCTGGTCCTGCCAGATCAGCAGCGGCATTACGCACAAACCCTACTGTGAACTGCACACGGAGGGTCTAGGTCGCTGCTCCTTATGAGAATCTAACGCCTGATGACCTGAGGCGGAGCTGAGGTGGCGATGCGAGCGCTGGGCTACAAATACAGATTATCGTTCGTTAGCAGAGAGGTTTCACTGCACATGAAACGCAATGTGCTCAAATCATCCCACAACTATCCCCACTGCCTCGGTCCGTGAAAAAACTGTCTTCCATGAAACAGGTCCTCGGTGCCAAAAAGGTTGGGGACCACTGGCTTAAAAGATAAATGACCCTGGTCCTTACCTTTTCCTGCACGTAAGATAATGTCTGACAGGGTCAGTGTCTGTGTGTCTGTAACCTGGGCCGCAGCCCCTAGTCCTCAGTAAGACTCAACAAAACCAGCCCTGCAAAGGCCCGGCTGCTGCTGCTGCTTTTGACAGCCCGACCCACTCACCAGCTTCGGGTTGACCTCGGTGGAGATGAGCTTCAGGAGGCAGCGGAGGAGGCGCTGCTTGTGGAGCGCGGCGGGCGGAGAGCCGGGTGCCTGGCCCTGCGCGCCGGGGGCCTGGCCGGGGCCCAGGGCAGCCAGCCAGTCATACTCCAGCTGCAACTTGCTCGGCTTGCCCATCATGAGGTAGACTTCGGCCAGCGTAAGGCTTTCGGAGGTCTGCAGGTTCCAGCCCTCCTCGCGGAGCTGCTGGGCCAGCCGGCTGGCGGGGACCTCCTTCGGGGGCCTGGCGGCAGGCGGTCCCTGAGGTGGCGGAGGCTCTGAGGGGCTCCCCTTCTCCTGGGGCTCCTCTGCAGGTGCGTCTGCCAAGTCTTTAGTGCAAACATCTGGCAGGGGCCCGGGGCCAGCTGGGGCGAGGTCAGCAGCCTCCTTGCTGCCAGGGGCAGGAGCCTCTGGGGAGACAGCCCCGCCAGGAGGGTGCACGCCCCCCAGCCGTGTGTCCGCGCAGCGGCACTGCTCGGGGACAATGAGGTCCTGACAGGACTTTAGGTAGCGGGGCAAGGGGTCTAGGATGGAGAGCTCGTCCTCCAGGTCTGGGAGCTGGTTGCAGGCACATGGCAAGGCCCCCGGCTCCTGGGCCCCCAGCTCTTGGGTAGGGCCGTCCCCACCCTCCGCAGGAGCCACTGCAGGGGTCTTCTCGAGATGTGGCCCAGTGTCCTGGTGCCCAGGGGGAGGCCTGTCAGGAGCGTCGGGGATGCTCAGGCTCGGGGTGGCCCCCTCCCCAGGGGCACTTTCAGGGGAACTCTCTCCAGAGCTCTGAGACATGTCAGTGGTGGGAGGGGGCCGCCCCCCACCCTTGCTCTCAGCGCCGCCCCTCGGGCACTTCACATGGCCCCGGGCCGTGCCCTGCCCGCTCTGGATGCCCAGGATCTGGGCTGGGGGCAGCGAGTGGCCGTCCTTGGCGCTCTGCTTGCACCGGCCGCCCTCCTGCCAGTGCACTGTGCAAAAGGCCTTGGAGTGCACCACGCGGGCCACGCCAGGCAGCGGCGTCAGCGTGCAGTTCTCGCCTGGGAACAGGTGCAGCGTCACCTTCTCCTGCGTGGGCGCAGCGCACGAGTCCTGCAGCTGCCGCTCCTCAAGCGTCTTCCGCTGAACACACGGTCAAGGAAGGCGCCCCACTGGCTGCCACCACGGTCGTGCTGACCCCCAGGCACATGGCTAGACCACAGCCACACGCCCCCCTGGCACCCCTGGGGCTCGATCATGCCCCCCTGACTCCTGACCCAGGCTTTCCTCACGCCACTACCAAAAATGCTAACCCAGACACTTGGCATCTTTAGGAAATTCATACTCGATACACATTGCAGGAGCCAGCCGGGGACATGGAGAAACCTGGGCTGTCCCGTGGTCACTGTGCTCAACCTACTGGCAGGAACACTTCAGCCACCCCCACGGGCTAGACAGCAGCCCAGTGACATTGGGGAGGGTTGGCTGTGACCACGTCCTAACACTGCAGGAGGTCAGACAGGGGCTCAACAACCCAAACCCAGCAGACAAAGGTGACAGTGGCACACAACGTCACAGCACAGCCGCTACGCCCATGGGCCCTCACAATGACAGGTACTAGGAAGCAAGACCCATTCCCAACAGCACTCGGGGCGGGGACTGGAGGGCTCACTTCAGTTGGAAAAAGATACAATTCGCACTTCCTGGAGCGCCCACTTCTGCTTCAAGAACTCGATGAGGCTGGAGACCTTCCGGTGCAGCTCCACGATCATCCTAGAGAGACGGCAAGTGCGGGGAAGGGACGCTGGGACAACAGGGACACCTTCGGCTTGAAGCACCAAAAAGAGAAAAGGGGCCTTGGAAGGGGCACCAGGGAGGGGGCGTTTGCTGGGCCCTCAGCTCCTTTTCCTAAAAATGAGCCTTTCCAGGTGAGAGCACCTAGGATTCACACGGAGCTGTGGAGTGACGGCCATGCATGCACCCTGCACCAGCACCCGGTCTCGACTGGGACACGGGGACGACCGCCGCCCTGTGCTGTGAGCTCCTCTTGGGCTCAGGAAGGGCGGGTGTCTCGACAGCCTTCCTCCACCCGAGAAAATAAAAACACGTAAAAGACAGAAATAAAGCGCCGACACGTGCTACAGCGTGGATGCACCTCAAAACCACCCCGCGCAGCGAACGAAGCCGGTCGCGGGAGGCTCTGTGCACGACGGCACGCTGCGACGTGTCCAGAACAGGCAACCGCACGGAGACAGAAGTAGACTGGGGGTTGCCGGGGGCTGGGGGAGGGTGAGAGCTGAGGGGTGACTGCTGATGGTACGGGGTCTCTCTTGGGTGTAGTAAAAATGTTCTGCAACTAGACAGAGGCGGTGGCTGCACAGCACTAGGGATGCACTAAACGCCGCTGAACTGTAAACGTCAAAATGGCTAACGGCCCCTTTTGTTATGTGAATTTTACCTCAATTTAGAAAAACATACAAATGGAAAAGGCCCGTTCTGTGGGTGCCCTGTGCACAAACCAGACACAGACCTCCAGGGAGCCAGCGGGGGAGGAACAGTGAGGGCTTGAGGGGGACAAGGGGAAGGCTCTGCAGCCACTCACCTTCTCACCACGCACTCTGAGCTCGCACAACGGCCTGAGACCCCTGCCCAGGTGTGGACCTGCAGCCCGGCGCTCCCAGGTGCCCCAGAGTCACCCCCACACCCGTCCTCATGCGCTGTCAGAGCGCGGAAGACCACGTTACCTGAGGCGTGGGTTCTGGGCAAGGCTCTGCACACGGGCCCAGGCGTGGTTGTTCCGTGGCTGCAGCTCTACAGGGACCTTCAGGGGCAGGCGCACTGGCTTCTGGTCCTCTTCGTCACTCAAGCCTGCAACGGAGGGGGCGGGGCGGGGGCGGGGGGGGGGGGACACCATGAAAGTCTCGCGCAGACCAACCTTGAGGTAGAAGGCAAAGAGCTCCACCAGAAAGAAAACCAGTGGGACGAGGGAGCTGCGGACAGACCGCCTAGCGGAGGGGGGCAAGGACGGCAGAGAAAGACCCGCAAGGAAGAAACTCCGGCTCGGCTGCTTGTGCATTTGCAAAGGCAGAGCCACAGACCCGGCCACAGAGGCCACGAGAGCCTCCATCCTGACAACGGCTGACTGCTCTGTCTGAAGGTTTAGCTCCTGAGCCAAACTGGACGCGCTGCGTGGACGCACAGCTATGACGAGGAAGAGTTTCAAATTCACGAGCAGCCCGTTCCCAGGACTGGGATGAAGCGGGGTCAGACACAAAGCAACGGCAGAGTCATCTGTAGCTCAGCCAGCCCATCATCAAGTGGGACGAGACGGGCACCAGGTCCGATCCCGTGGGCTACGGGACGTGCCGGCCCCGCCCCCATCCACGTACCGTCTGGATCGCAGAGCTTCTTCAGGGCCCGGCACATAGGTGCTTTGATCCGCAGGTTCCTCCCTTTGTAACGCACGGTGGTGGCCCTGGGAAAAGAGTTTTGAAGGGACACTGAGGCCTCCGAATGAAGAGAAGGAAGGAAGGGCCGTGCGTCCAAGAGGCGCTGAGCCAGAGCAGGGGGGCCTGGCCACGCACCCGCCCCTCTTGCCAGCACCTGCCTGGCACCGCGCGGGGCTCCCAGGATAGCAGGTAGACGCGGTGACAGACGTGATGTGGTGACTCTGGACACCCTGCTGCTCTCCTGACCACAGCTCACACCCCAAGGGGACAGGAAACACACTGTGCCCTCCCGCTCAGCGACTGGCCGGCACGAGCTGGGATCCACCCCTGCAGGGGCCGCTGCGCTGGAGGCCCTCAGACGCCACCCCTCCCTCCCCTGCTCCAGGTCTGCGGGCTCGTCCCTCTTCAGCCCCTCAAAGCAGAGGCTCTCAGTCCACCTCTACATAACCTCTCCGTGACTACCTGGCCACATCCGCGTTGCCCCCAACCCCTCTGTAAACCTTACCAGCAGGACCCAGGGCACCGGTAGCTGGAGGTCAGGGGTCACCACATGCTCCCCCCAGCGACCTGTAGGCAGGCCCAGAGCACAGCTGCAGATGGGCTGGAGTTATTTAAATTAAAGAATCACTATGCAACTAATAAAATCAGTACAAAAGCAAAAAAAATAGTTCCCTCTAAAAAATATAGTTGGAATACCTTGGAAATACTCGATAAAGGTAGGCTGTTTTAAAAACAGCAGTAAAATTAAGTGTGGGCAAGACAAATAATAAAGTCGCCCAAGAAAAAAATTTAGGATACACATAACATTATTACAAGTGGTTATTTTTGGCAAGGGGAGCACCACGGGGTGGTTGGGAGGGTCTTTTATTTTATATGTGTATTGTTTGAAAATTTTATAAGAATGTAATTTTGTATTAGTCGCAAAATTCTTGGAAATGCTATTCTGACACAACGGTTTCAAAAGGAATGCCGCACAGGAGGCACGGCCCCCGCGGACGGCAGGAGAAGCCCCCACTGTGCGCCTCGGACAGAGACAGCTCAGACGGCAGGAACATCAGACAGGGCATCACCACAACCGCCACTTCTCAGAAACAAAGCTGTCATCTCCTTTTTCCTAAAACGTAAGTGACTCTAATTTCAGCATTTTAAGGTCTCAGTATCCTCCACAGTGGATTTTACCATCACTCCACAATCTTTAAGGCTTTAAGCAAATGTTTATAAGGTCAAACAGAGAGGTCCTGGTGGGGTGCGAGGACAGGAGCAGCAGCTGGGTACAGTCACTGCATACAGAAACCTCAATGATGCCTCACGCCACGGCAGCCACAAGTCCCCGCACCCCTCCGCCCCTCCCTCTGTCCCCGCACCCCTCCGCCCCTCCCTCTGTCCCCGCACCCCTCCGCCCCTCCCTCTGTCCCCGTACCCCTCCGCCCCTCCCTCTGTCCACGCACCCCCTCCACCCCTACCTCTGTCCCCGTACCCCTCCGCCCCTCCCTCTGTCCACGCACCCCCTCCACCCCTACCTCTGTCCCCATACCCCTCCGCCCCTCCCTCTGTCCACGTGCCCATCCGCCCCTCCCTCTGTCCCCGTACCCCTCTGCCCCTCCCTCTGTCCAGGCACCCCTCCGCCCCTCCCTCTGTCCACGCACCCCTCCGCCCCTCCCTCTGTCCCCGTACCCCTCCACCCCTCCCTCTGTCCACGCACCCCTCCACCCCTCCTCCCTCTGTCCACGCACCCCTCCGCCCATTCACTCATCTGTCCATCCACCTCCTCGCCTGTCCCTCCACCGCCCCGCCCGCGCGAGCACTGACGGAGCTCCTTCTGTGCTGGGAAGCTAACACAAGACACCGAAGAGCAGAGCTGAGACGCGGAAAGCCTGGCCACAGAGGCAAGGCCCCAGGAAGAAAGCTTCCGTGCCCCCACTCCCTTTCTGTCTGGAGGCGTAAATCAGAGGGGACGAGTGTCTCCACAGAACATGTTCTCTTGAGACACTGTTCTTCAACCACCTTGACCCAGGTGTAACATACAGATAACAAGGGCCACCACAAGTTGTGTGGTTTTCGTTTTTTTTTTTGAGATAGGGTCTTGCTCTGTTGCCCAGGTTGGTCTCAAATTCCTGGGCTCAAGGGATCTCCCCTACCCCAGCCTCCTGAGTAGCCAGGATTACAGGCACCCGCCACGGCAGCTTTATTAATGACGCTGGCGCAGGGCTGCAGGAGAAGGGACCAGGAGGGACACTGGGAAGACCGGCGACTAAGCCTGGAGTCAATTCCTAAGCCA
Organism: Eulemur rufifrons; assembly: GCF_041146395.1. NCBI lineage: Eukaryota > Metazoa > Chordata > Mammalia > Primates > Lemuridae > Eulemur > Eulemur rufifrons. The sequence goes on from NC_090996.1 coordinate 35,515,435, forward strand.
TCTCTCCCGGGAAGTGCTCTGGAAGCAAACGCACTTTTCTGCTTCTTGCTTTCTGTTCCATCTGCCCCAAACAAATCAGCAGTAGGCAGGGTTTCAACAGCCGGTGGAGCTGTGTCATGTGGCACCTGTGTTTACAATAATCACATCTTCCGTTAAACTGCTATTTTGTGACTTCCTTTTTTTTCCTTCAATGAAAACGAGTGCCCCCTTTTTCATTGCTCAGTAACCATACTCGGATCACAATCCTCCTCTTGCTAATGTAATTTCTAACACCAGCTTGAAGCCGGGGCACCGTATACAGTGAAGGGCCACGCTCAAGCTCACAGGCAAGGACTCTCGGGTCGGGCCACGGTCCCAGGACGTGGTCCACACCTCCCACCCCACAGCAGCCTGGAGGCTGAAAGACAGGCCAGGCCTTCCTTGGGGCGCTGGGTTTAAGAGGTAATGCCTGTGGCAGAATCACAGTTTGATCTCTCGCTGAGTACACCAACACACACAGGGCTCTCGTGAACTCCTCCCCGGGTCTAGCAAACAGACGACGGAGCAATCCTCCATGTGTCTGGCTCTGGCTTCCCTCTGATGTGCTTTCTTCTCTGCACAGACACTTGATAAATCTAATAAGCACGTGCTAAGTTTCTGTGCCTCTGGGTCTGGGAATAACATAATAAGATTCAATTTTAGTTTAGACCTTTTCCCAATTCATTTATTCCTTAATTTAATTTTATAATTCTGTAACTGAGAGATTCACAGTTAATTGAATGGGGTCTGCATGAAGAGTATAGACAACAGCTAGTTAAATACTCCAGTCGCCTTTGGTCTGAAATCAAGGAAGAGTCTTCCATGGGCACCAACTAATTTGTTCCCATCTCTGTTCCACCACTACAGATTTTTTGTTTGTTTGTTAAAAAGAATGTCTGTTGGTGAAAGAAGGGCACATAAATTGATGGAATGAACAAAAGGTCCCGAAACGGACCCCACAGTACAGTCACGGGTGGTCTTTGGCAGGCAAGCTGGAGCAGCTCCTCCGAGAGAGGACAGTCCGTTCCAACAGTGGTGCCGCCAGAACCCGACAGCCAGAAGCAAGAAAATCAACTTTGGCCCAAACTTCACATCATACACAAAATGTAACTCAAAGTGGATCGTGGATTCAGACGTAAAACTATAATACTTCTGAAGAAAACGCGGAAGAACACCCTTGATCTTGGTTTAGGCAAAGAGGTCTCGGACCCCACACTGACAGCACAAACCACAAAGGGAGTCACTACAGGCCAGACTTCATCAAAGTGACGACCCTTGCTCTGTGAGAGACGCTAAGTGAACGCGAAGGCAGGCCGCCGCCTGGAGAAGCGTGTGTGTCGCACATCCGACGTGGGACCTGCCATCGGAACACACAAGGCCCTCTCTAAACTCAGTCCCTAGGAAATGGGCAAGATGTGAACAAGCACCAAGACACACAGATGGCAAACAAGACCAAGAAGGACACACAGCACCATCGGTCACCAGGGAAATGCAGATCGGAACCACCCTGAGGCACCACTTCACACCCACGAGGACGGTCAGAGCGAACTGGAAACACCAGGTGCTGGGGAGCACGGGTCGCACTGACCTCTCACGCTGGGAAACGCTGGCAACTGGTCGCCAAGTGAGACACGCGCTCCCACCTCCTCCTCGAGGGGACGCACCCAGGTGAAACCTGGATGCCTCTGGGGACGTTAACAACAGGGAGGATGTGGGAAGGGAGGGCAGATGGGAACTGCCAGCAAGCCGGTGTCCCTCCACAGAGGACGGGCAAGCAGTCTGCGGGAGGTCGGCACGCGGCAGCGCTCAGCAGGAAGCAGGAGCGAGCAGCAGGTCCGAGAGGCTCAAAGAACCCCGCGTGAACACTGCTGGAGGGCGGAAGCCACCCTCAGAGGGCCACAGCTGTGGTGCCATTTGGGTGGCTTTCTGGAAAAGGCTAAACTCCAGGGGACGGGGAGCGGCTCAGTGGCTGCGGGGAGGAGGCCACGGCAAAGGCACAGGGAGGGATTTTTCGGAGGTGCTGGACGTGCCCTGTATCCTGACTGCGGGGGCCGCACACCCGTGTATTTGTTAAAACGCACAGAACTGCACGAGGAAGAGGTCAGTCTACACAGGCTGCCCCTGGATGGTTCCACCTGGACGATGACATTCTGGGAGGCAAAAGTAGACGGTGAGACCACCAGTGGGAGTCGGGCGGGGCAGGACAGGCACAGGACTAGCAGCGCAGTGAAACCCTCCGTGTGACGCTGCCACAGAGGACACGCAACAGTACACATCGGTTAAAACCTACAGACTGTACAGCGCCTAGGCTGAGCCCTCCCGTGAACTGAGCACTTTGGGTGACAATGACGCCCCGTGGGGCTTTGCGGATGTAACAAAGGGACCGACTAATGCAGGACGTTAACAACAGGGAGGACGTGGGAAGGGAGGGCAGATGGGAACTCTGCCGTCTCTACAGTTTTTCTGTAACCCTAAAATTGCTCTAAAAAATAAAGTCTGTTTTAAGAAAACCAAACTCATAAAATTGTACACCAAAAAGAGAAAAATTAGCCAGGCATAGTGGTGGACACCTGTAGTCCTAGCACTTTGGGAGGCTGAGGCAGGAGGATTGCTGGAGCCCAGGAGTTGGAGGCTGCAGTGAGCTGTGATGATGCCACTGCGCTCCAGCCTGGGCGACAGAGCAAGACTCTATAAAACAAACAAAAGAAATAGACAAGACCCTGGTCTAAAAGCCATAAATGTATCACTCTGGACACGCCCTTCCCACACAGAGAAGGCAGGCGCCCTCCCATCACCTGCAGTGTCTGCGCCCCCTCGATTTCATCGTAACATCGTACCAGGTTATCTCATGTGTCCACACATGTACGCAGACACGTGCACACACACGGGAAAGGCCTGCTCAGCGGACCCACATCAGCTGCCACGCCACAGCTCTGTCAGCACTGCGTCCCGGCACCCATTCGTGTGCCAGGCAAGCAGAGGCGCTCGGCTATTTCTAGAAACCATGAACACACGACTCAGCAGTCTGTCTGTCTCCTCTCTCTCCACGGTTGCAGACGGAAAGCTTTCCGCCAAGCTGCCACAGCACCTTGTTGTCACTGTGCTGTTCCAAACCTTGCCTCAGGTGTCTCTGCACCTCTCTGAGGGACAGTAACAGGTGAGGTGCCAGGGCCTGGGGCCAGGTGAGCCCCCAGGGTCCCAGGGCAAGCGCTGCTGCACCCTGACAGAGGCGGAGCAGACGTGTGGGTGGAAGGCAGGTGGGCACCGCAGCTGGGAGGGCGCCCGCGCAGGTGACAAGCCACAGCAACCGCCACGCACGGCTGCAGCCCTCTTCCTGGTGCCTCGGACTGGCCCAGACCTGCTCTAGGAAGTCCCACTCCCCTTTTCAAGGCTGCTTGGGAGAGCACGTGACCCCTGGGAGGGCCGGGGCGTGAGGGGCAGAGCTGGCGCCCAAGAAGGCAGGGAGACCGTCAGAGCAGTCCGGGGGGACGCAGGAAAAAGCCATCGCAGAGGCTTTCTAGACACACGGCGACGAGCACTCAGACACGCACGGCGGCAGAGGAAAAGAGCCCAAGAAGGTGAGACCAAGGGCCATACCCCAAGACCACAGCCACCGCCCTCCCTCCCCAGGGTGGCGACGGCCCTGCCCTGCCCTCCGGGCCCAGCACCTTTGTTGGGGCTGAACCATAACCAAGATGACGCAACGTTAACTCTAAGGGTCCTCGTTGAGCAAGGGAAGAAAACCACACACATTTCAACTCCTGTACTTCAGAGATTAAATGTAAACATCCACAAGGAGTCAGTAATGTTTCACAATAAAACTGCGACTTACCCAACCTGAATGAGTTCGTTCAACTTGGTGGCATTCTTGTCATCCATACCTTCAAGTGGAAACACAAATAAATGAGACCATGAGGTAGTTAGGAGCAACACCACTAAAGATTCCCATTTTATTGTCTTCAGCAGAGACTCCAAATCCTGTCACCAAACATCAAGGGGCTTCCAGGATGAAACCCCTGCATAGCTGCAGCCCTTGCCCAAGTCACACCAGCGAGTCCACCGCCCCTGGCGCCTCTGCTCACCTGGAAGGTACCTGGAAGGTGCCGGCACGTCCTGCCCAGCTGCTTCCCCAGGCAGGCGCACTGCACGGCTGCAGTCAGCCGATGTCTCCTCCCCAAACTCCCTTCCAGACCCAGGGCCACTCTGCACTCCTGTCCCTAACCGCCTGCTCTGGACAGCCTGGGTGCCACACTGCGCCCCGCATGTGCTTTTCTGGTGGGCTCTGTACCTGACCGCGTCCTCGTGTTGACCCCTGGGCGCCAGCCCCGAGGTCGGCTCAATGACGGACCTGACACACTCCGTGTTCCCAGAAGGGATGTCCCTCTGGGACACACTGTGCTCCAGTGTGCAAGAAAGCAGGCAGGGTAGTGAGTTCCTGGGAGAACCCGGGCGGTGGGCATTTGAGTGCTCACTATAAAATTCACTGATTTCTTCTGCATGTTTTTTGGGGAAAAGAACCCCACAAACACACAAGTAGGCTGAAAACCAAAGACAAACTCGTCACGGCAGCCAGAGCACGCACCTCAGACAGACAGGACGAGGGACCACTGGCCCGCCAGAAATGGCACAGGAGAGGCAGCGGGCACAGCTCGAGGGGCGTGAGGAAGAGCCTGTGCAGTCGGAACTCTATGCCCAGCACAAGTACCTCTCAAGGACGAAGACGAAGACTTGTCAGATAAACAACTAAGAGCACGCACAGCAGGCACAGCTGCATGACAAGAAGAAAGCACTTTTTCCAGCGTGAAGGGACACGTCGGCTGGACACAGAGCTGCACAGAAGTACGAAAGCCCTGCAAAGGACCCAGGCGTGGACTCGTGCGTTCAGCAGGGACGTGGCCCGGCCCAGCACTGCTTTCCGCTGAGTCCAGCCAGAGCCCTCAGCAGCAGCCTCCAGGCTCCGGTCACCAGGCGAGGCAGCGAGCGCCAATCGCCTCTGGACAGACCTCTGCACCAGACGAGGACCAGACAGCTAGCCCCGGAGCCAGCCAGGCGTGACGCTGCACGGTGGCTGCGCCCCAGCTCGCCAGGTCACTTGCCAACCATGTCATCTACTTCCCTCAGGTCCCTTTTAACTGGGGATGACACCAGCATATGCAGAAGCTAAGACAATGCCAACAGGCCACACGTGTGAGCAGAGACTCAGTTTGCCGACGTGGGACTCATGTCTGTCTGGAGACCTCAGGCAGCACAAGCCGCTAAAAGCACATCCAACCACAGAGCTCTCAGCACATTTCCGAGTGGCCCAGAGCAAGCTGCCAACATGCAGGCACTCGGGGCTGTAACAGGCCTGGGTGTATCTTACACAACACGCAAAGCGAGGGCACCATGGAGCCCGGCACGTGACCATGTGGTCTGTGAAGGCAAGTGGGGGGCAGGGGCTCAGAGGGGAGAAACCCCCAGTGGGGTGAAGGGCTGTGAGAGGTGTGTGTGTGAGCGTGACAGGTGTGTGTGTGAGCGTGCCTCTGAGTGTGATGTGAGCGGGGGCACAGGGACTGGCCAGCGTGCCACCAGGACTGGGCATGGCAGGAGCCCACTGCTGGGCAAGGGGCATACAGGAGGGGAGTGAGGTGTGGCCGGGAAGATGGGCCTGACGCCCACACAGAGGCTCTTGGTTGGGGGTCCCATGATACTCCGGGGAAAGTGAAGTTGCCCAAGGTCCCGGGCAGGGGATGGACAAGGGAAGAAGTCCACAGACTCAGGTGAAGTTAAAGATGCCCAGAGGGGCCACGGCACTGTGCCCACAGCAGGGCGGAACCCCACGCGACACCATGAATAGATGCTATTTAGGGCAAGGAGAGAGGAGGATGGAGCAGAGGAAGCAGAGATCAGAGGGAGGCGGGGCTGAGGGACCTGCCCCAACCCTGTGAGGTGCGCAGAGAAGAGGAGGCTGGGGAGAGAGAACTTGGGGCAGCGGGGCAGCCCCCGGGGCACTGCCTCGAGCAGCTGCCTTTGTGCTGGGGCCAGGCTGAGATGAGCGCGAGTGGCCAGGACACGGGGGTAGCGACGGTGCTGAGACTCACGGCGTCCTGGGTCAAGTGGGCAGTCACCGTGGGAGCAGAGGTGGCAATGCAAGTCCTCCACACACAGGTGGCACCTGAAGCCGCAGGACTGGGCAAGGCCACCCCGATGAGAACCAAGAACCAGAAGGAGGGACAAAGGCCGAGGACAAGGACCCACCGTGATGCAGGCATGTCAGCAGTGGGCAGAGTGAGAGGTGCAGAGGCCTCGTGGGAAGAGGCCCCAAGGCTGGGGGCCAGGGCATCCCCATAGGGCCACCAGCTGGTGGGGACTGACAGGCAGGCTGGAGAAGACAGACACCCATAAAGTGTCCGTGGAGGGAACTGGGCCCCGGGCAGTGGTGCAGAAGGACCAGGCAACAGGGAGTGGGGACACGTGGTCAAGACTGGGTTGTCGGCCGGGCGCGGTGGCTCACGCCTATAATCCTAGCGCTCTGGGAGGCCGAGGCGGGAGGATCACTTGAGCTCAGGAGTTCGAGACCAGCCTGAGCAAGAGTGAGACCGTCTCTACTAAAAATAGAAAAAAATTAGCTGGACAACTAAAAATATACATAGAAAAAATTAGCCGGGCATGGTGGCTCATGCCTGTAGTCCCAGCTATGCAGGAGGCCGAGGCGGGAGGATCACTCAAGGTCAGGAGTTCAAGACCAGCCTGAGCAAGAGCGAGACCTCGTGTCAACTAAAAATAGAAAGAAATTACATGCACAGCTAAAAATATATATGGAAACAATTAGACGGGCATGGTGGCGCATGCCTGTAGTCCCAGCTACTTGGGAGGCTGAGGCAGGAGGATCACTTGGGCCCAGGAGTTTGAGGTTGCTGTGAGCTAGGCTGACGCCACGGCACTCTAACCCTGGCAACCGAGTCTCAAAAAAAAAAAAAAAAGACTGGGTTGTCCTTAATCTTCCTGGAAGGGGACAGCTGAGAGAGCTGTAGCACGAGGGGTCCTTGAATGCAGACCTTCCAGAGGCAGAGGGGGGCTGACCACCAGGGCAGGTGGGCAGGAGGCGCAGGAGTGGGTGAGGAGCCGGCACGGCAGGCCCAGACCGGGCCAGGAGCAGGGGTGCTGCCCGCTGGCGTCTGGCCCCGCGGTTAGGACGGGGCAGTGCAGCGGCCGCGCTGGGGAGGGTGGGCTGGAGGAGGGAGAAAGAGCACCCGCTGCGCAGGGCACAGACATGGCAGGAAGGCAGCGCCTCCCAGACACAAACGCCAGCCTGGCTCACAGCGCTGCCCACCAGGAGCGAGGACAAGACAGAGGGACAGCAGGGGCCAGAGCGCAGCAGGTAGAGGGTGACTGGCTTACACGCCCTCCCCGGTCTGCCGTCCACCCTGAGCTGACTGGGGTGGTGAGGGCTTGTCGCTGTAGGTCACGGGCCTTTCACTTAAGCTCTGAGGCAGCCCAAGGTGTGTGCCCCTACAACACCCCATGGATGGGTAAGGCGCCGTTGGGGGCAACACAGGGAGGACAGGCAGGGCCAAGAGGTACCCAGGAAGGCCAGAGCGTCCCTACCTAACACTGGTGTCAGAACCGTCTAAAGGGAACCTGGCCACGAGGAGACAACAGAGCAAATCCAACATGATGGGAGAGAGGCCTGGACTCTTCAAAACGCCAGATGGTGACAGACCAAGCAGTGCAGGCTACTCTGGGGCAGAGACTGGGAGAGACCCCCCGTCACGCGGCCCTGGACGGGAGCCCAGACCGAGGTTTGGGGGGTTTGGGAAACCCAAATGCGGCAGAAGGTCAGACAGATTCCCGTGCCCGTGTCTGCTCGCTGTCCTGGGTGCGACGGCAGGACAGTGGCTGTGCAGGAAAACATCTGCGCTCTCAGGTGACGTGGGCTGACAGCTGACAGTCAAATGGTAGAGCGTGTGTGCGTGAACATGTGTGTGCCCAAGAGCACGTGTGCACCCGTGTGAGAGAGGGAGAGCGCACGGGGCGAATGGGAGCGACTGGCGAGGCCCAGTGTGGGTGCGTGGTCGTGGTCACACCCTTCAGTTTTCCTGTTACCAGAATGTTTTCAAGACACAAGGAAAACAGAAGCATTCCTGGGCACTAGGATCTAAGGTGACAAGGACAGCAGGGCCCCAACGGGGGAGCGTACTCACAGCCCCCAATCTTCTTGCGCAGCTCGCCGTAGCAGATGAGGCCGTACAGCTCCTGGGACGACTTCTTCAGTCCTCGCGAGAACACTGCGGGGCGAGAAAGGGGGTGCGCGTCAGAGAGGGAGACGGACGTCCAGGGGCGACTCGGCTCACGTGCGCAGGATCAACACGAGGCTCGCACTGACTTCGTGGTTTTGATCGCTGCGCCCTGACCACGCAAGCCGTCAACCTGGGAACGCTCGGTGGAGCGCACAGAACACAGTGCTGTTTCTGCAGTTTTCAAAATAAAAGTTAAACACAAACAAGGGGGAAGCGGTTAGAAAATCCCCCCTAACAAGCAGGGCAAGTGTCCCGAGGAGAAAACAGAACGCTCAGCAGCGGACGTGACAGCACTGAGTCTGTTCTGTCACCCATCTCTGCACACACGGGGTGCACCCAAGTGCCGGGGGCCAGGCAGGACAAGGGACCAGGGCACAGATCCTTGCCATGCCTGACGTTCACCCTCCACCCTCAGCAGCAACCCAGCCTATCCGGGGGCAAACAGGCCGGGACAGGTTCGGCCGGACATGGCCGTGCTCCACACTCCACACTCGGGCTCTGGTGCGAGCAGGCGAGCAGGCGGCGGCGGGAGCTCATGCGGGAGGCAGACCTGGGCGGGAGTGCGCTCTCCTGCCCACACTCCCCTCAGGGGCGCCTCCCTGGAGCCGTCCTGCCCCCAGCAACGCAGCAGGGATGGCCAAGCAGAGGGACGGGACGCTGCCTCCAAGCACCTCTGTTGTGGAGAGTATAAAGCCTAAGCTGCTTGGGCCACTGTCATTTTGACTTTTTCGATTACATGAAGCTGAACCTCACAGGTACAACAGAGTAGAGGCACCTCTGGGTCATCCCAGAGCAGGGACGAAGGCTGCTTGTCCCTTCCACGCTCTCGCCCAACGGCACCCTCTGGTTCTCTCCCCAGAGACCTCTTTTCAAGGCTCTGACATCTGGCTGTGTTTATAGTAACAGGAAAGGAAAAGAAAAATACAATAGTAAGTGGACAATAAGGTTTTGAAGACGTAAAGCAAGGCTTCCGGACCGTGGGTGGCCCTGAGGGTCTAGGACACTGCCAACACCACAGGCCAACTGTCCGTGGCGCCTTCCTGAGACCCAAGATCTCACCAGACCCTCAAAGGCAACCAGAACTCAGGAAACGCTAAGGCTCGCCATTCACTGCGTGACCACAGTGTGGTCTGTCCACGCGGTGGGGTACTACTCAGCGGTGAAAAGGACCACGGTTCGGAGACGTGCTGCGACGCGGACGAGCCCTACAAGCGCTATGCTCAGTGGGAGCAGCTAGACACGAAGAGCACACACTGCACGATTTTGTTTATGAGAAATGTGCGTAACAGGGAAATCCATGGAGACAGAAAGTAGACTGGAAGATTTCAGGGCTGAGGGCCCAGGATTTCCTTTTGGGATGATGGAAATATTCCAGAACTAGATAGTACTGATGGCTGAAACACCTTGTAAATATACTAAAAACCACTAAATTGTACACTTTAGATGATGAATTTTATGGTATGTGGGTTATATCTCAAAAAAATATTTTGGGGGGAGGCTGAAGTGGGAGGATCACTTGAGACCAGGAGTTTGAGACCAGACTGGACAATATAGAAAGACCCTATCTCTACAAAAAAATAAAAAATTAGCCAGTCGTGGTGGTGGCACCTGTAGTCCGGGCTACTTGGGAGCCTGGGGCAGGAGGATCCCTTGAGCCCAGGAGGTTGAAGTTGCTGTGAGCTATGATGATGCCACTGCACTCCAGCCTGGGTGACAAAGTGAGACCCTATCTCCAAAATTTAAAAAAAAAAAATTGCTTTTAATCCGCCTATTTCAAATGGCAAAAAGGAAAAAATCTACAACCCAGAAGACAGAAGAAAACAGCATCAAGAGCAAGAAAGCACAGAAAGGGGACGAGGGGAAAGGAGGCAAAGGGACAGAGCAGGGGGTCTAGGCGGCGTCCATCTGCTGCCTCCCCAGCACGGCCCCTGGGGGTTTCGTCCCAGACCCAGGGGGAGGAACAGAGCTGGCCTCATCCAGACGCTGAGGCTGTGCAACAAGCCACGCCCAACAAGAGACACCAGCAGAGACGCGGATACACACAGACGTCACCCTCTGTGGTGACAACGGCACGGTGGCCGGCAGGACTCATCTATCTGGGTGGAAACCACACAGGATTAACGAGACAACCAGACCCCAGACCGCAGCACACATGAAGGCCCGGGCTCCCGAGCAGCAGAGGAGCGGAGGTGGGCGCGTTCTGGCGCACGCACCGCGGTTCCCACTCTGCTTCGCGAGTCAACACCACACACTGCAGACGGCTGCTTCTCCGCCCAGTCAGAAGCACCACGACAGGTACGTACCATGTATAAAACCTGCTGCCACCTGAGGAACCCAGACACCTCAGTGTCCCGGTGACCTCCAGCCTCAGGCTGATGCCAGCTGCGAAGGCTCGACCGTGCCAGGGGCCCGGGCAAGCGCGGGCAGAGGCTGGCGGCCCCCGACTGAGAAATGACAGGGACCGTCAGCGAACGCAGGGGAGCTGCGACTCCACAGAAACGAGGCGCACCACGCAGGCCCCCGCCAGGACGCGCCGTCAGGAGGCAGCAGGGCATGGAGGGAGGGAGGGAGGAAAGCGCAGGCCACTCAGAGAGCGGAGGGCTCGGGCCGGTCTGAGCCGCACGGCGGCTGTGTGGGAGCGTCCGCCCTTCATCCCCGACGGGAGGGGAGGCCTGGAGGGAGGGACACTGCCAGGCACCAGAGGAGGTGCAGGACTAGGAGCCTGCACAGCAGGGGAAGGTGACAAACATAGAAAGGAAACATTTGCTTAAGTGCCTTCCCAAATCAACACAGGCAGCAGCCTAGGTTTGGCAGACCCTGAGCATGCGCCCTCGGAGTCTACCCTGGGGACCCGGGCGTCCCCGCGGCACTTCCCCGGCCTGTGGGCAGGAGAGCAGCAGACTTTCCGACGGAGGCCTGTGGAATCCCATCTCTGCATCAACACCAGCTACCGAACAGCCTCCCCACCGCTCCTCCCGTCACTGGCCACCTCCTCAATTTCGAGAGAGCCTTTGGGACCAGGCAGCGTGGACAGCAGACACAGCAGGGGTGGCCGAGACAAGAGGCTCCAGTGGGCGCGAGGGCACAGAGGCAAGGGCTCGAGGAGGAGCGGCACAGCCACGCTGCCCCAGGCAGAGTGCGAGTGGCAGAGAGGAGGGCTCGGGCGCATGGAGGCGCCAGCGACGTGAGTGCACGGAGAGCACCGCAGGGACGGAGAGCAGGACTGAGCACGGCACGGGGAGAGATTCTCCCGACACGTGGAGGTGGCAGGCGACCGCATCTCCAGGGTACAGAGATCGTGATGAACAAAGGGTGCTCCGGCCAGAGGCGTGCCTGGAGGTGAGCCGGTCACGTGACTAAAGACCAGCCTGCACGATCTGGATTCAAATACAGGCGGGCAGAGCCTGGGCAGAGCCTGGGAGAGCCGACCAGCCGCCCAGGCAGGCCAGGGCCAGCCCTGCCCGACTCCTACCCCCACGTGCCCTGCTCAGAGGATGGCCGGCATAGCGCCTGCAGCCTGGCCCCCTGGCTGGACCCCGGGGGCCCTCGCTTACAGTGGGGGACCAGGCCTGACCCAGAGCCCACACGCCATCAGAGGCACACAACACACAACCCAGAAAAGCAGCAGTAAGAACCCCGGAGCTTCCTCCAAATTCAAGCCGACCAAGAGTTACCCGGCAAACCACCGAAGTGCAAGGCGAGGAAATGCGGGCTGAGCGGCCAGAACATGCCAGAAACTGCACTCCAGCAGGAGCGGCCCTGGCCCGGGCACACTCACCATGGTCGAAGTCGATGTACTTGGTGATCTTGTGCCAGGTGCGGTAGTAGAAGTGGCGCACCTGCTCCTTGTTCTTCACCATGCTCGCAGGCTTGCCTTTCTTCCTGTACTTCAGGGCGATGTTGTTCTGGATGGCTTCGAAGTCTTTCCCGTGCTGGAAAACAAGTCCGGGGCAAAAGCACAAGGTAAAACCACGCAGCCCTCCGTGGGAGGCGGATGCCTGCCGAGAAGGCAGGACGGCCTGGCGTGGACAAGCAGGTTGTCCTTCCCAGCTCTCGTGTCGGGACTTCAGCTTTGACTTCCTAGGACCCTAGGTTTAATCAGGAAAAAGGATAAAGTAACAGCAGAAACTCGGGGACAGAACTACCACAGCACGTGGACCCCAAAAGAGGCAAGGAGCTCGTCACATGGCCACCGGGTTCAATCTCGAGAGCTCTACGGAGACCGTGAACTGGGACAGCCGGGGAGGAATCACCAGGAGGCAGGAGGGACGAGGGTGCCCAGCGTGGTGCACACGTGGCACCTTAAAAATAAAACAGACCGACTGCTCAGAAACCCCTCCGTGGCTCTGGCCACACAGAACACATTCTGTACCACAGCGAGGAAGGCAAGCGTGAGCACGGACAGAACACACAGCACAGGCTCTGATCACACCTGCGGGCTGACCCTCCCGAACGGCTCCCTGCAAAAGCGGAGCACAGCTCAGACTCCCAGAAGGCAGGCCACCACCAGTGCTGCCCCAGGGCCCACCACAGAGAGAACCGGCTGCCGGACAACCTCATCAAAAGTAAGCTTGGAAGACTAGCTGGACGGGCGGGCCCAGAGCTGGGGCACCCAGCAGCAAGGAGCTCCCCAGTGTCCGGCTGCTGGTCCCCAGACACGCTTTCCACAGGGAGCGGCTCCTGGAGAAACGGCCGACTTCAGGGCTGGGGCAGGGAGGGCAGCAGGTGAGCCCAAAATACCCCAAGGTGCCAGAAAGTGAGACATGCTGCAGGGGACAGCAACATGTCCAGAGGGCACAGGAGCCAATGTGAAGTGGCTCCAGAGGTCAAATCTGGTGTCATCTGGGCAATAAAACCAAGGATGACATGAATGGATCATGACCCACAGAATAAAACAAACACAAGTCCACGTGGGCATAAACGTAAATAAATAACCGAATAACCATGTAAACGCAGATGCAGGGCTCCTCCTCACGTGGGTCCACCAGGGAGTACAGAAAGCAGAAAGGAAACAGGTCCTTGCTGAGCAGACACCACAGCAGCGACAGCTGTTGACATGGGGGGGGGGGAGAAAATGACAAGCAGGACATTCACATGCTCTGAGACCCAGCAGACACCCCCTGAATGCAGAGATAGAGGTCAATGTCACCGGGACCGAGACAGGTCACACCGCGCACTTCCTAGCGATGCATCAGGAAGGACACATCACGGCTGTGGAATTCTCGACAGAAACGCACCACGTAAATTGGACCAGGAGGGAACTGCAGATAAGCCCAAACTGAGGACCTTCCCCAAACAGGCTGGGCAATTTCAAAAGCGTCAAGGTCATGAAAGGAAGAGAGAGAGGGAGAGGGAGAGACACTGAGGAACTGCCCCAGCCTGCAGGAGCCTTGGGAGTCACACAACCACGTGCCACGTGGGACCCTGGCCCGGAGCCCGGGGTTCCTGCTGGGCCCTGGAAGGCCGGTGGGGTGAGCAGGACGCACGCGAGCTTGTCACCTACGGTTACGCTGACGCTGGGGAAGCAGGGAAGAGGGGATGTGGGAATTCTTTGTCCCCTTTTTGCAACTTTTCTTAAGTGTGAAATGTTTCAAAATGAAAAGTTAAAAAATAAAAAAAAAAAAAACTGGAAGGAAAAAAAAAAAAGCACCTTGTTCATTGTTTTAAAAAGGAACGCAGGGAAAACACAGGCGGCAAAGCTACGTCTGAAACACCTTCCCTCACAGTCCAGACCGGACCCTCCTCCCTCCACACCCTCAGCCTCAGACGAGGCTGGAAACGGACGCGGCCAGCCCTGTCCCTCTGCAGCCGGGCAGGGAGAGGCCAAGTGACCTGCCAGGCTGGGACCAGAACCCACGTTTCACGACTCCTGACCCCATTTCTCGGCTGTGCTGCCTCCTGAGGTCTGACGGCCCCTGGCGGCACCTGGCGTTTCATCGCCCACCTCCTTCAGTGCCTGCGTCTCGCTCTGGTAAGACCGTAAGCCCACGAGGGCAGGGCCTCCCGGCACTGCCAGCACAACCGAGCGCCGTGTCCTTAGCTGTGAACTAGATAAATAAACGGTGGCGGCAACAACAGAAACGAGGCAGAGTTGAAAGTAGGAGAAAGCTATTTGGAGGCGAAGACTCAGAACCTCACAGCATTTACAGGGGGTCGGGAGACAGGACAAGCTGAGCTCTGTGCGCAGGGCAGGGGACGGTGTGGGCAGGTGCAGGGGAGAGGGCGGATGGCCATGCACTCGGGGAGGCCTTCGGCCGCTCTGGACGTGGTGGACAATAAGCACAGGACACTGGCTGTGAGGATGAAAGGTGGGAAACCAGGAATTGTGCGGCAAAAATACACATGGACAGACGGGCGAAAGTGAGAGGGGAAATGAAGTGTCAGCGGCAGGCTTTGCACCCAACACCGCTGACAGGAAGGGCGTTCGGAGGCGGAGAGGCTCGGGTGCCGGCCCCACCCCCCTCCAGCAGTGGGCACGGGGCCCCGCCACAGGGAAAAGTCTGGATGGGTGGGGACTCGAGGGGCCAGTATGAGCTCGTGTCCAGCACTGTCCTAACTAGGCTGGGGCCAGAAGGTGGCCCGTGCCTTGGGGTGGCAGACTGGGGCCCCATGGCGGAGCCCCTCCCCATCCCTCCCAGCTATGAAAGTGGCTCAATCCCTCCACCCTGAGCAGCACTGAGCTGGGTTCTGTCACTAGAAGCATAACGAAGTCAGACACGTGTGGGTATCAAAAAGGCAGCGACCTTCATTAGCATTTAGAGAAGCGACATTCCTCAGAGCAGAGGCCTGTGCTCAGCCACCGTGATCCCACAGCTCGACATCTTAATGGTCACCTTACTCCAACCTGCTACAGCAAGACCCACCAGAGTGCCACTCGTTTTGGTCAGACACACAGTGAGGGACACACACTCTCTGAGATGCACAGTGTCAACAGTGAAAGCATCAGACGATCGGAACAGCCAGTCATCATTGCTAACCAAGGATTTCAGGAGCTCTCACGACAAACCCCCACTTGGCAGCAAAACTAAAACAAGAAGGAGGCTGCACAAGGAGAGGAGCCGACTCACTTGAAGACAGGTACAGAGGGCTGTGGACAGGGGCTCTCCCTTTGCCACTTTCAGGGGACAAGCACAGCAGCCAGACCCTGCAGGGCGCGCGGCTCCCCAAGAAGGAAGGGCCTCACCACAGCAGTGAGTGTTTCAGGCAGGAATCAGCAGTGGTTGCTGGTTCTGAAAACACCCCAGGACCCACCGGTCCCCCACGCCTGACCGACAGCTTACAGAAGGCACCTGGGGACGCCACCCACACAACGGCCCCTGTGCTTTATTCCAAGACTCACAGGGAAAAAAAGACACATCTGTGTTTGTCTGAAGGACTTGACATCTACTCCAACAAGACTCGCGTGCACACTCACTCTCTCTGGACGACCAGGCGACACAGACACACGGGTGCTATCCAAGTGGGACAGGCAGAACTCAACCGTCAGACCCAGGAAGGGAGCGGCCCAGCCACGGGAACAGCCGCAGTCCAGTTCGCTGCCTGCGTTCCTAAGTGTCTCTAATCTCTCCACAAACACACCATGGTTTAAACTCCAAAGCCTTACTCCTTTTTTGAGCCGTCTGTTTCTCAGGCTTGGCAAGACTTTCCCATCACCCCAATTAATTGTCTATTAAAAGAATAAGGTTCTGGTCGGGAGCGGTGGCTCACGCCTGGAATCCTAGCACTCTGGGAGGCCAATACAGGCGGATTGTTTGAGGTCAGAAGTTCGAGACCAGCCTGAGCAAGAGCAAGACCCCGTCTCTACTAAAAATAGAAACAAATTATAAGGACCGCTAAAAATATATATAGAAAACATTAGCCGGGCATGGTGGCGCATGCCTGTAGTCCCAGCTACTCAGGAGGCTGACGCAGGAGGATCGCTTGAGCCCAGGAGTTTGAGGTTGCTGTGAGCTAGGCTGACGGCACGTCTCACTCTAGCCAGGGTGACAGAGCAAGACTCTGTCTCAAAAAAAAAAAAAAAAGAAAAAAGAATAAGGTTCATGCATTGAGTAACCTGCTTCTGAAACTATATGCCAAAGAGTAGCCTAAAACATGGAATGTGCACAAAGATGTTCCCTACAGCATTATTTATCACAGGACCTCAAAAATCAGTAGCACGAGGATGGTTCGGTAGAGCAGTGACGGGCCAGGAGGTGAAGATTTGACCTGGGGGCCACTCGGTACCTGTGGAAACTACCCATTTCCGCAACTGCGGTCAAAGCCAGCCACAGACAACACGTAAATCAATGAGCACGGTTGGCTTCCAGTAAAATTTCATTTACAAAAATGGTGAGCGTACAGACCGTAGCTTTATCTACATCTGAAGCAGCATATTTATAGGTAATAAAAAAAATACTCAGCAAAGGAACGATGAAACACCATGAAAAATACAATTAATGTTAATAAAAATGTATGTTCATGATATCACAAGGATTTAAATAAACAAAGCCAGCAGAGCATGGCCCACTCACTGGGCAGTGCCGCCTCTCCCTGCAGGACTTTCTGCCTGTTCCTGGGCGCGGCCTGGGGTCTAGCCGGCTACTCTGACAGATGTGGCAAGCGGCCCCTGCCCCCGCTCAGGGGACTCCCTCCCAAGTCAGCCTGCGCGTCCAGGGAAGGCCCGGGGAGGGGAGGACCACTACTTGGTCACGAATCCCTGTGACACAGCAGGCAGCAGTCTCGGGCAGGAGGTGGAAGCAGCAGACAGAAACGCTCCCCAACCCCACTCGCCAGCAATGGCTTCCCAAGGCACGAGGAGGAGATAAAAGGCCACGGTCAGAGGGCGAGGCCGGGGCTTCCACGGGAACCTGCCACCCTCTCGGCCATGTAGGAGGGATGCACAGACAGGGGGAAGGCGCAGGCGAGACGCTGAGTGCGCCAGCTGCCTCTCACCTCCACAGCTCACTCACCTCGTACAGCCCCTCGAAGAAGCTGTTCTTGTCCTCTGTGCTCCACGACTCCCACTGCCGCCGAGCCCTCTTGCCTTCTTCCTTCTCACCGCCCGAGGACCCTAAGTTCCGGGAGGAGGGACGAGAGCCCCCTGCAGGGGCGGCGGGGGCAGCCCCGGACACATTTCCAGATGACGATCCACCACCTTCAGCTCCTTGGAGAGAAAGGACCATAGAGCGATCTGCCCCCGAAAGCTGGAGGGAGGGCCCAGCGCCCCAGGCCCCTCCACCCGGGACCCACGAGCGCCAGCAAGGCCCTCAGCAGTGACAGAGCCCTCACCCGACCAAAGGACTCTACAAAACGCTTCCACAGTGAGAGAGAGGAGAAGAGAGCTCTTGTGGAACAGCTTCACAGCACCGTGACGTGCTGCGCACGATGGAGACAGAGGTCTTGCCCCGCCAAGAACTGAAGTCTCACATCACATTTCACTGCATCTTTCTTTGTCAAGTGGGGTTTTGGCTGAAATATTCTCCCCGTCTTTACAAATAAGTGGGTTGAGAGTCAAACTCAAGAAAATATTTAAACGTCTGTAAAACACTACCCTCTGTGAGAAATAATCAATACTTCAGAACCACCAGTCCTTAAGAATCTTTAGTCCTTGTCCTTGATCAATTCCCACCGACAGAATCTGGAGTTCTGAGAGTGACGGGAGAACCTTGGGGATTCCACTACAGCACCAGCTCCTGATCTCGAGCTGAGCGTCTGGACAGGGCGCTGGGAGGGAAAAGCACGAGAAGACGCAGGCTGCGTCCTCCTGAGCCGTGGAGCTGTGGGCTCAGAACTCCGGCGCCCACGAGCAGGCAGGCAGGAGCAGGCAGGCAGGCATGGGGTCAAAGGGCACAGATGAACTGTTTACAGCCCCGCACTGCTCCCGCCCCTCTTAGAGGAAACGGAACTCCCAGCATATCCCTGTGGTCACGGCTACTCCTGTGATAACCAGGATTCTCTCTTCCTGGAACTGCTGGACCACAAAAAGCTGAGAAACCTTCCAACTCTGAAACAATCTTACAACAAGGGTGAAAATGAGATCATAAAGATAAAAATGCTTTAAAAAGTAAAAGCCAGACAACTGTAGATTATTGTTAAAAATGCTTTCCTAATGAGATAATCCTGGGCCCTGCCACCCGGGACTCACTTCCTGGCTGGGGGAAGCTCCCCAGGCAGCCGGTGCTGGCTGGGGCTCTGCTCCCGCCCTCGGTAGGGTCTGCCACCAAGGACAGGAGTGTCACAGGAGACCACCACAAATAATAGAAATAAAAACCCAAAGGCTGCTAGTCCACATGTACTTGCGAAGACTGTCTCTGGAAAAACACCAAAAACTGGTGCGGGGGCTGCCCGGAGAGCAGGGGGAGGCCCAGGCTCGTGAGAGCATCTCGGGAGAGCGCGAGTTGGACAGGGCTGATCCCCTGTCGGCCATCTGGGGCCAAACGCTCCGGCACACGCAGATGTGCTCAGCTGTGGGGACGCGTCTGGTTCCGGTCTGCAGAGACGTGTCAGTGTGGCGACGAGTGTGGCTGGCTCATGAGGCAATGCGACCAGGTGCACAGAAATGCTGGCTTATCAGAGCTGCCCTGTCCAATTCGGTAGTCTGTGAGGCCACTTAAATTTAGATATTAATTAATTAGATTAAAAAATTAAAAACTTCGATCTTCACTCATACCAGCCACACTTCTGGTGGTCAGCAGCCACATGTGGCTCGTGGCCACTGCAGTGGACAGCACGGAACATTTGTACCAGTGCAGAAAGTGCTGCCAGACAGCGCAGCGTTTGCATGTTCAGTCCTCACAGTCCTAAGCGCACTGTCACGGAGTAAAGGCAGGCTCCACGTGGGTCCCACCCCAGCCCCCGGAGCAGAACGCCACTCAGGGACCCTCTGCGCCACAGCGTGGGCTCCGCGAGGAAGTACCCAGCACGTTATTTGACGTCATCCATTCCTCACCAAAGCAAACCTAACGAGCCTGGTGCTGCCCAACCGTTCCCCACAGGTGTGGCCACTTTAGGGTAGGCTTCCAGGAGTGGTCCGGTCCGCTCTCTCCCCTTTCTTGGCAGTCAGAGGCGCTTTCCTTGCAAGCTAAGGGCCGGTCCGGATGCCGTCTTTACAAGACATCCTGGCCCACCTGGAGCCCTGATTCCTCAGGCCAGTTGTGTGAGGAAGGGTTGCCTGTCCCCCTCTGCGCCACCCGCAACAAAGGACTTCAGAGTCATTTCCAGCTTCGTAAGGAACAATCACTAAGCTCTCTTCTCCCAACACCACACCTGCCGAGCAGCGCCACCACACAGCGCAGGCTTACGCTGCCGGCCACGCCGCGTTAGGTACCTACCGGAAGTAGTAGACAGACGTTTTCTAAAATTCCATAATCTAGAGGCCTTGATAAATTCTGCGAGATTTTACCAGACAACAGCATGGTCACCCAGGCCAGAATGACAGTAAAGGATAACAGAGCAGAGCGTCTCTGAGCCGGAGGCGGGGGAAGGCCAAGGGCACGACAAAGCCAACCTCGGGCGTGAGAAGGTGCAGCAGTCAGAGTGACGCTCCCGCCGGACAGGGGAGAGGTTTGGGGATGCTCAGCCTTTCAAAAACGGCACCTCCTCAGGAGAGGGAAACAAAGCAGTAAGAACCACAGAGCAAAGCACATCACCCCCGAGTAACCATTTCCAATGTTTGGTGCCCATCATTCTAGACCTCAAATGCTTTTTAAAAGTAGAGTAGAATCACCAACTCCGAGTAGAAGAACGTAGCATCCAGTCTCCCCCAAAACTCTGGCCCTGACAGCTCCAGCTCCAGCAGAATGAAATGGCAGGTGGGAGCAGAGACACCTGGCAGAACACGACGGTGACCCCGGAGAGGCCACCTCCCTCCAGGGAGGGAAACAGAGGTGAGAACCCACAGGGGAGCAGAGAAGTTACCAAGGAGAACGGAAGGCGTGGAAAGGTGAGCCAGGGAAGGAGAAGACGATTCTAACAAGGCGGGGTCGGCACAGGGCATTCTCGGGGGTGGGAGGGGGTGTGAAAAGCACAACAGAAAGTAGAGGGTCAAAGTCAACGTTTCACCCGCGTCTATGTTTCTGAGACCACACAGAGCGTTAGTAATAGTCTGCGTGATGAGAAGTCAGTATCCAAGAGTCCCAAAGTGACATGCGAGGAGAACAGGCCCCAACAGTGGGCTCCTCGAGAGCAAGGATGTGCGGCTGCCACGCCCAAGCCTGGCCCACAAGCACGGGCCATGCACCCAGCAGATGCTCAGTGACAGGTGAGGGCCCTCCCTGTGCTCCCTCTGCCCCAGCCGGCCTGGGACCGGGGCCTCCAGAACTGATCCCACCCTTGCCTCTCATCCACTTCAGCACCACCGTCCTCTAGCAGCCCCACTGCCAAGCCCCCCGGCCATCTCTGACCAGAGGAAGACACCCAACAGCCTCCCCTGGCCTCCCCAGAGGAAAGGACTGAGCAGAGGCCCAGACACAGACTCTGCTGACTTCCGTGAATCTACTTCCAGGACGCTCTCGAGAGCACCAGATCCAAGTGCCTTCTGCACAGCTGAGTCCTTCACCCCTGAATGTTAAGGCAAGCGCAGTTCTCAGCCATTAGCTTACCCAACTCATTCTAAGAGGAACCTAAAGTTCAGGCATGTTGAGTGACTGTCCCTCTGCCACACAACTGAATTCTGAAAGTAGAATCCAGGTCCCCTCACTGCTGATTCAAACTGCTCTCCAATGTGGTACCAGTCTCGCTAGGGTTGACTGCATCAGATAAGAGATTTTATAGCTTCTTTATTATTATCATGAGATGGGGTCTCAGTCTGTCACCCAGGCTGGAGCTACAATAGCGTGATCCTTCTGCCTCAGCCTCCTGAGCAGCTGGAATTACAGACATGCACCACCACACCTGGCTAATTTTTGTTTTATTTTTTATAGACACAGGGTCTCGCTATGTTGCCCAGGCTAGTCTTGAACACCTGGCTCAGACACCTGGCATCAAGCAGTCCTCTGGCCTCAGCCTCTCAAGCAGCTGGGATTACAGGCACAAGCCACCATGCCTGGCTCAAGACATCTTTTAAAAACACCCAGAAGCTTCAAGCAGCCCACAGATTATGCAAAATGTAAATAAGAGTAAATTACCTATAGTTGTTTACTGACCCCTGAGCACAAGCAACCCTGACTTCAGACTACAATGCCCAAATTTGGAGATGATGCATTTCCCCCTCCTCAACGGAACTAAAGTTTTTACGGGTTGGGGGGCCAAAGGAAGCAGAGAGTCTCTGCATCCACCCCCAGAGTCCTCCCAGCCAAATAACCCCAACAGGCACCAGCTCGGGAGTATTCCTGGGACCTACTCCCCCCCAGGCGGGCCCCCACCCCGCCAGCCTACGCAGGCTCCTCCTGCCGTCCTGTAACCTTGAAGCAGAAGCACCCTGCCCATTAACCACCTTATGCCTGGGTTTCACTGCGTTATTTATCGAGGTGAGGTATTATCCAAAACATGGACTAGTTTGCCTGGGGTCAGCCAGACAGTGAACTGCCAAACAGGGCAGAGCATCAGGGGCCCTGTCTCCTGACCCATGTTCTTACAGTTGTGGTCCCAAATGCATCCCAGGGTCACTTTGGCGGTATGGTGGAACCTAAGGAACATTTGTTTTGGAATCAAGCTGATCCACTGATTTCTGATCTGTTGCTTACTTTCTGTTTAGGCTGAGCACTTGATTTAAACAATAAACTTCAGTTTCTGCACCCATTTAAAAGCAAAGCTGCAGGGATGCAAGATGCCTGCTACTTAGGCATTAAATCTTAGCTACCATCTCCTTTACCAATTCAAAAAGATTTTAATTTGGAATCATACTAAAAAAAATATTTTTCTTTGAAATCAACAGAACGGTCTGTTCTTATAGAGAAAGAAAACACAGCTGTATGGAGAAAAGCCAAACAAGGAGACTTTCCTTTTCTCCACAAGTCCTTTCCTCCAAATTCACTGTGAGGTTCTCAGGCCCTTACGACTGAAATTGCAACCTGGGCAACACAGCCCTGTCTCTACCACCCCGCACTCCCCCAAAATTAGCCAAGTGTGTTGGTGGCGTCTATAGTTCCAGCTACTCGGGAGGCTGAGGAAGGAGGATGGTTTGAATGCAGGAGTTCGAAGCTGCAGTTGAGCTGTTATTGTGCCACTGTACTCCAGCCTGGGCAACAGAGCCAGACCCGGTACCTAAAAAAGAGAGAGAGCCTGAAATTGGCAAGAGGGGTAAGTAGTCAACCAAAGGAGCTGCCAATGGCTGAGCTGAATATTCCTTATTTGTAACCGAAATTACAACGTTTTCAAGTGAAAGATGAAGTAGTGTTCATTTCCTCACCGAGACATGCTCACCACCCCAGGTAGAGATTTCCACAGCCTGTAAGGGCGAAGTTCCTCTCGGGACTGTCAAGGGTTAGCTAGAGAACGTGCTGGGTGGGGGTGTGCTGTCACAACCGGACCTTCTTTTCTGATGACTAATGGAGGTGATGACCGAGCAGAGGTCTCCCTGCAGCACGGAGGAAGGGACATCCCAGGCACGGCAAAGTACCTCCAAAGGACCCACACAGCCCGTGAGCAGACAGCAGCCAATGGGAGGCCTCACCGAAGCTCAAGGGCAGACGCTGGCCAAGAAGTTCTTCGAAGCAAAGGAGACCCACTTCCTACTCCTCTCCAAAAGGCTACCATGATGTCTTAAATTTATTATTTACTTAAACAAACATTTGCTTGCTGACGTAGTGAAATAGATAAGTCACCAGGAACACAATTCTAAAAAAATTTGCACTTTACTAATAAAAAACGTAACGTAAACTCAAGTGCTGCTTTAAGCCACACACTGAAACAAGAGTTAGGGACAGAAGCACCCATGATCTGAGCATGAGGCTAACGCAGGAAACGTTGTCTACCTTAGCAAACCGCTCTCTACTGTGCAGACAAAAGCAAACCTCCCTTCATCATTTTACTGCCCAAAATTTACCTGAATGAACACGGACGTTTCAACTCTTCACCTTACACACCGGTAACCAAGTCCAAGTTATGGAGTGCTTTTGCACCAACACCTCATTTCATTTTAGCAACCACACTTCGAGAGGGTAAAGCGGTTACTATTGTTCCGTGCTTCACAGGTGAGGACACCTCTCCGACAGAAAAGCAAATTCAAGAGGGAAAGTGAACAGAGTGAGGTCAGAGGACCAGGGTAGCGGGGCCATGAACAGGACCCTAGGCCCAGGACTTCTGAAACCACTAATGACAAACCCTTGAAGGTACCCGAAGAGCTTACTTGAGTTCAGACGCAGACCCACGGGGCTTAGATATACCTGTGCCTAGCAATGAAAAACTACTTTTTCAAAACAAGCAAAGACAGTAAAGCAAATTAATCAACCAGCAACTTTCATACCAAAATAAACTTATAGGAGGCAAGTTCTAAACTCTGAAACCCACTAAGTTACCACCATATTAACATCTGTAGGTAAGTATACTTACACCAAAATTCTTCCTCAACTAGCAAGGCTGTGATCCCAGCCCAGCCCTCTCTGGATAAGGCAGAAGTGAGCTTAACGGGACACATTTGGCACAGGTCTACAAAACAGGTTCTGTTAACTCTTGAAATACTTACTTTTTAAATCTACCAGGACATTTACTAAATTTAAATTCACATTTCTGAAGGAACTAAATGGAAATTTTTCATGTGAAACTCACTGGAAATTGATGCGTTAATTCGTCACTCATAAAAAGTGCTGCAAAGTTGATCTGAAAGAATTTAAGAGCAATTCACCTGTGTAATTAAGAAAAAGTTCAATGCTGAAACGCGAGTCAGAAAAAGCACAGGACAGGGGAGTGCGGGCGCAGGAGGACCACACTGCCATTTGGTTGGGTTTTGGTGGGGACCCCGGCTAAGCGGCAGTGGTCTGGATCACCTCAGAACGCCAGGACAAACACCACAGAGGGTGCTCGTTTTGGTGGGCCGGGCTGTTTTCACCACCCACCACGCTGGGGGAGACCTTCCTGCCGCCCTGGAGTAAACTCAAAGGGTGCATCTCTGTGCCCTTCACGCCCGCCAGCCGGGGCCCTGGAAGCAGAGGACGGCGAGCCAAAGTCAGACCCCAGGGTCCCTTTCCCCTTCTTATCAGTCTCCCCTGAGTTTCCACAGTCTGTTCCTTTGTTGCGTTTCCACTACCCGGATTCTGGGAAGAGATACAGCAGGTATGTTTCTCTTCCCATTTCTAAACTATTGTCCGCCGTTTAAAATAGCCAACCTTAGAAAATCATCAGGGAGCCTTCGGGAAGAAAGCAGCCTCGGGGGATCTTTTACTCCCCGAAGGAAAGATACTTACCGCGTCTCCACATAGTTACATACAGCAGAGAGGGGACACCTCCCCCCATCAGTGCCACCGAAAGTGGGGGCCTCTCCGCAGGCCTCAGGATGCGAGGGCTGGGGTGGAGCCCGGCCGGGGAGGGAGGGGTTCCTCGGCGCCCGCGGCCACCGAGAGGGGCAGGGGTCTCCCGCGGGGACGGGCCGCCCTACCTTTTCCGCGGGGCCCCGAGCCGCCGGCGCCGCCGCTGCCCACCGCGCACGGCGGGTCCTTCCTGGGCCTCTTGCTCTGCGGCCGCACGCTGGACCTGAGGAAGTGGTGCTGGTCCTGGGGGCTGCCCTGCGGCGGGGACGGCGCCCGCGGCGCGCCGGGGGGCGCGGGGGTGCCGTCGACGCCGGCCCGGGGGGTCTTCTCGTCCCTCTTTGTGCCGCGGCTCTCCTCGGCCGCGTCCGCGCCGCCGGCCCCTTCTCCCTCCAGGGACTCCTCATCGGCCGACCGCTTGCCCAGCTTCTTGAGCCCTTCCTCCCCGCTGCCGCCGTCGCCCAACTTCACTGTCATCCTGCGCGGGGGAGCGGGAGGCGGCGGGTGAGGCGGCGGCCGGGAAGTTTAGCGCCCGACTCCCTCTCAACATGGCCGCCGTTGTTTGTTCCAAATCCGCGCCCGGCCGCCCGGCCCGGCCGCCCGGCCCGCCTCACCCGCACCGCGCCCGGCCCCGCCGCCGCCCCGGGCCCTGCGGGGCCTGCCCAGGACGCGGTCGGGCCGAGGCCCGCAGCCCGGCGCCCCGGCGGCCGCGGGGAGGGCGCGACAGCTCGGCGGACCCCGGCCCGCCCCAGCCCCAGCCCCGGGGGGCGCGGACGAGCGAGGGTCCCGGGCCGGCGCGGGTCCGGGCGCGGGTCCCGGCCGCCCGCCCCCGCCCGCAGCCACCTACCCGGCGGGGCCGCGGCTCATGGCCTGGCCCTGCGCACCGGCCTGGCTCCCTCGCCGCCTCGGCCGGCCGGGCCGCAGCCACAGCCCTCGCCCCTCGTCCCCACCCCCTCCCCGCCCCCCGAAACGCGCGGGGCTCCCGGGCCCCGCGCACCTGCCCCGCGCGCCGGCCCCCAGAGTTGGCCCCGGAGGAGGGCCGAGCAGCCCAGATCGACCCCGGGACGGGAGAGGCGCGGGCCCGCCCGCTCGCACGGGGAACTCCATGGTGGCCCAGTGCCTCTGGTCCGCCTGCTTATTTTAAAACAGACATAAAGAATAATCAGCTCCGGGTCTCTGGGAATCTTCTTCTCAGGGTGGGAGATGTGTGCTGCTGCAGGGATTTACCGATTAAAAATGCTTTTACAACAAAGGAGCCTGTTGCATGAAACAGGTTGGAGCCACCCAGGAAAGTGACAACCCGGTCTTGTCCTGGTCCAATTGCAAGAATCAGTAGAAGAAAAAGGTGTTAAAACTTTCTTGGTAACAATTAATAAAATTCTTGCATTAACTTTGCTACCCACTGCCGTGTAAAACGTCAACGACAAAATGCAATGACTTAAAATGTCGGCAGCCCAGAAAGCACAGCCAGTCAAAAATAAGCTAAGAGAATCAGGTACACACCATCTTAAGCCCAGAAATAATCAGTAATGTGTACATGTAATGAAACAACGAAGATAAATAAATATTAGATTCCTCAACAGATATTGACAGCTACACTCAACACAACTGTTCCAGGGTACATTTCCATCTAAAAGGAAAACAAGAGCGAGGCACCAACACACTGAAATACAGGAGCGTGGTCAAAGGCCTCTCAGAAAGATTGGGAAATGGGTAAAAAATCGTAATAATACCACTACTCTGATGTATTCTTGCCACAACACGATCTGTAGCAGTTTTCATCTCTTGGAACCGACCTTATAAATCACCTGAGTTCAGGCTAGCTTTTAAAAACCCTGCCAAAGAACAAAACTATGCAAGACAAATCCTCAAACTCAAAGGACTTCATGGCACAGGACTTTTCACTTTTCATTCTCAGCCCATCCATTTCTACTGAAGAAACCTAAATCCCTAAAGGCCTCTCTCTGGGCTCTACAATGGAGCATCCCGCTCCCCAGAGACTTGTGCCAAAGCTACCCACAGTCACCCCAAGACCCAAGCAAAACATCAGCCACAACAGAATAAACTCGCCCGTTTGCTGGGCTTGATACTGAAGACACCAACTGAGCACAAAAAGACAAGCTTTTCGGAATTCAGAGGACTTCGACACCGTTCAGACTTTTCCCTAACGCCAAAGGAAAACACGGAGATGGAATCCTTTTGCCGAAAACCTCCAACGTTACTTCCTGACCCTTCAGAGAGGTGCAGTCACCTCCAGCCCCATCCCGGCTGACACTCTTCGTCACGTTTCGGGACGGGACGAGCGGAAACCTCCCTCCGGGGCAGATCTCCGGCCGCACGCCGGCGCTGCCAGCGCAACACGCCTCCGCCGAGGGCTCCGCGGAGCCGGCCGGCCGGGCCCCCCCCGCGCGCAGCAACGCCCCAGGGCGCAGACGCCGCCCGCCGCCCCTCGGGCTGGGCCGGGCCTCGCCGTGGCAGCCCGGCGGGGCGGCCGATCGCCCGAGCTCCCCGCTTCCGGTCACCTTTTTCATCAACGCCCCGCGGCAGCCTGGCTTCCCGGGCTCCCCCGGGGCCTCCCCGGGCGCCCGCAGACCCGGCTGGGCCGGCCAGCCCCGGTCCCCGAGCGCCGGCTGCAGCAAGGCCGCTTCGCCGGTCTGCTCGTCCGGCTCGGGAGCGGTGGCCGAGAAGCGCTTGCCCCGGCTCGTCCCCTCCGCGGGCCGGCGTGAGGCGAACCGGGCTGCGGCGCCGCTGTTGCTGCCGCGCTCAGCAGCAGTTCCGGCTACGGCTGCCGGTGGAGACCGCGGAGCCGGCGCGCCGGGGCGGGACCGGGGCGCGCGGGCGCAGGGGGCGGAGGCGGGGCGAGGCGCGCGGGGGCGAGCACGCCCCCCTATAGGCGCTTCCATTGGTCAGAAACGGGTGCGCGCGCTCGTACGCAAGAACAAGGGGCGGGAGCGGCAGGGCGGGCCTGCGGCACGAGTACTGTTGTGTCGCCAGCCTCGTGACCGTGCGGACCTGCGTCTCTTCGGATTGGTGGACCGGCAGCCAATAGCTCAGTGCCCTGGCTGTCATTGGCTACGGTAGTGTTGACGGATGCGTGAGAAGAAAACGCCGCCGTAGCTGCGAGTCTGGCGTCGGGCGCGAACCCGGCTTCTGAGGAGAAAGCGGAGGGCGTGTGAGGGGAAGACGCGCCCTTCTGGCGTTAGCGTAGCCCGCGGTGCGGGGCGCTTAGGTCGCTTCCATTACGGAGACACGGGCGCGTTTTTACAATTCAGTGCTTCCCGAAACGGGGTTCTGAGGCCGATCCCGCGCGAGCGTCCTCCGCGGCCGGCCTCGCGGCGCTCGCTGCCCTCCCGGCGCGCGACGTGGGTGCTCGGAGCGCGCGCGCGCCACGGGACTGGCCCGGCTGGACCGCCCTCTCGCCACAGGGGTCCGGGGCCCCCGAGGCCGCGGGCTCCTATGGTAAACGGCCGGGTGACGCCAGGAAACGAGGCCTAGTCGGCCGCTTCTCCCTCCGGCGGCCGGCGGCGCGGAGCCCGGCGAGGAGGGTGTGGGCGAAGGGGGCGCTCCGGTCCTGCCGCGTCGGTCGCCCTCCGCCTCTGAGTGGCCCGGCGGGTCGGAAGGTGTGGCCAGCGCCCCTGGACACGGAGGTCCCCGGTGCGGGCCCCACGTCGCCGTCACGCCCCGAGAGGATCCCCGCCTCTCGGCTGCCCTCCGGAGCTAGGGACTCAATTCGGAGCGCGCAGCGGCGGGGCCGGGGCCGGAGCCGCCCGAGCACTCCCGATCTCCTTCGGCTCTTTCCGGCAGTCTGAGCCCAGCATCGGTCACCTTCGACTGTTTCCGCATTTCTCGCTCGGCGTTGTCCCGGCAACGCACGGCAGCGCAGCGGCCTGGTGGAGGTGAGTGGCGTCCCGGGTCAGGGCGGCCCAGGTCCTGGGGGCGGGCACGGGCACGGGCGCGGCCGGGGGTCAGGCCGGGGACCAGGGCCCGAGGGCAGGGCCTGCTGGGTCCCTCCCGCGAGCCCGCCGCCGCCGAGTCCCCGTGGCCTCTCGCGGGTCCCATCGAAGCCAGGGCGTGCTCGGCACAGTGTCCGGCCCATGAGAGCACAGTTGCCACCTGCGGGCACTGCCGCGGGCGCGCGGTGGGTGCCGAGTTGCTGTGCGAGTCCCTTTGGAAGGGACGGGGTGGGGAGGTGGCACCGCCGTGCACCCCCAGCTAACAGCAGGACGGGGAGAACAGCCAAAGGAAAGCGTCCTGCGCTGGTTAAGCGCCCCCAGCTCAACACCAAACCTGCGCCCGGTGCACTGGTCGCAGCCGAGGCCGGACGGGGGCTCGGGGCCTGGGGGCTCTGGAGGGCGGCCACTAGTTAGTGCCTGTCCCGAAAGTCCACCTTTGGGGTCCCTTCCTCGGTCCCTTCTCCAGGGACACGGAGAAGCGCTACGCGAAGCCTTGTTTTGATACCGTGTAACCCTCAGTTGAATGAGCTTAGCAGACTTCCCGTCGGTTCTGAACTGACGCTATTAATAGGTTGTCGTTAAGTAGCCGTCTCTCCTCGGCTTTGGTAGCTTTTGAACTCTAGAGATAATACTTATTGTCAAAACATGTTAAAGTGCCAGTGAAAGGAATGGTGAATAAGTTATACGTTGTATAAAATGGACTTAGGCTGGCCTAAGTCCACTTCTTAAAACTAACAAAACCGCAAGAATAGGGAGACTCCATCCCTACAAATACTTCAAAAATTAGCCAGGTGTGATGGCACACACCTGTAGTCCCAGCTTCCTGGGAGGCTGAGGTGAGGGAATCGCTTCAGCTCAGGAGCTTGAGGCTGCGGTGAGCTGTGATCGGAGCATTGCGCTCCAGCCTGGCAACAGGAAAAAAATCCTGTGTCTGAAAACAATAACAACAAAAAACAGCAAGAACATCTCCCCTTGTTGATGAACATCTTCATCCAAGATGCACATATTGAGAGCCTGTTGTGTGTAAAGCGCCCTGTAGGGCCTGGGAATGCTCCTGCGGCTCCCGCCCTGCGCGCAGATAATACGGGGAGGGACGAGCCATCAGACACATTTGCAGTGGAGTCTACATGCAGCTGTGGAGAAGCACAAGGCTGTAAGGGGACACTGGGCAGAAGCACAGGACGATGTAGCAGAAGTCAAGTTCAGAGAGCTTCCTGGAGAAGGGGCAGTTTTCTGAGTACCCGAAAGAGGGGCATGGGGGGAAGAGCCTCTGGAAAAACCCCAGGCCGGAAAGAAAAAAAAGGACATTAACATTCATACTTATTACAAAGTGATGTTTGAAATAAATACAGAGGGAATCAGGTTAATTTTATCCAAGTGCTATCATAGTTCTTCTTTATTACCGCAAAACTAATGTATCATTGATTTTTAAGATAAATATTTTCACGAAGTAAACTTGTTAAATACAAATGTCCCATAGCCCAGGGATTAGACTCTTGGCTGACTGCATCACGTTAAAACTCACTTTAAAAAGTTTTAATCACCCAGGTTTTGTATTATTACTTCTTCTTCTTTTTTTTTGTTTTTTTTTTTTTTGTCTTTCTTTTTTATTTTTTTTCTTTTATTTTTTATTATTTTTCAAGCCTTGAAGGGAAGTCACCCAGGTTTTGATCTCATGTGTTTTCCCTTTTAATGGCTTTGTTTGGAGGTTTGTGTAAGGACTTGACTCAAAGATAGCAGGCGCTGACCAGTGTAGATGTCACCTCAGTGTATGTGTGAGTGTGTGTAGGAGGTGGGGTCTGCCCTTCTTCACTCCCTCCCACACGGGAGCTGGTCATGCCCTGGGGACCTTGGGCTGGCACTCGTTAAGTCCATGGTGGTGACAGCACAGCTTCAAACACTTTAACTTTGTTTCGTATTCAGGGCATACATGCAGAAAAAAGGTAAACGTTTGAAATGTAACAGTTCATTTATACCCATGTGTCTTCCAGCTTCTCATGGAAGAGCATTTCCTTCTCCAGATCCAAACAGCCTTCCCAGCTTTCTCTCAGACCATGGCTGCATTGCCAAAAGCAAGCAGTAAGTCCATGATGCCCTGCTCGCTGTTTGTTTATTTTTAGAGGCAGGATCTCGCTGTGTCACCCAGGCTAGAGTGCAGTGGTGCAGTCTCAGCTCACTGCAGTCTCGAACTCCTGTCTCAAGCAATCCTCCCACCTCCCAAGTAGCTAGGACTACAGGCACACGCCACCACGCCTGGCTAATTTTTTAATTTTTTGTAGAGATGGGGTCTCTACAAAATTGGATCTCTGACCCTCCTGCCTCAACCTCCCAAAGCGCTGGGATTTCCACTGCAGCTAGCCTATGCCCTATTTTCTTGATAGAAATTTGCAGGTGTTTAATTTTTTTAAACAATTTTTTATTGTGATAAAATATATGTCATATAAAGTTTACCATGTTAACCATTTATAAGTGTACAGTTGAGTGGCATTAAGTACATCTACATATTTGTGTAACCATCACCACATCCATCTCGACAACTTTCTCATCATCCCAAACTGAAACTCTGTCCTCATTCTCCCCCAACTCGTGGCAACCATCTTTCTGCTTTCTGTCTCTGATTTTGACTACACAGGGCACCTCATATAAGTGAATTATATAGCATTTGCCCTGTTGTGTCTGGCTTATTTCACTTAGCATCGTGTCTTCAAGGTTCATCCATGTTGCAGCATGTGTCAGAATTTTCCTCCTCCTTCAGGCTGAATGATATCCCATGATATGATTAGACCAGTTTGTTTATCCATTCACCCATCAGTAGACTTTTGGGTTGTTTCCACTTTTTGGCCATTGTGAATAATGCTGCTGTGAACATGGGTGTATAAATATCTGTTCAAGAACCTGTTTTAAATTCTTTGAGTACAGACCCAGAGGTAGAATTGCTGAATCAAATGGTAATTCTGTGTTTAATTTTTTGAGGAACTGCCAGACTTTTCACAGTGGCTGTACCATTTTACATTCCCACTACCAATGCACAGGGGTTCCAATTTCTCCACATGCTTACCAATACTTACTATCTCTGTTTTTCTGATGATAGTTATCTAATGGGTATGAAGTTGAATATAACTTTAAATGATGGCAAACCAGCCCACAAATATTCTCTTCCCTGCCAGTTAACTCCCCCACACTGGCTCTGGGGCATAGAATGATAGGCGGTAGTCACACTAGCGCCTCACTCACCATCCTGCCTCTCCTGAAGAGAGACAGTATGGCTGTCTCTTCTAGGTCTGAAAGGAAGAATGAAGGAGAGGAAAGTGATTAAGTTCCTGTAACTAATGAAGTTCAACTTCTCTGCAGTTGCTGCGGCTTTGTTCTCTTTGATTCTCTAAGAAAGGAATCCTGTCTTCTACCACCTGGGAGTCAGAGGCAGAAGACAGTCTTGGGTTTTATGCTTTATCAGAAATCGAGTACTGGGTTTTTTTGTACCAGTACTCTCTTGGGGAGCAATTTGCTTTCATTATGTTTGGAATTTTTGCTTAAAAGGCAGCTATAGAAATATAAGTTGTCCTTGTTATGATTGGAATAAAAATTTTTGAGGATTGCATGTGTCATCTGGGCTACAGAGCTTTTCTTTCTTTCTTTCTTTGATGACAATGAGTTTTATTCTTTCCCGTCACACCTGGGGCATTCCAGGTCCAATCCCTTGCTTTTGATTTTGTATTTTTTTCCTCTTAGCAATTTCTTCCACATAAAGTTGCCTGTATCAGCCCAAAGGGGCATTTTTAAGTTGCTGGATGTCTAATGATCATAGGTTTGTGATGCATCCCTTTTGTGATTCCATATATAGTTTGTTTTGTTTAAAACCAACTGGACGTGGTGGTTTTTTCCCTGCAGGTTCCATCCCTGACCAGGTCTGAGTTTGGTCATGGCCCTCTATTTTGATCATCGGGTAGAAGCCCCGGACACAGCCAGGTTGCCCTCACACATCAGCTGGCACCCTGTCCACCCATTCTTGGCGGTTGCCTCTGTCAACACAACCTCAGGAGGCAGCGTGGATATATACCTGGAACAAGTGAGTACTCAGCAGCAAAGGTTCCGACTTTTGGCCCTTGTTTTTCTCTTGTTCTTGCGTGTGTGTGTGTGTGTGTGTGTGTGTGTGAGAGAGAGAGAGAGAGAGAGAGAGAGATCAAACCAGCTCTACTGTAGCTTTTTCACTAAGAAAACGAGTAATACCATCATCAGCTCTCACTAGGGTCAATCCCCGATATTGTAAGAGCCCTAATATGTGGCAATTCTTTTAGCCCTGCTATTCAGGTTTGGGGACATGTTTAGGAATACTTAAGACAGATTCCACCGTCAGTTCACACCCACCACCCAGAAATGGCCCCACAGCATTGTCTGTGGGTCCCAACCCGTGCTCCTGCCCACTCACTCCTTTTTTTTTTTTTTTTTTTTTTGTTGAGACAGAGTCTCACTTTGTTGCCCAGGCTAGAGTGAGTGCCGTGGCGTCAGCTTAGCTCACAGCAACCTCAGACTCCTCGGCTTAAGCGATCCTACTGCCTCAGCCTCCCGAGTAGCTGGGACTACAGGCATGCGCCACTATGCCCGGCTAATTTTTTCTATATAGATTTTTAGTTGTCCATATAATGTCTTTCTATTTTTAGTAGAGACGGGGTCTCGCTCAGGCTGGTCTCGAACTCCTGACCTTGAGCAATCCACCCGCCTCGGCCTCCCAGAGTGCTAGGATTACAGGCGTGAGCCACCGCGCCCGGCCTCCGCTCACTCCTTGACTCTCCGCATGGGCCATTCTTTGGCTGCCGCAACGAATCACCACAGACTGGGTGGCTTAAAATAACGTAAATGCACTCTCTCAGCTCTGGAGGCCAGAAGTCTAAAATCAGGGTTGCGTGCTCTGAAGGCTGTGAGGAGAATCTGTTCTCTGCCCTTGTCTCGACTCCTGGTGTGGCCAGCCATCGTGGTGTTCCCCAGTTACAGACGCACTGCTCCGGTCTCTGCCTCTGGTGTCACATGGCCTTCTCCTCTGTGTCGAAGTGTCTTCTCCTCCTCTTAAAAGGACGCTTGTCATACTTGATTAGGGCCACCTTGATGACCTCCTTTTAACTTGCTTACATTTGCAAAGACCCTATTTCCAAAGGAGGTCACATCGCAAGTACCAGAGGATAGGAGTTCACCATATCTTTTTGGGACACACAATTAAACCCATAACAGAAACTTTCTCTAAGCTCCTCGAACTTCCATAGCCTCCCCCCGCCCAACCTACTCTAAGTGCCCACACACCTCATGCCTCACCAAGAAAATGGAATTTCCTCTCCCGCTCTGTCTTCAACCCTCTGCAATCTCTTGTTGCTACCATAACTTCACCCAAGCAAGCTACAGTCATCGGTAACTGCCGTGTACCACCCCCTAAGTGTGGTTTCTGTGTTGATTTGGGAAGCCATCTGCACAGCTCCACACTCCTGGGAAGTCCTCCAGGAAACACATGACAGAATGCGAGAGAATGTGGGGAAGGGGCTTTCCTCTGCACAGCCTCCTCAGTGAGCTTTGCTGGCCCTTCCTCCTCTTCCAAATTGTGAATCCTGTTGGCTTTGCTCAGAGCTTATTGAGGCCTCTTCCCTGCCTGTTTGCTCTTCCAGGATCTTAGCATCCCTAGAACTTCAGTTACTGTCTCAGCAGATGACTTACAAACACATGTCCCCTGCCCAGAAGTCCCCTGGAAGGCAGAGTTAGGAGTCTAGCTGCCTCCGTGACATCTCTTGGGTGCTTCTGATACCTCGAACTCCACAATCCAAAGTCGAACTTAAATTGTCCCCCACCGCTGCTCTGCCTTGAGTCCCCTGCAAAGGTCCACCTTTGTCATGTCCCCTTGCCCGATACGCAGCACAGGGACCTGGGAATGACTGTTGACACCTTCCACCCCTGCCTTATAATCCATTGCCAGGTTCTCCCAATTTTGCTCCAAGAGCCTCTGGTGAATCCGCCACTTCTCCCCCATCCATTGGCCCTTGCCTCTTCTGAGCTCCTGTCCTCTCTCCCTCTTGGACACCAGCATGGCTTCCACACTCAAGCAGCTGCGTCCTCATGGGCCTCCATCCTCCACTCCCCTGGTGGCGGCCGGATCCGTCTTTTGGAATCACAGGTGGAATCACTCCCTGTCCCCACGTTCCTCTTCGCATAAGCATGGAATCCCTGACGGAGCCCCAGCACCCCCAGGCCTGCCTCTGCCGCCCGCCGCACAGCTCTCCTTCCTCGGCGTTGGCACACTCTTCCCAGCCTTCCACACTGCACGTGCTGTGCCTGCTGCACAGAACACTCTCCTTTGTCCTTTTGCTCAATGGATGCATTGATCCTTCGGGCAAAAGAGGCTCGACAGCCCCTTCCTCAGGAAGTCCCCCCCCATCACACGTAACCACATGCGTGCCGCACATCACTCCCCAACGGTGCCCTGGGTCCTTGGTGGGCTCTCTGTGTGCAGGGGCCACAGCTGCCGTGCAGCTCAGCGAGTGCTCAGTGCCAAGCCTGGTTTGCCCAGTTTCCTGGGAGTGGAGTCTCCCTTCTAGGAGGCAGAAAACTGTCTAACATGTATTATAAATGTTTCTTTTTTAATAAATATTAAATATTTTTAATAAATTTTTAGTAAATATTAAATATAATTCCAAAATTATAGCAATTTTAGATAAAATTTTTAAAATTAGAAAATCTAAAATTTAATACTTTTGCAAAGTAAGTGAACAAAGTGTACTTCTGTGTTTCCAATTGGCACGAGGAAAACTTGAGGATTTAAAAATAACAGTTTATTGGACCATGACGAGGTCACAGAAGATTGCTAATAAGTTCAGTAGAAGAACTGAGAACAAACTGAGT
Organism: Eulemur rufifrons; assembly: GCF_041146395.1. Classification (NCBI taxonomy): domain Eukaryota; kingdom Metazoa; phylum Chordata; class Mammalia; order Primates; family Lemuridae; genus Eulemur; species Eulemur rufifrons. Next base: position 35,550,940 of record NC_090996.1, read on the forward strand.
TAATCTCTGATACCCTAAAGCTACTTCTTTAGAAAATTCTAGAAAACACAAGAATATATAAGCACATGTTCCATGAGCTGTCATTGACAACATCATCACACGTCACGTAGCCTTTGGAAGAACTCCGTGGTAGACTCATGAGAAATGACTTTTTGGTATCACTCTGAAAATGACTCTGAAAGGGTCTCGCAGTCTCTGGACCACACATTAAGAACCTTGGAGCCACAGACTTCAACTCCTGGCCTACTGCATGTCTTTGTAATGAGGTTTTATTGGAAGCTGCACCACTCAAAATGCTTGCTAGCCCTCCCGCAGCTGTGAGTAGGAGCCTGCAGTCCTTGACAGGCTGGTGGCGTTGCCAGCTAAGTGCAAGTGATCTGCTTTGATGGCTCAGCTAGGGGCAAGGTTGACATGTTTTTATGAAAATAAAAGAGCCTACCAATAACATTTCCGCAATAAACAGCTCTTTATGTTTTGTAGCTGGTATCAATTCCTTGGATTAGCCAGAAATTCTTAAAGTAGCCGCCACTCTCGGAACTGTGAGATTTTACCTCTTGTCTGATGTAGGGTGAGCGCGTGCCTGATACACACATCGAGAGGCCATTCCATGTTGCTTCCCTGTGCTGGCACCCGACGCGGCTGATCCTGGCTGTTGGCTGGGAGACCGGAGAAGTGATTGTGTTTAACAAGCAGGACAAGGAGCAGCACACGGTGCCCCTGACCCACACCACCGACATCACTGTCCTCAACTGGAGCACCAACGGGAACTGCCTCCTCTCTGGAGACAGGGTGAGTAAGCACATGCTGGCCCTTGGTGTCAGATCTCTGCAGCCCTGGACCGGCTCTTAAGCACACACGCTGGGAAGGATATTAGAGACCAAATTATTTGAAATGTGTGGTTGCCAAGTTCAATTGATCTTACCAGATGTAATTACAGATTTTGTTTTATGTTAGAAGCAGAGCTTGTAAATTTTATTCTGTGATTCCCACTGAATGGCAAAGAAGTGAGCTTTGCTAGGAAGTTACACCCATAGAGATGGGGAAATGCCTCAGATACCGTCCCTTTCACGGCACCCCAGAATCACCAGCTTCTATGAACATGTGCCTTCGCTGCCTGGGCATCCCTTGGCCTGTTTGTCTCGCTCAGGGCTTCTTAACCAGGGTGGATTCTGCCCCTGGTTAGACATGTGGCAGTGTCTAGAGACATATTTTGTTGTCACAACTTGGGGGGAGGATTCTGCTGCCTTCTAGTGGGTGGGGGAGGCCAGGGATCTGCTCAACATCCCGCAGTGCAAAGGACAGATCCCACGGAGGGAGTGACGCAGGACAGAGGTGGAGAAACCCTGGTCTAGATCTAATTTGACTTACAAATGCATGGCAGGAATTTCACAGTGTGTTCATTTATTTTAACTGTAGGCAATACATTCACACGTTTCACAGTTCAAAAAGTATAAAAGGCATCTAGAGTGATAAGACCCTCCAGCCGTCCCCTGTCCACTCGGCCCACCCTGCCCTCTAGTGCACACGGCTAATACCGTCTCCAGCTTCCTCAGGCGCACCCAGGCGCACACACATGCATTTTTTCCCTAACTTATGATTTTGGAATTTTTAAACTTTGAGAGGAGTTGAATAGTACAAGGTACACCCATCCACCCCTCACGTAGACTCACCAGTTGTTAACACTGTGACTCATCTGGTTTCTCTCTCAATATTTTCTTTCTCTAGTATTTGAGAGTTTGTCACAGACATGATACTTCACTGAGATGTCGATTCTCCCATATAACCACCATACAGTTATCACACTCGGGAAAGTAGGCAGTGACACGGTGCTGTCACCCATACACTGTTCACGTTAAATCTCTCCAGTTGTCCCAGTAATGTCCTTGATGGCTGGTTTTTCCTAATCCAGGATCCAGTAAAGTATCGAGCGTTGCCTTGAGCCCCCGTTCCTCTTTAATCAAGAATAGTTCCCTGGTCCATCCTTCCTTTCGTCTTTCATGGCATTGGCATTCTGAGGGTGCAGACTGGTGGCTCTGTGGACTGTCCCTTGACTTGGATGCATTTGATTGTCTCCTTGTGATAATTTGTAATTAAACATTTCTGGCAGGAATATCACACACAGGGTATTGTCCCCTGAGTTCTCTCGTGTTTTCTCACTTAAGTGATAGCATCCCATGCACACTGTTCGGCTTCTTGCCTTCTTCATTTTGCAGTGTAGCTTGGACATCTTTCCACACTGGTCAATAGCAGGCTACCTGGTTTTCTTCTGACTGGCTTCTCATTGTATGAATGTATTATAATTTGCTTAACCAGCCTCCTGTTGGTAAACATTGCAGTGGTTCCTAATCTTCGGCTAAACAGGCAGTGGTGCTTCTGCCATTCTGCACGTGTGCACGTTTAGAGAAATGCCTGGAAGGGAGCAGCTGGGTCCCAGGGCACGTGCTCGTGTCTGGCGGCTGCTGCCCACACCGGCCCCGCAGCACTCGTGCCTGCCCACGCCGGCCCCGCGGCACTCGTGCCTGCACACACCAGCACGCTGGCGTCTGTTTCCCCACAGAGAGCTGCAGCAAAGGTTCAGAACGTTGCCCGGGAAAGTAGCATCCCAGCACTGTTGTGATGTGCATTTCTCTTGCCATTGGGGATGGATGTCATTTACGGGAGCCATTTGTATATCCTTTTCATTCATGTTATTTGCCTATTTTCTACCATGTTGTCCCTTTTCTCTGGATGATTTTCCTTCTCCATTTCTATTCAGTTCCTACCTCATGACATGAGCCCGAGTCCAGACTCCTACTTCCTGGTGGTCTTCCCGCTGCCGTGCTGCAGAAGTCTGCAAGTGCCCCCTTAGAATAAAGTAATTCAGGATCAGTGAATTGCATCCTTCTCATCTTGACCGTACCAAGAAGCAACTAACAAAATCGATTACTCAGGCATAAAATGAAGCCCTGGTAAGAGCTGAGCCAGTCCTGTGAGGCAGGATATTTGAAAACAGAAATACCTAATCCTTCTAAGAAAATCTAGGGTTGTCTGGAACTACCTTAGTAAAGGAGCTCTGGCAGGACGAGCAGTAACGAGTGAGCAGACTGCGGGAGCTTCTCATCAGGCTGGGTGCAGGGGCTTCTCTGCCTTTTGCCGTAGCTCTGCTGCGGTTGCCCGTGGAGTCAGCCCAGATCAGCCGATCCGTAGAAAGGGACACTGCATGGGCACCCTACCAAGTGTGCCTTAGAAGTCCCATCAGCAGAGAAGAGGAGAGAATATTACACAGGCCAGGCCAGTCACTTCCCCAGGGGACTCTGGCTGAGCCAGGTGTGGGAGTCCAGTAACACGTGCCCTGATGAATGACAAGCCCGTCTCTCACAGCTTTTCAGTGACGCACGGTGAGCGCACCCACCACTTCAGTCCTTGCGCTGTGTGATAAGCGCCGAGACTCTCATCCAGAGCACTCTAACCTCCCATTAGTCCCTTGGTACTCTAAACTCTTGCTCTTCACAAATAGAGATAATTTCTCACTTGCGGATAGTTTTTCTTTAGAATTTTACTGTACAAAATTATAATGTATGAAATAACTTAGAAGGAATTTGCAGATAGGGAAGAGACGTCCCTAAACACAAAGGATTACCCTCAGGAGTGTTGAGAGGTACAAGAAACTAAGAGAAGACCCAAGCAGGGAGCCCCACGCAGTTCAGTGTTTAGAATTAGGAACAAGGATAAAGATCTATAACTATTGTGTGCCCATAATAATTTAAAAGTAAGAAAAAGAATTAGGAACGAGGAATAGGAGGGCGTGGCAGAGGAGACGGGAATGTCTCAGAGTTCGTTCTAAGTCTTATGCTTTGTGTTCTCATTTCTGGCTCTTAGCAGAAACCCCAGGGTGGGGAACATCTGGCTCATTGCCTCCCTTGGCTTCCCCTCCCCCAGTCGGTGGAAGTCTGACTCCCAGTGGCAGTGGGCTCTGTCTGTCCTTCTCTCAGAACAACAGGTACTTGTTCACCTGGCCAAGCAGAAATCATTGCTCTTAAACGCTTGCGTCCAGCAACTTCCCCAAAGCAGCAGCCTAGAAATCTGAACGTGCTGTTTATGTCTGATTATGTTCAGGAACCTGGTTGAGTGGTCAGCTAGCAGCTTGTCTGTGCTAGTACAGATCTCTAAAGTCAATTATGTAAAAAAAAGAGAAAGTCCTAGCTGGTTGCATGTGAAGGGTGTAGCAGGCGAACGTCCCTGAAGACGCCGTGTATGTGAGTGACATTCAGGTGCACAGTCTCGGTAGTGCTCGGCCCTGAGGAGGAGGCAGGGGCAGGGGATAGTTTCATTTCTGTCCCTGTATGTGTGTTTTTTCTCACTAAACAAGCATTGCTTTTTTTTAAAAAAAAGAATTATTAAACAAAGATACCAATAGTGTTTTTCTTGTTTTCATTTATTCGTATGTATGCTCATATTTTACATACTCTTTTAGATCTTTCAGAACTTTTCTTAGAAGTTCGTTGTTTAAGTTGCCTTTAAATCTGACGTTATTTGAAGATCCTATCCCTGTGTGCAGTAAGAATGGTGTTCTCCAGCATTTGGGGATCCTGGAGTCAGTGATGATGGAAAGGAGGGTGGGAAGAAGAGTGTACTGTGTGCTAAAGAGCCCCCCAGCCTTGAGCCAGGAAACAGCCTGGGGAGGGCTCGGGCATCAAGCGCGCAGATCCAGGGTGAAACGTGAAATCCTGCCCTTCGCAAAGCTTAGCGCACACCCCAGTCACGGCAGCCCTCCTCAGCCGGTTCTGATGCGGTCGTCATCTCCCTCCCTTGAACTTCTCCAGCACTTGTCTTTGCAGTGAATTTGAGACTTTGATGACTTTAAAATTGAACACACAGTGTAGCTAGCACACAGATCTTAGTTTCTAATGCCATTTTCCAGTAAAAGGCTCCCAGGCTCCTTGGAGAAGTGGCTGATGCTAGGGCTCGGATGGAGCAACGAGCCTGGAGAATCTTAGCCACAGGGTGAGATGTGCTCACAAAACCCCCAGGCGGGTCAGGCCAGAGGGACACAGAGGCCAACCAAAGGGCTCCCCAGGCCAAAGCTGGACAGTGTGAGCAACAGACATAAGGCGGCACGGGACTGTAATCCAGAGGACACAGTAAATGTCTGTGAGTCCACGCAGGTATCAATATTTGGTTGAAAAGGCAAGGAAATGGTGGAGAAGAGACAGACATTCTACGCAGATACTCCGCTCGAGGAGGTAGAACATAACTCCCCGCTCAAGTGTGGGCCACATGGTGTCATCTTCCCCAGCAGTACAGGGTGAAGGGGGGAGGAGTCACTGTCAACGGAGAAACGTGACAGCACGCCCTCCACCTCCACCAGGTGGTCCAGGGCAGCGTCAGCCTGGATGAGTTGTGTGGGTGGTGGGCACCCTGGGCGGGATGTGAGGAAAAGGCCTTCCTCCCCCAAACCCATCATCCCAGATTAACTATGGGAAAAACAACCGGCAAACCCCAAAGGAGGGGCATCCCGCAGTGTACCTGCCCAGCACCCCCGCGACCGTCCAGATCATCAGAAACAAGGAAGGCCCGAGAAACTGTCCTGAGCCTAAGGAGATGTGACAGCTAAATGTCATGTGGGGTCCTGGATGGGGTCCTGGGCCAGGAAAGGGAAGAACCGAGGGAATGCAAATGGAGTGTGGACCTTAGGTAGCAGTGACAACAGTGTTCATTAATTCTAAGAAAGGACATGCCAGCCTAGGATCTGATAATAGGGAACTTGGTGCAGCATATGGGAGCTCTCTGTACTATCCTTGTAACTTTTCTGTAAATTTAAATCTATTCTAAAACTAAAAGTTTATTTTAAAAAATTGAGTGTATGTAGCAGTTGCCGTCTCTAGGGAGTGAGGATGGAGAGGGGGTCCATAGAAGAATTTCTGGTTCTTTCTTTAAACACTTTTGAATTATTTGAAATTTTCATGGTGCACATGTAGTTTTGTAAGTTTTTTAAAAAGTGTATGTATATATTATACCCCTTAGAATGTATAGCAAGAAAATAAGTATATGTTGCATAGTTTAACTTACCTTCCATCAGTCTTTCTGTAAGAACATGTTTCCTACACGTGTGGTGTTGGGTTTTTCCAGCTTGGCGTCTTGCTTTTATGGAGGTTGGACCAAAGGGGTCGGGTCCAGGGGACGCCCCTGCTGAAACACGAGTATGGGAAACACCTCACTCATTGCATCTTCCGGCTGCCTCCTCCGGGCACGTAAGTATGGGGCTCACAAGGTGACCTGTGCGTTTGTTCACGATGGGGGCAGGGCGTGGGGGTTCTGCTCCTCACCTAGGAGGGGCTCCAGCCCAAGTTGCTCCAGGAGTGGCAGAAGAGTCGATTTCTGTGTCATATTTATTTTCAGGGACCTGGTTCAATTGGCGAAGGCAGCTGTGAGTGGCGATGAAAAAGCCCTGGACATGTTTAACTGGAGGAAAAGCGGCTTTGGAAGTTTCCTGAAGATGGGCTCTCAGGAGGGGCTGTCATTCTTTGTCAGTCTGACGGATGGTGAGGAACTTAGGTCGTTATTCTGGGGAGTCAGTGTTTTAAGGGTGTCTGATAAGGCTCTTACTCTAACGGATGCAGTTTCCGCACGTGTGCCAGCCCGAGAGTGCTGCGCCAGCTCGCGCTCTGCAGGTACTGACCCAGCGCTCGGAGCCTGGCTTCACTGCGCTCTGATAGACACAAGCTGGGCTGTGTTTGCGTTTGAAGGGTTTCCATAAGGAAGCTTTTTGTCAGCGTTTATACTCTGCACAGCTACAGAGACGGTGTTGAAGAGATTCTTTTGTGGCACTCCTGTCATGCAGTCTGTGTCATTATCAAGCACCTACTGTATGCCCGGTGCTGAGCTAGGATCTGGGAATGAGGTATGAGCAGAATGGGGTTTCACTTCTAGCCTGTAGCCACCAAGCAGCCTCCATTGGGCGATCAGCACTAGGCACTGTTTGTTTGGTTCTAACACAGCTCCTCCTCAGTGTACGCAGTAGGACGGGCTGCCCAGCTAGGGCTGGAATAACTGCAATGTGAAGTTAGAAGAAAGTCTCGGGCTGGGCGCAGTGGCTCCCACCCGTAATCCCAGCACTTCGGGAGGCTGAAATGAGAGCATTGCTTGAGACCAGGAATTCGAGACCAGCCTGGACAACATAGTGAGACACCATCTCTATTTTTTTAAAAAAAAGAGTCTTGTACAGTTACATGAAGCAGTCACAATTGTATCCATTGCTGGAGAAACCAAGGAGGTGAGAGCTACACAAAGGCGATAGGGCTTGAGGAGAGGAGGCTTTTGCTGTTGGTTTCACCAGGCAGCTTGATGGGAAGAAGAGAACAGATGGCAGCAGACAGGCCGTGAGGTCTTTGTAATCTTCAAATAAGAGAAAACGTTCATTTTAGAGGGTAGAGAGACACAGCCAAACAAGGGGGGGTTGAGAGGACCCGAGAGGGATATCTGAGTGGGCACAGCACTTGGGGGCGCTGGAGGGGGCATGCGAGGGCAAGGCCGTCAGGAAGAGTTGAGAGGGGGGTATGGGGATGAGGCATGTCGGGGAAAGATGTGGGTAGACTGGGGGCGAGCAGAGTCCTGCAGGACCCCGGCTAGGGGGTGGGATCCCTGCCCTTGGCTAAGGAGCTTCAGGGGCAAGTTAGTCCGTATGCAGCTTCCTTATGTGGAAAACAGGGAGCATGTGAATGTCCACCTAGTTATTACCTGTAAAAGCGCTGAGAACCGAGCCTGCTACACAGTATGTGCTTATTAAATACTAGTTATTGTCACAATTACCCCGTGGATAACCTTGAACTTTTCAGGGGACTACGAACTCATTATACGCTGGGAATAAGATGACAGGAGGGTGAAAAGGCTCCTGGACAGGGCTCCCGCAAAACAGCAGAAATGAACCAGAGGGTCCCTGAGAGTCAGGGGCTTCACCTACCCAGCTCCGATGCCCAGGAAGGAAGGAGGCAGCAGCTGGAGTGGCGGGCCAGCACTGGAGTGGGCCTGGGGATCCCAGGCTGGGCACAGCGAACTCCCGAAGCTTGGACCGGGAGGAGCCGGTGCCGTTGAGAGGGAGGTCCAGAGCAAGCCTGGCAGGAGGCACACAGCACAGCAGCAGCACCCTGGGCAGGGAGGACGGGGAGCGGGGGCCACAGAGGGGGCCATCAGGCAGGGCCTCAGTGGAGGACATGGCACGCCCAAAGTTGGCAGACTGAGATGAACAAAGACTTCCAAGGCCATGGGATCAGGAGGGTCAACAGTGTGGACATTAAAATCCTCTGAGACAGTGGAGGAGGAAGGATCAACGGGGACAGCTCAGGGCAGATCTAAACCAGTGAAACGGAGCTTGTTTCAGAGATAGGCCTGAGATGATGGGTAAATGTCTCAGCTTAGAATTTTTATAGTGAAGATGTTTTACTTTGGAAGTGTCATTAGGCGGATAGAAATGGCTGCTCGTGGAAACACAGGTGAGCCAGTGCTGCGTGTGTGGTGACGGCCTCTGCCCCCAGGGACGGTGCACTACGTGGACGAGAAGGGCAGGACCGCGCAGGTGGCGTCCACGGACAGCTCCATCCAAACGCTGTTCCACATAGAAAAGAGAGAGGCGCTGGTGGTGGTCACGGAGAATCTCCTGCTGTCCCTGTACGTGGTGACCCCCGAGGGTGAAGCCGAAGAAGTGATGAAGGTGGGTGGGAGACCGGGGGGGGGGGGGGGGGGCGCCCACGGCCGTGGGTCGCGCTCAGGGGCTGGGGCCAGATTCTCTCAGGCCCCATCCTGACTACCATTTCTTTCTCGGTTAGCGGGACCAAAGAACCTACCATCTTTGGGGCAGCTAACGTAGCTGCTGATACTTAGTGTCATTGTTTATTATGGGGCATCCAGCTCACAGGTGAGAGAAGCTGGAGGTGGGATTTTCTGTCCCTGGGAAGAGGGCAGAGTCAGGAGGGAGCCTGGGCTCGCCACTCCTAGGCTGTGCCCTCAGCAGACCTGAGGAGTGGCAGAGTCACGCTCACTCGCCATCTCAGAGCCCATGCCCGTCACTCGGCATCCCTTGGCAGGGTTTTGGCGCCAGGGCCTTTCCCATCCACCCTTTGCCCACGTGTGCACGGTGCTCTGCCTCACGGTGTGTGTTACACTTGCCCTTGCTGGGTAGCGATGTTTTAATGGGCTACTGAAAGGCACTGAGCACCTCACGGCATCGGCTCTGGGACCACCCTCCCAGGTAGGAGACCTGCTGTGACGGCGTCAGAGCCTCGCGCTCCTGCGTGGGACCCTGCCTGTGGCTGCCCTCCTTTTAGTTTCTTGGTTTACCCCAAAGGAAGTTACACTCCTTGGAGAACACTGAACTTTCCCTAAAGGTACTCTTGTGTATTGCAGAATTAATTTTTTCATGTAAGTCAGTGTTTATGTGGCCGTTTCTTCATCCTGTAACAACAGTTGAGGATGCATTCAGTCACGTGGGCCTGCGTCTCAGTCCGCTGGGCCATCATAACAAACTGCCACAGACCACGTGGCTTGACAGCAGACATTTCTCACTCGCGGTTCTGCGGGCTGGAAGTCCCAGGTCCAGGTGCTGGTGAGGCCCCCCTGCCTGCCTTGCAGACAGCCGCCTTCTCCCTGTGTCCTCACATGGCAGCAGGGAGATGGGGAGGGAGAGAGGGAGCCCAGGCTCTCTGGTATTTCTTCTTTTTTCTTTTCTTTTTTTTTTTTTCTGGTGTTCTTATAAGGCCACAGGCCACAGTCCCATCAGATCACCCACCTACCCACCCATCCTTATGGCCTCATTTAACCTTAATTACCTCCTAAGGGCAAATACAGTCACATTGGGGGTTAGGGCTTCAACATACGAGTTTCGGGGGGACACAGTTCCGTCTATGGCACCTGGTTTCAGATGCCCCTTCAGCTGCTCCCTGGGTGGTGGGCCCTGGGCAAGTCTGTTCTCTCCAAAGTGGGATGGCAAGACCTGCCCAGAGGTGAGGTCACACCTGAATGGGAGCACCCAGCCCCACTCGGTAATCCCTGTGGAGACCCGGCCACTGACGGGCACCCGCCTCACACCAGGGGCCCGACAGCCAATGTTAACGCGCAAGAGGAGTGGTTTGCCTCGGCCCGTGCGTCCTGCACACCGGAGCTTGCCTCTCAGTGTCCGTCATTCCTGCGTTCCCTGCACTTGCTGCGTCTCTGCGAAGTCACGGAAGACCAGAGACTCCAGACTCGTGAAATCTGGACGAGGCAGTCTTCGCAAGAGCAACACGATTCTTTCTGGTTGTTTTTTCCTTATGCAGGTAAAGTTGAGTGGGAAAACAGGTCGCCAGGCAGACATCGCCTTGATCGAGGGCAGCCTTCTCGTGATGGCCATTGGGGAAACCGTCCTCAGGTAAGAGTTTGTCTCCCTAGGCCGCCTTGACGAGAATCCTGTCAGGACAGGCTCCTCTCAGTACGCCTTGTGCTGGAGTATGACATAGGTGCAGTGAAATGCACGTGTTACAGTGGATTTTCACGCATTGGACAGATCCACGTAATCAGCTCCCAGACGGAGGAATAAAACATTAGCGACCCCAGGAGTTCCCGCCCGCCCTGCTCTTCTCTCTCCAGGTTCCCTGCCCCAATAGGTAGCACTGCCCTGGCGTCTGCCCATGGAATCTCTTTGCTGGCTTTTTTGAGCTTGGTGTAAACAGACTCATTTATTAGGGTCTCTCTTGTGTTGCTGCATGTGGTTGGAGTTCCTGTGTTCCCCTGGTGACCTAATGCCATATATGAACCAGCTGTTGTTAACAGCTGCTCTCTGTGATTATAAACAGGGCATGAGGCCAGGCACCATGACTCAGGCTTATAATCCTACCACTGTGGGAGGCCGAGGCGGGAGGATCGCTTGAGCTCAGGAGTTTGAGACCAGCCTGAGCAAGAGCAAGACCCCCGTCTCCAATAAAAGCATAGAAACATGAGCTGGGCATCATGATGCGTACCTATAGTCCCAGCTACTCAGGAGGCTGAGGCAGGAGGATCACTTCAGCACAAGAGTTGGAGGTTGTAGCGAACTATAATGACAGCACTGCACTCTACCCAGGGCGACAGAGTGAGACCCTGTCTGAAAAAATAAATAAGTGAGTAAAAATAAAAAATAAACAGGGCCTGAGATAGTCCTAAGTGGTTCAACAGCACACTTCCATATCAGGAGGCTGTTGAGCAGTGTCTTTTTCCTGATTTTTAACATCTGCTCCACAGGTTTAGTGAAACCCTCAGAACAGAGGGAAATGCCCCTGATGCGGCCCTCAACGGCACTTTCTTCCTTCTGTTGTAGGTTCTGGGATTTAGAACGAGGAGAGAATTACATACTGAGTCCCGATGAGAAGTTTGGCTTTGAAAAAGGAGAGAACATAAACTGCGTCTGTTACTGTAAGGCCAAAGGTGAGACTTCCCGGCCTGGCGTGAGAGATGCAGAGCCAGCTTCAAGCATGGTGCGTGAGTGCCAGGTAGCCACGGTGGAACCTGGGGGCTGTTCAGGGAATGGCAGCGCGGTGGTGACTGGCATTAGTCATTGGAACAGTCAGCCAAGGGTGAGCACGTGTCTCCAAAGCTTTGTTACCCCAGGGGAAGACCAGAAGGTCTGTTCAAAACGTGACAGACTGACCACATGCGCATTGGTCTGCGTCCCTCCTGAAAGCCTGCAGGAAGGACCGTGCAGGGAGCCTGTGTATGCACACATGCGAGCACGTATGTGTGTATATGCACAGGCATGTATATACATACAGAGAGGACAGAAAGGACAGATGAGCCAGAGCCACATTCCTTTAGTGCCCACTGTGTGCCTAGCACTGCCGGAGTGCTGGGGCAGCAGCCCTGAGCAAGGCGGACTGGGCTCAAGGAAACAGGAAAAAAATAGAAAAAGCAGCACCCCCCACACTAGCGCTGTCCCACCAGGGAGCAGCGAGCGCCTTGAGGAAAGGTGCAGCCAGGCGGAAGGCCAGAGAGGCCCCGGGCGGGGCGAAGGCTGCTGGGTTAGAGGTGGTGATCAGAGAAAGGCGCCCGCTGCTGTTCTTGTCCCTCCTTCACCTCAGTTAACACGCTGTGTTCTCGCTTCTAGGTCTGCTGGCGGCGGGGACTGACAAAGGGCGGGTAGCCATGTGGAGGAAAGCTCCGGGCCCTCCGAGCAGCCGAGGTGGGGAGGGCAAGGACAGGTGGACCCTTCAGACCCCCACCGAACTCGAAGGGAACATCACACAGATAAAGGTGCGACCCTGCGGGGCACCCACGGCACTCGCTTTCCACCGCACAGAAGTGGAGGAAGTGGCTGGGCGCAGTGGCTCACGCCTGTGATCCCAGCACCTTGGGAGGCTGAGGCAGGAGGATCGCTTGAGGTCAGGAGTTCAAGGCTGCAGTGAGCTAGGCTGACGCCACTGTACTCCCACCTGGGTGACAGAGCAAGACCCTGTCTCAAAAAAAAAGGAAGTGGAGGAAGTAATTGGCTTTGAACATTTTTTTGTCAGTTATTCAACTTAAGACTATATAAAAATAATAATAAAAAAGTGTTAAAGTCCTTTTGGATTTCTGAGTTGCAAATAAGGGATTGAGGAGCTGTACTAGTTAATATTCGTCTGTCTGCTATCAACCCGTCCCTGTATCTGTGTGTCCTCATCTACATGTATCTGTCTGTGTATTAGAAGCAGCTTCATTGAGATATAATTCATCTGCCAAATGGGTTTTGATATAGTCACAGTTTTGCAACCATCTCTACAGTAAATTTTAGAATATTTTCATCACCTCAAAAAGAACTCTGTACCCTTTACCAGTCAATCCCCCCTTTCCCCCGCCCCCAGCCCTAAGCAGCCACCAAATCTACTTTCTGTCCTCTGAGGATTTGCCTGGTCTGGACATTTCTTAAAAAAGGAATCATGCATCGTAGGGGCTGTGTCTGGCTTACCTCACCAAGCATGTTTGCAGGGCTCATCCGTGTTGTAGCGTGTCTCAGTTTCGTTCCTCTGTGTGGCTGAGCACCGCCGTGTGGACAGAACGCACTTGTTTGTCCATTCGTCAGTCGGTGGGCGTTTGGATAATGCTGCCGTGAACGCTGCGCACGGGGCTTTGTGTGGACGTCCGTCTTACTTCCTCTTGGACATTTGGTTCTTTTTTATCATTCCTGTCTTTTTATTTACATTCTGTATTTGATGGGACGTTGTTGTGATACCTTCCTTGGCTTCATTAAGCACGGCCTCCTTTAGTTCTTTGGGTATGTAGTGGCTACTTTGAAGGCTTTGCTAAGTCCAACATTTGGACCTTTTCTTGGCAGTTTCTGATGCCTTTTTCCCCCCTGTAATGTGGTTCATTTTCTCCTGTTTTGCATAGCTCTTAATTTTTTGTTGGAAAAATGTACATTTTAGATAGATTTCAAAGTTTCATATGAAATTATGAAACTGACATTCTGCCTCAGCAGAGGAAAGCTGGATAGTTTAATATGTGGTGTAAATTGCCTATCCATTTATTAAATATAAACATCCCCACGTCATACACAGAAGCAAATTCTAGAAGACACACTGCCAGTCAGAACAGACACCAACTACAGTAGCCACACACGTGTCCACTGCTGAATCTCAGCTCTTGGGTATTATTAGTGTTTTAGAATTTTTCTGCAAAGCACACATTTTACCTTTATAAAATTTTTCCAAAAATCATTTTTACACACAAAAAATGGTGCTTAGAAAATGGTTTATGACTCCTCATGTGTGTAACCACTCCCCTAACTGTATCTTTCCTCTGCTTTGTTCACACATTTGGTTCTTTTTCTTTCCAACGTGGAAACGAAGTGGGGCTCCAGAAAGAACCTGCTGGCGGTCAAGAGCGCCAGCGCCGTGTCGATCCTCAGCGAGCAGGCCATGGCGGCGCACTTCCACCAGCTGGCGGCCGCTGTGCAGGTGTCCCCAAGCTTACTCAACGTGTCCTTCCTGTCCACGGGGGGAGCGCACAGCCTGCGCATGGACATGCACATCAGCGGAGTGTTCACCACCAAGGTGACTGCCAGGGGTCACGTGTGAGTCGGAGGGAGATCGTCCACACAAAGGGACCTGCCCAGTTGGGCGGTTCAGGACAGCAAGGGCCTGGGTGGCAGGTTGAGCATGCGCAGCTCCACCTGGATTATCTTACTTCCTGTGTCTCTGCATACGTCATGATCATAAAGAAAATAATATTAAAAACCCAGGGGTATTTTACATAACGTGAAGCACAGCCTTAACCTGTGTTCACGAAGGACTCAGTGACCTGATGTCAGGGAGATGGGGTGGCAGCGTTGGGGAATATTCACAGGAGAAGGACGCGTCGGGAGGTGTGCAGTGGAGTCTACAGTCTGCGCCCCACTTTCCTGACCTTTGCTTTTGCATGTCCTTTGTTCTGTTTAGGATGCTGTTGCTGTCTGGAACGGAAAACAGGTGGTGATTTTTGAGCCTTCTGGGACCACCTTACGGAATGCAGGTGGGAGTCTTTTAGCCCCACGGAGGGGACTCACAGTGCCTTATTTTCTCACCCCCAGTGAGGGGCACTGGTGCCTGTGATGTTGTCGGGGGGTGGCCCAGGGGCTGGAGAGACACTTGCATCAGTCCTCGTGCCTATGCCTGCATTTCCGGAGCCAGTGCTGCCACAGCTCCGGCCTAGTTGCCAGGGCCTCTGGGGCCAGCAAGCCCTCCTGCATTCCCAGATTCCTAAATGGCTCAACAGTAAGGCTGCATGAGCGTAAACAACCACAGTGCTGTCGTGAGTTTCCTTCTGGGGAAGCGGGTGGCTACACGCCCATCACCCGAAATGTTTCCAGCCCCTGGGTGGCTTGATCAGGGCCGGCCACTCTCCGCATATTTCCGGGTGGCTCTTCAGAGATGCTCCTTCAATCTCAAACAGCCTCTCATGTCCCACCCGTCTCTCCAACTCTCCACATTTAATTTGGCCGCTGTTAGCCTTCTCTCTTCAGCATATGCCTGTGAGTTTCTTGAGGTGCTGTGACAAATCACCACAAATTCTGTGGCTTCAAACAGCAGAAACTTATTTTCCCACAATTCTGGAACCTAGAACTCCAAAATTCAGGGATCAGTAGGGCCAGGCGTCCTCTGAGTCTCCAGGGGAGAAAGTCTTTCTTGCTGCTTCTGGCTGCTGGTGGCCGCCAGCCCTCCTTGGCTCGTGGTCACAAAACTCCAGTCTTCGGCTCTGTGGTCGTATTGTCCCCAGTCTGAAATCTGCCTCCCTCTTACAGGGGCACTTGTGATTGTATTTAGAGCCCCCTGGATAACCCAGCATGATCTCCCCATCTCAAGACCTTACATCTGTGACATTCCAGGTAGTATTGACAGGTTCCAGGGATTAGGACCTGACATGTTCAGGGGACGTTTTCCGGCCTGTGACAGTGACCCAGCCATCAGGCTGTGTTCCCTCAGCTTGCCGCCTTCTCCACAATTCTTACCTTCACCCTTCCTCACCCCTGGGCTCTCTTACCTCGTAGGACTTGTCACTGTGCTTTTCCGTGGGTGATCACCGCCTTGTTTGAACATCTGCCTCCCTGGTGATGTTTGCCACTTCCCTTCCTCACATCTTTCCCACACGAACTTGGTTTATCTCCTAACACTTTGTTGCCTAAAGTTCTCTTAGAACGTTTTCACACTGTGTCCCAATCTGTACTGATAATTCACATCTTCTCCCGTCTTCTGTGTAGAATCCGTGGGAGCAAAGGTGAATTCCTCATTTTCCCCAACGGGACCAATACAGCAGGTGCTGAGATAGTTTCTGGTTTGTGTGTGTCATCGTCTCCCAAGTAGATAAGAACCTCCTTGGAGCCAGACGCCAGGGCTGGTAGCCTCCAGAGTTCCACGTACACGAAGCAGACCCTTGCTTAAGTGATTGTACTGTCACAGATGCTGGGGAAGCGTCAGCTCCCAGGCGGGAGAAGGGGGGAGACGCCTCAGGTGAGAGGTCCAGGGCAGGAAGCCCAGCGCTGAGTCCCCAGCGGGCCAGAGCCTGCACGCGCCGTCACTGCGGGTTCTGGCCTCGGGCCCTGTGCACACAGCCTCGTTTTCCTCATTTGCAAGAGGCAGATGATGCCTCCCTCGGGAAGCTGTTGTGAGGGCCACAGCGGGTTAGGGACTATGCGGAAATGCCTCTTAAACTCTAAGGAAGCGTGAAGAGATCAGCTGCTGCTGTCCTGATGTTCGTCTTTCATCTTAGGTACCTTCCCATGTGAGTCTCCAGTGCTAGCAATGCATGAAGAAAGCGTTTATACGGTGGAGCCAAACCGAGTTCAAGTTCGAACCTGGCAGGTAAATTGCTGCTCCACAGCGAGTGGGCTGTGATGATAAGAAAACTAGAGCAGAATTCAGATGCCATCTCTGAGTTGAGCCAGAGCCTGTTTCCTGACTTGACCTGAGGAAATCAGATTCCCCGTCAGGTGGTGGATTGTAAACGTGAGTTCTGGGCAGCGGCTCCATCTGTGGCTGCCACAGACTTCAGACTCAGGGAGACGGGCCGGGGCCTTGTGCAGTGAGCAGGCCCTTGAACACACAGGGCTGTGAGACCGGAGGACGCTGGCTGGGTTCAACCTGTGTCATGAAGGCTTGAGTGGCGTCAGTTTAGGACTTTGTGTCTTTGGCGGCCTTACCTGCATGCATTTCATGGGCAGGGCCAGCGTGATTGATGGCAGTGATGGCCTCCAAGATGACGGCCTCCCGCACTCCAGTCTGTTCCCTTCAGGTCGTGTGGAGTGAGAACCCCTGCCCGTCCGCATCCCACACACACTGCTGGAACCTGGGGGCTGGCGTGGCACGTCAGCTTCCCGTGGCGCCATAACAAATCACCACAAACTGAGTGGCTTAAAAACAGCAGAAGTTTCTTCTGTCAGAGTTCTGGAAGCCAGATTCTGAAATCCAGGTGGCATCGGTGTTGGTTCCTTCTGGAGGGTGTAAGGGGAGAGTCTGTTCCTCTCCTCTTCCAGCTGGTGGTGCTCTTAGTCTTTGGTGTCCTGGCTTGTACACACGTCACTGCAGGCTCTGCCCTGTCTTCACACGGCGTTCTCCCCGTGTCCCAGTCTTCTCTTCTGTGTCTTATAAAAACAACTGTCGTCGGATTTAGGGCCCACCCTAAGCCAGAATAGCCTCATCTGAAGATCTTTAATCACATCTGCAAAGACCCTTTTTCCAAATAAGGTCACTTTCACAGCTTCAGAGTGGACATATCTTTTGGGGGGCCACTGTTCATGCCACTGCGTGCAGCAGTGTTCTGTGACAGGTCGAGAGCATTTGTCACGACCCGGTTTTAGCTGTTGGTGTGGTTTTCATCCAGCTCTGAGTTCTCCCCGGGGACCTGGTGTCTGGTTTCCTGGGGCTGCCGTGTGTGTGTCCCTGCACCTCCCACGCTGCTCGCCGGCTCCCCTGGAGCAGGGTGTTTGTAGTCTGCGGCTGCGCGGTGGACACGGCAGTGCTAGGCGCCAAGGAGCTGGCACGGCGTGTTTTCTCTCGGCCTGTTGAGTGGGGGTGGGCAGAGATGCTGGAGGGAAGGCGGCCGGAGCCTGTGGGTATCCCAGCCATGAAAGGCCGCCCTCCTCGCTGCCACCCGCCTTCTCCAGTCCTGCTGCGCTGCGCTGCCTGACTCCACAGTGGTGCAGGGGCGTCTGTTGTGGACATGGAGGTGGAGAGACAGAGTGTTTACGGACAGACCAAGGCGCAGCTGCAACAGCAGAGACTTGCAGTGCCAGGTGTGCGGGGCATCGGCCCGCTGGGGAGGGGCAACCAGACTGCTAGGAAGAGGCGAGAGGCCTGCTGGGAAACAGCCCACCCAGGAATCCTGTCGGCAGGGCTCGGGAGGGCGTCTGACAACAGCCCCATGAGTTGTGTCCGTTTTTTGTTTGTTGCTCTGTGAAATTGCATAAGGAATATGTGTCGCTGGTGGCAGGTGGGGCAGCACCCACTGCGTAAGGGCAGGTCAGTGCTCTCAGCAGCTCTTTGCACGCCCGGCCTGTGGGCATGCGCAGCTGCTGCCGGTCGTGTGGGCGACACGGCGACTCCAGACACCTAGGGCCTTCTGACCCCTGACCTATGTCCTGCAAGGCCAGAACATCGGCGCCCGGCCCTGAGTGTGTTTCCTGGCATTGCCTCTGCCTCCCGTGGGGGGCCACGTGCTGGGGAGGAGCTGCCGGGTGGGGGCAGTGGTGAGGCGGGAAGGAGCAGGGCGGGGTGCAGATTGCCAGCGAGGCTGAAGCCAGGCGTGCAGACCACACGTTGACTTGTGTTTTCCCGGCTTTGCGTTGCTCTCTCCCTGGAAGACACCTTCTGTGCCCATGCACCGGGACTGGCTAGGGTAGTTGGTGACATTGAAGGAGACGCCACATGTGAGAGGCTCCGAGGGCCTGGACCAGGCTCTGGGCCATCACTGAGCCGGGAGCCAGCCGCTCCTTTCTCACAGAGGACTGGAGCTCCCCGTGTGAAAGACATTCTGCAAAGCATGAGGGCTGCTCAGGTGGGACTGTGGGCCACGCTTTCCACGGCGTGTGAAGGCAGAGAAACACTTTGAGAATATAAGTGATACGAAATCACTTCCCAGCTCAAAACCCTGCAGAGTCTTCCGGCTTCACTTAGAATCGCACTCTTCCCTGTGGCCTGCAGCAGTGCTGCCGTGTGGCCTCTGCCCACTGGCCACCCTCCGTGCCAGCCACTCCTGCCACTGCCCCTCATTCCCACCGCCTCAGCCTCCAGGATCCTGGACCACGGAGACCTTTTCCTGCCTCAGTGGGTGCCGCCTGCTTTCCCTGGAAGGCTGGCCCGGGCTCTCCTCAGCCGCACTTTAACCACTGCCCCCAGACGAGACTTTCTCTTCTTAAGCTTTTTATTGAAGCATGACACGCAGAAAGCACGGGTACCTTGTGCCTGAGGGTACAGCGCAGTGACTTTCACACATGGGACAGTCCCAGGATGTAACTGGCATCCTGGTAAGGTTCCCTTCCTGTCACCAGCCTGCCACCCAGGGGTAGCCTCTCACATGACAATAACAACTTAAAAGTATTATAGGGGCTTCAACAAACCACCTCCACAAACAAGGCCTCCCAGACCAACCTGAGTGGGTGGGACGCACCTGTCGCCACAGGTGCTGCTTTCCTGACTCGCTGTTCGTCACCGATGTGCTTGCTCGGCCGAGGTCACGTGTGTGCTTGTTGGCTGGCCCAGCCGCTGTCCGTCCGTCCCCCTCTAGACGAAGCTCCGGGGCTCTCCTGGGGGCAGGGCCTATCTTTCCCGCGTAGCGCTAGAGTCCCGCAGCGTGCTGGGCACACGCTGAGCCACCAGTAAACGTTCACTGAATGAATGATGGAGCGTGCGAGGCTGTGTGTGAATAATGTTCAGTAACAAACGTGAGGTGCTGTGAAGGCTGCCTTCCTAAACGCCTCGTTCTCTCCTTTTCCTCAGGGGACTGTCAAGCAACTCCTCCTGTTTTCCGAGACTGAGGGCAGCCCTTGCTTCTTGGACATCTGTGGAAATTTCCTGGTTGTAGGGACAGACTTAGCTCACTTTAAAAGCTTTGATCTCTCCCGAAGGTACAGTTTTTGTCCAAATAAAAGTACTACATTTTTAAAATTAGGAAACGACGTGTTGGGTAGAAAGTGATATAAAAGCCAGAAAATTCATTGGGTTCTCATTTTAACATTAACAGACATCCCTTCATTGTTTGAAATGCCTTATGTCTTGCCCTAAATTCTCAGTCTTTGCATGATGGTGGAGCAGCATAGGGGAGGAGGAGGGGTGAATGGCTAAAGCACAGGAGATCTGGGGTGTGGCAAACTGCTACATAGTGGATACAGGGTATTGTGCATTGGTCAAAACCCACAGAACTTTACAGCCCAAGGAAGTGTGAACCTTAATGTATGAAAATTTTTAAGAAATGATTGAGAACATTAGGGAACCCCAGGGTGGAATGCAGATGGCAACAAAGCAGTCTGTGTTACACACGTGTGAAACAACTTCACTGAGGGGTGCGGGAGAAAGTGCTGCCCTTGGCAAGTGCGGGAACGAGTGGGGACTCCAGCACTGAGGGCAGAGGGAGCCGCACGTGAGCACTGTTCTCTGGCTGATAGAGCTGTTCCCGCAGGAGTATGGATTAGTACTGGTAATGCTGTTATTCATATGTGCTGGAATTGCACAACTAAGTACACGGATGGCGGAGCGTAGGAGCCGTGTCTCCCAGCTGGAGGGGAAGAGGCAGGGATGACCCCTGAGGTGATGGACTAGCATTGGAGAATCAGCACAAACTCACGTTTTGCTTAGTATAGGTGTAGGTGACCACACACACGGAGAAAATTGCGGTGTGTGTCTGTGCTCCAGTTGGTGCACACTCCCCTGGCGCTGCCAGCTCAGAGGGCCTCGCGCAGTGCCACCCCGCAGCAGTGAGCACACCCCGCGCCCAGACCCTGCTCTCCAGCACCGTCCTCCAGTGAGAGGAGCCAGGGCTCCTTGGGGAATGGCTGATTCCAGGGCTGGGGCAGGAAATACACAAATGAGTCTGCAGCGTCCTGCGGTGCCAGAAAGTAAGGAGGCGCTAAAATCAAATCAAACCACAGGACCATCACCGTGACGGGAATGGGTCAAAGAGATACAGAACCACCTGACAAAGCTCCCAGTAGCCAAGGTGGGAACAATTTGAGCAACGTAGGAGGTAAAGCAGCATTGGATCATAACCCAGAGTAAAACATGAACATGTGGGAGTCCACACTGACACAGATGGTCAAGGCCACAGGCGGGGGAGAAAAGACAAACGTCCACATGGAAGAGTTGCAGTGGTTCACGTGGACACCCACCTCACGGCGGGAGCATGCCCTAACCCCACGCTGCAGGTGTGGGCTGCACTTGGTTCTTTCCGGAGAGTGCAGGCTGGAAAGGGGGGTAACGGCACAGTGGGGGCTAGCAGACCCCACCTCCCCAGGGCGTGTTGGCATCAGCAGTGATGATTCAGGTTGATGGCGTGTGCCCATGATACAACGTGATGAAAATGACACTTCGTCTTGGTGCCCTCCCTCCCCAAAGCCCTATCCCCAGTCTAATCCTGAGACAGACACCGGACAGATCTCGTGGAGGGGCACCCTGCAGGACACCTGGCCAGCACTCCTCACAACTGGCAAGGCCACCGAACAGCAAGGAGGTCGGAGAAACTGCCACAGCTAAGGGGAGCCTACGGTGACATGACAGCCAAATGTCACAGTGGGACCCTGGATGGGACCCTGGGACAGAGAGAAGACTCCAGGGAAGACCTGAGGAAACGTGAACGAAGTGAAAACGTAACGAGCTACCGCTGCGCACCTGGTATCGCTTACATGGCAGCAAACTGGAAGCAACGTCACTGGCAGGGGCTGGTTAAGTAACGTTTAGTTTATCTGTAGATGGGAAACTGCAACTGCAGCACAGCATGACAAAGCAGGCCCCATTTTACCATGAAAAATCACCAAAACTTAGTGTAAAGGGAAGAATGCAAAGTGCAGAACAGCGTTTTTAATAAGCTACTTTTTGGGTAAGAAGAGGAAGGGCACTAAAAACACACATTCGTATCTGCTCACTTGTGAGGTTTAAAAACTCGCAGTTTGGCCCGTGCCACGGTGCACGCGTAGCAGCCGGACCTGCCCGTGGACCGCACGGGGGAGGTGGGCGAGGGAGATGGAGCGCTGGCGCTGAGGCCCCCTTCTTTCCCCACAGGGAGGCGAAAGTGCACTGCCACTGCAAGAACCTGGCCGAGCTGCTCCCCGGGGTGGGGACCATTGCTTCCCTCAGGTGCAACGCCGCTGGGAGCAAGATCAGCATCCTCCTCAGTAAGGTGGGGCTCCGTCCTCCTGCCCTTCACCCTGCTGCACGCTCCGCCTTTCCCGCCAGGCCTCCTCTGCCTCGCCTTGTGCCCGCTCCTGCCTGGCGGGTCTCCACGTCCAGCCGCCCTGGTCCCCCCACTTCCTTCCTCCCGTCTCAGCGAGTCTCTCCTGCGTGGTTCCGTCCTCTCACCCCACTGGACACCTTCCACCTTTTCCAAGCTTTCCTCATTTCTTATTTCATCATAAGCAGTTGTTTCTTCTTCAGAGAAACAACTCCCTCACTTCTTTTCTGTGTTCTTCATCACCCAACTCAGTCCTCTCTGGCACGAGAAGAGTGACAGGGACTGCTGAAGGGGCACCTTCCAGCATCTTGCTTGGAAGACATCGATGTGCAGGCGATCGATGACAGCCACCTGCAAAAGGTCTGGAAGGGAGGTGGCAGCTGGGCATAGGGACCCGGTGGTGGCCTTGCTGTCTGTTTGCCACCCTCCAGTGTTTGTTCTTTCACCCATTTGAGGGGCAGCTGCTGGTTGCCTGTGGCAGACTAGGCCCTGTGCTGGGCACTGTGGTGCAGAGGTGCTCGGGTCCACAGAAGGAGCCAGCCCCCACCGTGGGTGAACAGACGGCAGTCACGCAGGCAGCTGCCAAGCGAATGCCGCCCCTGTGGCGAGAGCCGAGCTAGGAGAGCGTAGAACAGCGCAGAGGTGGTCGAGGGTGGCTTCCCAAGCAGGTGACGGTCTAGCCGAGATGTGAGGCAAGAGTGAGACTGGGAGAGCGTCGGGGCAGAGGAGCAGCGAGGGCAGGGGCCTGTGTTGGCGGAGCACAGCCTCACCACGGCTCTGCCTCCGGGGAGGAAGGACGAGTCTGAGGGTGGTGTGGTCCGTGGGCTGACTTTCACCCAGGCGGAGGGAAGGAGGGTAATGTCACTACCATCCTTCTAGAGGATTGTTTCTAGAATGTGGGCTAAGGAGGGCAGTGGGTGCCAAAGCCCACTTGGCACCCATTATGGCTGTTCTGGAGGGTTGGCCAGCTAGACCCTGCTGGCCATGCGGTAGGAGCAGCCATAGTGGGGCTTGGTGATCCATTGGCTTTGGCTGTGGGGGTGTCAGAAGGCTCCCCCAGCAGTTGGGTGGGGGGTGGAAAAGAAAACCAGGTGAGGAGCCTTTTGAGGGGAAGATGGGTACGTCAGCTGGAGGTGCTGGGAGGGGCTCGTGGCCTGGCTCTCAGAGGGGAGGGCTGGCTGCGGGGGCTGAAGGGACTAGGGGTATCCCCAAGGCAGATGCTCCCCTGAGAACCCGGCTGGGCCCTGGGGAGCCGAGTGAGCAGGTGCGGTCAGGGAGGTGGGGGCCTCTGAGGAGGAGCCCTCAGTGGGGGCAGGATGGTTCCCTTCATTTCTCCAGCGGCTGGCAGCACCAGGCTGCAGCTTCACAGAAACAGAAACACAGCTCACGGGGGCCAGGGACCATGTGCACCAGTCTAGTGGCGCTGGCAGTCCTTGCCACCCTGGGGTGAGGACTCCGGGAACAGCACGGGCAGGCAGGTGAGGCCTGAGCAAGGGTTGTCCGCTGCGCCTCTTTGCGTGGCATCGGGAACACTCACTTGCGTGGCATCGGG
Organism: Eulemur rufifrons; assembly: GCF_041146395.1. NCBI lineage: Eukaryota > Metazoa > Chordata > Mammalia > Primates > Lemuridae > Eulemur > Eulemur rufifrons. Next base: position 35,574,356 of record NC_090996.1, read on the forward strand.
AATTGAAAACAATGCAGAAGAAAAAGCTTGACTGTGACAAAGGAGTTCATGGTGCCAAGTGGCCCCAGCCCTGCTGTAGCTCTCCTGTGGCAGCTGCGGGTGGGGGCTGGGCTGTGGCCTTGAGCCTGAGGGAGTGGGGTTGGGGGGGTGAAGAAGCTCTTTGCCCTTCCTATCTGTCGCAGATGTTTCTGCCAGGTCGTGGTTTGGTTTTCATTTTGTTTATAGCATTTGTAAAGATGTTGAAAAGATTGTGTTTTTGTGTAGTCAAACCTCTTGATTTTAATTTGTGATTTCTTCCATTGTGGTTAAGCTTGTAGCGTCTCTTTTTATCTAAAATTTTGGCAAATTTTCATTTTCTTACCTTCTTTTTAAAAATACTTACATTCCATTTACCATTCAAGTATCTGCTAGAATAAAGTTTTCCACCATCTACCTAGCATGTGGTCCCCAGCACTGCTTTTTGGGTGCGCAGGACCCAAAGCCGGCGTCTGCATCATGTCAGGTGCTGGGCGAGCTCTGTCCGAACGAGGCTGAATTTCGGGGCCTCCCTGCCGGTGGTCAGAGGGAAACAGGTGTTAGTGTAGAGGCTCCCTTTCCTCAGGTTCTTTGTGTGCCCGCCCACACGTGCCTTCCCTGTGCACGGGCTAAGAAGAGGGAGGTGAGGGGCCAGGAGCCGTGAGACAGTCGCCGCAAGTGTAGCTGTCGGGTTTGCACCTGCACTGCCCTGGCTTTACTATCGAGGACACCCAGTAAATGTTGTAGCTGAGATTCTTTCCTGGGGTCCTGACCTCAGTGGCAGGTTATCCAGGACAAGGGGAGAAAGAACAGGGAGACCCACAGTGGTGCTGAACGGAGAAGAAAGGGAGCCGAGAACGAGGCAGGCTGAGAACCTGCTGTGTGTGAGGTCAGGGGAGAACTTGGAATTGTGAGCACTTCATCAAACTGAGCACAGAACAGTTTCTCAGCCTCGACTGCACGTTAGAATCTCCTGGGCAGCTCTTAGACGGCCTAAGCCTAAGCTACCCCCAGGGTGGCTTCATCAGACTAGGGCAGGGGTGGTGCAAACCAGGCTCTACTTTTATTTCTTTCAATTCAACAGGCATTTATTTTGCAATTTCAGTATGAAAGGCAGTGTTTGGGTGCAGTTGTAGACCAGTGACACACAAAAGACCCGAACACTTGCCCTCGGGCGGTTCCTCTGTTGGGCTGTTGTTGCTGATGGGGCCACATCCTTCCTCCCACTGCCTGAAACTTTGTTTTAATTAGTAAAGACCTTAGGTGCACTTTGGGGGCACTAACATAGCTTTTTCTTAAAATAGGGTCTCAAAAAAATTGAGGTGGAATTGACCTAAGATAAAATTAACCATTGTAGAGTGAACAGTTCAGTGGCATTTAGTACATTCACAGTGTTTTGCAACCACCACCTCTAATTCCCAACGTTTTCACCATCCCAGAAGAAAACCCCGTACGCATTAAACGTTCCTCCCCATTCCCCCTCCCCGCAGCCCCTGGCAGCCACCATTCTGCTTTCTGTCTCTGTGGATTTGCCGATTCTGGTCGTTTCATATGTGATCCTTTGTGACTGGCTTCTTTGACTGAGCATGTTGTTTTCGAGGTTCGGCTGTGTTGTAGCATGCATCAGTGCTTCATCCCTTTTCATGGCTGAGTAATATTCCTTTTTTGTTTTTGTCCTTTTTTAAGATGAGGTCTTGCTCTGTCACCTGAGCTAGTGCGCAGTGGTGTCATCATAGCTCACACCAACCTCCAACTTTTGGTCTCAAGCAATCCTCCTCCCTTGGCCTTCCAAGTAGCTGGGACTACAGGTGCATGCCACAACACCTGGCTTATTTTTAAGTTTTTTGTAGAGATGAGGTCCTCCTACATTGCCCAGGCTGGTCTTAAACTGCTGACCTCAAGCAATCCTCCTGCCTCAGCCTCTGAGGAGCTGGGATTACAGGTGTGAGCCACCTTACCTGGCCTGAGTAATAGTCTCTTCTATAGATAGACCACATGTTGTTCATCCATTTTTCCCCCATGGACACTAGGATTGTTTCCACTTTGGGGCTCTTATGAACGGTGCTGCTGTGAACATGCAAGTAGAGCCTTTCAAGCCTCCCAGAAGCAGCGCCAGAAACCTCAGCTGGCTGAGGAGCAGGTGCAGAATCTGGCCTCCCCCGGCAGGGCGGGTGCTGCCGCAGCTCGAGAGGCTCCCCATTCCCGGCCCCCTTTACTGTGGACAACACTCACCACCTCACGGGCCAGCCCCAGTGCCCAGCTGTCCTGTCTTCATGAAATGTATTTCATTTTCGCACAGCTCTGTGAGAACTGGTTTATCAGAATCTAGATTCTTTGTTTCTAGTTGCATTTGTTTAATCTTCCTCAACTAAAATAACATTTCAAGTCATTATTAAGAGCAGCTAGACACAGTTTTTTAGAATTTGTTTTCAATTCTCTGAAATTATAAAGTAGTAATTCAAAAACAGTTTCAGGGCCGGGCGCGGTGGCTCCTGCCTGTAATCCTAGCACTCTGGGATACTAAGGCGGGAGGATCACTTCAGCTCAGGAGTTCGAGACCAGCCTGTTCAAGAGCAAGACCCCGTCTCTACCGATAATAGAAAAAATTAACTGGGTATAGTGGCACACACCCATAGTCCCAGCTACTCAGGAGCCTGAGGCTGGAGGATGGCTTGAGCCCAGGAGTTGGAAGTTGCAGTGAGCTATGATGATGTCACTGCACTCTAGCCTTTGTGACAGAGCAAGACTCTGTCTCAAAAAAAAAAAAAAAAAAATGGTTTCAGTGAGATAATTGGTCATTGATGTTCAAATTACGAATGCTGAAAGCAAGCTTCTCCTCGGAAGCTGAGTGGGCTGTGCACTTGGTTGACACCAGGTGTGTTTCTCAGATGTGTGACCCCTGGTCCACGCGGCACCACAAGCTTTCTGGTTTTCTCGTCCCCAGGCTGACAACAGCCCCGATTCCAGAATCTGCTTCTACGACGTTGAAATGGACACGGTGACTGTCTTCGACTTCAACACTGGACAGATTGATCAGAGAGAGACGCTGTCCTTTAATGGGCAAGAGACTAAGTAAGATTGTGGTTTGGGAGGATTTTGTTGGAAAAAGTGTTGAGAACAATATTTGGTTACTTCTCAACTGTTAGGCAGTTTGTTGCTGTGTTATACATCAAACTTCAAAAGACCTTAGCAATTACTAGTCATAAAAATACAAAGTGAAACAGAAACACACGTGGGCAGGTGGGATGGGTTCAAGTCCCTGGTCTCTCGTCTCCAGGTGTAAACTTCTGGGATTGGTTGAGTGGAAACTTCTGGAAGGCTGTGGCCAAGGTGCCACAGGAATGGCCATTGAGTCACAGGATAGAGAGTAACGCATGGACCCCAGACCCATCAGCATCTCTGTTGGTAGGGAGGGCATTTGTCTTCGTAGGGAATGTAGTTCTAGAAGAATTAATCGTCTTTCTTCAGGGCGTTAATGTAATGTGTATTTGTAGTTCCCTGTGCTACTAAAAACACATTTGTGGAGCATTAAGTGCTCACGGTGTTTGGCTCATGCTCCGTAACTGACTCTGCAAAGCAGGGCACCGTGCAGGGCACCCTGCACGGGAGGACGCCGGGGTGAGCTGCTGCCCGTCACCGAGAGGCTGACGCTCGGCGGTGTGTACGCAGCAAAGTGTGGCAGAACAGAGGAGCATAAGGCAGAAACCTCCAGGCTTGAATCAGTGGCTCACAGAAGGGCAGAGGAATTAAAAATGTTAGATTTGGTGACTTAATTTTTTTCAGTCTTTTTTTTTTTTTTTAATGCTTGATTATTTTTGCTGGTCCTAAAGGCCCCCTCCTTCTGAACACACATCCTCTGTCCCGCCTTCCTGAATTCTCTGTGCCTCTCTACCACACACCTTCCTGTAGATCTGTAGATCCTTTTCTGGAAGCTTCTCTGACTTGGTGGGCCCCACCTCACCCTCTCACCACTGACTCCCCACTGAACACTTAGGTCTTCACCCCTCGCCTAGCGCAGCCCCGTCTCCCACTTCAGAAAACGTCGCCTTGGACTTCTAACCACCACCCCCTCACCCCACCACCCCCGCTTAGACATTGCCGCCTGCCTCAGCCTCACTTCTAAGTTCCGGGCTCGCCCTGGTGCCACTGTTCTTGGCCACCCAGGTCCACACCGTGGCACTGCCCTCTGCTTGAATCCCTGCTGCCTGTGCCCCAGTCCCGGTTTCCTGGCTTGGGAATGTCTCTTAGTTCACGCTGTTCTCTCATCTCCGTCGCTGTTCACAGCTTCCCTTTCAGTGAGTCGCGGAAGCCTTCTGAGCGACTCCCCACGTTTGAGTCTTGCCCACCTCCCTCCCGTCCACGCTGCGTCCCTTGCCAGGCCAGTCTTGCTGCAAAGGAGCCGGCCTGTGTTCCTGGCACTCTGTGGGCACTCAGTGAACGCCTGTCCAGAGCACCGAGCTGGCCACATCCGCCCGCTTTCCGCACCCTGCTGGGGCAGGACGTGGCTGTGGGACCCTCCAGCGTGGGGCGCAGGCGGCACCCGTGAGGGTGTTCGTGTTGGTAAGACAGACCTCTGTCCTCCTGCACAGCCACCACGGCCTGCTGCCCAGCAGTGTCTGCCCTCCGCCTTCGGGCTTCTCCCCTCAGGTGCCCGCCCTCTGTGGAGACCTCGTCCATTCCTTGCCACCCTACGTTTTGTCTCCCGACAGTACCTCCTCGAGTTCTGGGCCCATGAAACGTGGAATTTTAGAGATGGAAGGGCCCAGGGTTAGCCTCACTCAGGGTCACTGCTGAGCCCTGGGCTCTGGTCCCCGACCCACAACCCAGAGCTCAGTGCTGCCCGGCAGGGAGCGCTGTTCTGCTGCAGGGTCTGCCCGCTCGTCCTAGAGGACAGGAAGAGTCTGGGACCCTCCACAGACCTGCGGCATCAAAGCATCGTGATTCTCTGTCCCCTCAAACTTGACTTTACTCAGACTCTTAACCAATTTGTTAAAATCTGAGTGCACATTCCCACAGGGTGCGCAGTGCTGGGTGCAAAGGCTGGCCCTGGTGGAGCACGGTGGAGTGGAGGCCATCCGACTCCCGGGATGAGTGCGGGGAGGTTGGTGGCGGGTACCAGGGGTGCTCCCCTCAGTGCTGAGGACGGGTCTTCCCTTTTCTTGTAGGAGCCACCTGTTTGCCGACGAGAGACTGGCGAATCGCGTTCCCGTGAGCCATTTCTGGGATCAGAGTGAGCCCCGGCTTTTCGTGTGTGAGGCTGCGGTGCAGGAAGCGCAGGGTGCCCAGCCGCAGTCGGCGGACAGGCAGCCCCACGCCAGCCCCACGGTACCACCTGCCGCATCATGTTTGTTGAGACACACGTGGTGACTGTTTGCCAGGCTTAAGAGCTTCCTGACGGGGTTTATGAGACAGCGGTCATGACAGTTCTCTGACCTGGAGTAGACCATCTGCCTCACGATTCCCACCAGAGGGAGCGTCACCGCAAAGTCAGAATAATTTCTGTGAATTTATAATTGCTAAATCCCTCTTGAACTCTGTAGAGAAGTTAGGGCGTGTGTGTGTCCTCTCCAGGGTTTACGCCCATGGGCTGCTCTACCCTGTCTGTCTGGTCTGACCCAGTGTTGTGTTTGGCTCCCCTGTTATTTCAGCTGTTAATGTTGCTCTCACTAGGGCAGATCTCTTCCCTGAGACAGTTAACGTGAGCTAACCGGCCGGTGGTGGCACATCCTGTGATTGAATTCGAGGCAGCGTGTGCACTCCTCACGCCACAACGTTCCCCAACCCTCGAACAAGGCCGATTCCCACTCAGTCTGACTCACCTGTGCCTGAGTCCCTGCCCTCTGTCCCCACCAGCTCGGGGCCTCCCACCTCCACTCTGATGCTCTCAGAACTTAACCCTGGGCCCCGTCTCCCCACCACCAGGGGTTGGGAGCCCGATGTTTTCCAAGTCTGTGTCTTACGGAACATCTGACGTTCCCTGGAGTGTCTCTCTATGACCCACTCGTTCCAAGAGGAGTTTACGTGTAGGGTCCTCAGGTAAGTTAGCAAAGGGCAGCTGGCCTAGAACTTGACTCCGTGCCAAAGGATTCCCCTTACCAGGATGGAAGAGCTTAGCCCCCCTCAGATCATCTGCAGTCAGTGTCGACACTCTGAGATTTTCAGAAGCAAATCCAGTCCTTGATTCTGAAACACCAAACAATAAAATATATTGAGGTGGCATCTCTGTCATTGGAATGGGAGAAACAAAATACCAGAGGCAGCTGGCAGTGTGTGCATGGTAGAAGCTGTGGCGGTGATTCCAGGTGGACGATGGAGAGCACACGAGTAGCCAGTGAGGGCTGGGCCCTGTCAGGGCACTTGCACCAAGTACCTCTCTTGCCTTTTGTGACGATAATTCACAATCACAGGGATTCGCACCGTGGCAGAGGGACAGGCTCCACCCTCCCTTCACCTCTCACTAGTCCCAGCCCTGTGCCCGCCGATGGCGCAGCTGTGGAGCGAGCTCTCACTAGTTCCTGGTCAGAGCAGCAGCAGGTGAGAGTGCAGTCCTGTCTCTCTGGTTCCAAATCATGTGTGACACGTCCACTGGAGCACTTAGTTTCTCTGTTGTGTGCTCCCTCTTCCTTGGAAGCAGAGTAGAGGCATTTTTTGTTGTTGATATTATTGATTGTTAAATCAGAGTAAGCAAACCGAAGGGGAGAACTTTTAAAACACAAGAGCTCTTGTGGGTTTTAGTCACCGACTCAGGGTGGACTGATCAGTTTTTGCTGTAAGAAAAGCAGTCACTCGAAGGGCCCAGTGGTTGCAACCTGGACAAGGTGTGTCGTTCCAGAAGCTGAGCTGGTGTTTCCAAAGTGGAGCCAAAGAAAGTTTGAGAACACCTGGTAGAGACACACATGGCGGCCGCATGCTGCGAGGAGAAGAGCATATTCTCCTGTACACACCTGCTCCGCTCCCTGCTTTCTGTGGATGTGTAAATATTCTGGCAGTGAGAATGGAAAGTAGGAGCCAGGTAGAAAATCACATCGCCAAACTAAAAACCGAGCATGTTTTCTTTCTCTCCCAGGCAGAGGTTTTGATTCTGTCGTTCTTCGTTTCTGAAGAGCGTGGCCTCTTGCTTCATGACAGCTTCCCGCGGCCTCCTACCTACCAGACTCTTCTGGGGATGCAAGTGCCCCATTATTACTTCACAAAAAAGGTATGAACCCCATGAAACACGCACAGGTGTTTTCTGTTCTGCCCCCGTGCTTGGCTGTATTCTTGTAAGCGCCCCAGGGCCCTGAAGTACGAGTTAGCCCTTGAGGACCCACGGGGCTCTGCACTCAGTAAAGAAGCTCAGCCATCTGCTATAATGTGCCCACCCAAAATCCCAAACACTGGGGCCTCTTGTGCTGGGAAAAGTTAGGACTCTCGGGCTAGACAGAAGTCACACAATGAGCAGTGTCATCTGGTTAAGGGGCTCTTGTCATGACTCAGGGCCAGAACTCGTGTCCTCCCCCTTGGCTTTTCCCACTAAAGCCTTGACAGCTTTTAGCTTTTCTGTTTTCCATTCTATCTGCTATTTTAAAATGACATATTCTTGCTGGACAAGGTGGCTCATGCCTGTAATCCCAGCACTTCGGGAGGCTGAGGCAGGAGGTTTGCTTTAGGCCTAGAGTTTGAGACCAGCCTTGGCAACACAGCAAGACCCCATCTCTACAGAAAAATTGAAAAGTTAGCTGGGTGTGGTGGTACCCCTGTAGTCCCAGCTACTTGGGAGGCAGAGACTGGAGGATTACTTGAGCCCAGGAGTTCAAGGCTGCAGTGAGCTGTGATCGTGCCACTGCACTCCAGCCTGGGTGATAGAGTGAGACTCTTTCTACAAGTAGCATGTGTTACTTTTGTAACCAAAGGTGGGGCACTTAAACTGGGACAGGGGAATATGTCCCAGAGGGACATTTGGAGAAGAGGAGAGACATGTAGGCCTGTCTATGTGTAGTCATTTCTACATGGCCTCAGAAGCTAACACCAGCTTTACCGTGTAAACTGCCAACAGTCAAAAGCAATTCTGTTGGCTCCACCCACGCTTCTCCCAGGGCTATTAGCTACTTTAAAAGGATTTGATATAAAGGACATGGGGTGGAAGGTGCTGCCCCTTGGTGTGTGTCAGTTACGTGGCCGGGTGTGTGCAGGTCTCTGCCAGAACCTTGTGCGCGGTGATTTCAGCATTCAGAACCAGGATGAATTTGGGCACGGCTGGTTCCAGTGTCCCCGTGTCGCAGGTAAAGCAAGCTGCACAGCCACTGGAGGTGGCGTGGTGAGCAGTCCGTGTGCGCACTTCTGCGTTCTCGAAACGGGCTTGTCTGTGTGCAGACTGGAAGGTACCAAGTGGAGGGCCTGCTCCGTGCCACTGCGTGGCTCCTCGTGCTCTTATTTTTAATAGGTTAATGTCACCACACTGGCATTTTAATGAATTTCATTCTTCTTTTGTATCCCTTATGTGCTTTAATTTCTCATTGAGAACTCAAAAAGTTGTGAAAAATATTTTAAATTCTTTCTGTTTAGTTTTTCCCCATTAATTTCACAAGTGGATTTCTGTTTCTTCACACGTTTATGTGTCTTTTATTTTCTCTCATTTCTCATCTTCCTTTATGTTCCCATCACTCTAGTTGTTGTTCCAGAGAGGAGGCATGTATGATGCAGTTGTAAGTACAGACCCCCCACTCGATTGTTTTTTACCGTAACTTTGTAGTTTCCCAAGATCCTTTTCCTTCTTTATTTTAAGCTGCGACTGTCAGTGCACTGCTACTCTCTGCTCAGCCAGCATATGCATTTTCACGAGGTTCGTTGAGAAGCCTGAGACGCTTGGTGCCATCTTTTTATTTGAGCAGGGTGCCTGGCACTTAGCGTAGCTGCAGAGGAGCCTGGCACTTCTGGTCCTGGCTTGGCACATGACACGGGCAGCTGTTTCCACGGGTGTTTGTGATACAGAAAATACTTGGGTTCCCGATGTTTGCAGTATAGGGAGTTTGATCAACACAGCCTTTAAGGTGCTGGTGAAGAACAGCCATGGAGCACTTCCACTCCGTATGGCTGCCTCACCCAGATGACCTACCTCATTCAGACTCTGCAGCCTGGTCTGTAGGGCTTCCTGTGCCTTCACGTTCGAGGGCGGTCGGTGAGAGAGTGCCCAGCCCCTGCACCCTGTAACAGTAGCAGGTTGCTCTAGTCTGTGTGACACGGCATAATCCGTCCCTCCCTCACAGGGCTCTGGTGAGGACCAGCACGAAGAGCCCAGGCAGGTGAACAGGGTGTGGTGGGTTGCAAGAACCGCGAGTGTTCACGCAGCCAGCTTGCCTCTCGTTAGATCCGCACCAAGGCCAACGCTACTGCAGGAAGGCCGGAGCAGGCAGGAATTCTCTGTCGGTTTTGTGCATGGACATTTTCTGACAGTTAATGCAGAATTAATGCACTTAGTGCAGAATTAGCCCAAACTCTTCAGCACTCAGCATCCTGCCTGGTGTGACCCATGGACCCTAAACTCAAGCCACCCTGGTCCAAAGTCTGCCTTAGGGCCTTTGTTTATGCTCTGTGCTGTGCCTGGGGGGCCTCCCCATCTGCAGCTGAGTCTGACAGATCCCACCAGTTTTTGTAGGGTCCCGGTCAAGTGCTGTCTCCTCCCTGAGGCCTGCTCATTGGGGCTGCAGGTTAGCTTGTAAAGGAGCAGAGAGACGAGGAGCTGATGGGACTGAGCTGGGGAGGCAGGTGCCAAAGTGACCCTTCAAGAAGTCACACGGAAGCCAGGCACAGTGACATGCACCTGCAGTCCCAGCTACTCAGGAGGCTGAGACAGGAGAATTGCTTGAGCCCAGGAATTCGAGGCTGCAGTGAGCTTTGATCGTGCCACTGCAGTACAGCCTGGGTGACAGAGCAAGACTCCATGTCTTAAAAAAAAAAGGCACTGAGTAGAAGCAGATACGAGACCAGTAACTTATAGGGAAGCCTGGCCCAGGAGGATGTCATGGTCCCCTTTACACGGGAAGGCACGTGCACGTCAGAGCAATGGGACCTGCAGAGAGAAAGCGGTAGGCATGAGGTAGGGCTCTCGCCCTGACCCGCACGAGGAAGGAGCCGTGACTAGAGAGGATGGGGGCCGTGGAGGGGGCCTGTGGGGGGCAGCATCCCCTCAGTAGCTCCTGTTTGCAGGTGCTGAGTATAAAAGACACCCAGGCCAGGAGGCTGGCCCTGTGTACTTGTGAGTCTGTGTTCTCAGTCAGGGCCCGCAGGAATGTGTCTGCCTCTTTGTGCCTGTTTGGGGGACGCCAGGCCCGGCTAATAACTGTTCTGACAAACACGAGTGGAGGATACACAGCCAATCTGGGTTACTGTTTCAGAAAATTTTACCTGAAATAGTGCACCTAGTACTTAATTTTAAGAGACCTTGCAGATAAGTACGCGTGTCTGACTTGACCTATAGCTAGTAGAAAACTCTTTATGGTTGACAAAAACAAACCCGGGAGATGGGAACTGTAATAGCCATTTTTAACTGTTGAAAATTTGATATTAGTGGGTTAGAGGCTAAAAATTAAGTTCATGCTATTCATTATCTGAAACCAGACCCCAAGCGATGATAGTTTCCAGTGACCCTAAGGGTTTCAGTGGCTCTGGCAGAGACCCCTTGGCCTGTTGCTGAGTCTCTGTCTGTCTGCAGGTGGGTTCCCCGTAACTGCAGGAGTCTGGAGGAAGAGACTGGGCGTAGGCACTGGCTTTGCCTGTGCATTGACACAAATGGGGCCCTTTGTCGTTCAGCCTGGAGAAGGAGACGGAGAAGACAGGTCGGATTCTGGGTACCAGCACGTCCCCCAGATGGTGGCCAGGAGACCCCTGCGGGACTTTGCCGGGCTGGAGGACTGCGACAAGCCCACTCGGGACGCCATGCTCAACTTCAGCTTCTTCGTTACCATCGGCGACATGGACGAAGCTTTCAAATCTATTAAACTCATCAAAAGGTGAGGACTTCGTTCACTGAGATGTCAAAAGATGGTGAGCACACCTCTTAGGGTCGTTCCTTTCTTTGTGCCTTCCTTCTAAGTAAGACTTTTTAAAACCATTAACTGTTTCATGACGGTGTCATGGTGTATTTCATGGTGTTTCCACTCAGTGAAGTGCCACCAAGCTCGCAGAAGCCAGGGCATGCTTGGCGCACTGTGCCACACAGCAGGGGCGCTTGGTGACGCACAGCTGGATGTGGGGCCAGGTGAGCCGGCTCTTGGCCTCTGTGGTGCTGGGATCCTCTTGGGCTGTTATTCATTTCTTTTGGTTTATTTTAAAATGTTGTAGATGCTTCCTAGTCAAAAGTTCTTCAATTGCTAAATATTTGTAATACCCATCCCTCTGGGAATAATTGCTCCTAAACAGAAAACGTTTTGATAACCAAACGATAAAAACAGTAAGGTGAAACACAATTAAAAGTGCTCTGAACGAAGTTATCAGTCAAAGGCTGTCGGCAAACACAGCCTTCCTCTCTGTTCTTGAGAGAATTCAGAAATTCCTCACAAGTACATTTGACAGATTTTAATTTCCAAAGGGCAAAAAAATTATTAAAGAATAAAACGAAAGTGGGAAAAGAAGGGTGTGCAGTGAAGTCACCTGCAGCGAGCCCTCCCTCACCTTGCAGTGGTGACTCCCGTCCCCGGGCCCCTGTCCTGCTGAGGCAGCGGCCACACCTCCTCCTTCCCCGCGGGTTTGAACGTGCCGGAGAGACTGAGCGGCACGGCCCGGCCTCTCTTTGAGAGCTTTCCACTTGATGTAGACGATTACAGACGGTGACTGACTACGTGGCTGGGGTTAAAATTTCTACGTACAGTTAACAGTCATGTACAAAATATGAGCAGAATTGTGCAGTGTTTTAAATATCCCATTATTCTTTAAAAAAAAAAAACAAATTAGTTTTAGCATATGATTAGACATAAAAATCCCTCGTAGGAAAGAAGTCAAGTAGGGGAAGCTAAGCGCCAGCTGTCTGCGTTCCTGTGCTGATCTGAGGGGTGAATCCTGTTCTCTCCACGCGTGTGCTGGGTGTGTCGTAGGTGGTTGGTCCATAAACGCGTTTCAGTTACTGTCAGTTGAGGACAAATTGCTGGGGCCATATGAGCTTCAAAATCTAAACTGATCACCTTACGTTTGCTGGAAGGTCAAAAGCAACAAAGCTAGGCGGTTACTCAGGGAAGGGCAGCGGGTGGCCAGGCCCTGGCTTTGCACAATTCCCGCCAGCCCCAGTGTCACTGTCCCGTCTGGCAGCTGCCCACAGTCATCCCTACCCCGGGAGGCTCTCAGTCAGAGGCAGCAGCCAGGCTGGGCACGGGACCCTGGTCACACGTGGGGTCAGGCAGCCCGGGTTCCGAGTTCCCGGTTCCCATCCCTGAGGTGTAGATCTTCAGGGTTTTCTGCCAATCTGTGGAGTTGTGGCTCATGCGCCCCTTGCAGACTTAGGAGATTTGGAATTGCTGCTGTTACTGGGAATCAGTGTGGATCATGGGGGCGCTTTGTAGCCCACCAGGCATTTGGCTGATGAGAGGTTGAAGATTTTTCTTGGAGAAAAAAGTAAACCAATCTCATTGAATTTTTTTGTTTAAAGCATATAGACTTCTTCCCTCCTATTCTGTCACCTTTTGATCTGCCATCACGTGGCCAGAGTTTCCAGCGTGTGCAGGAACAAGGGCTCTGAGACTCGGTTGAACGGAAACATGAACAAGGGCAGGTGCTCCACTGGGTCTTTGAACAGGTCGTTTCAACCCTTCTCTGAACGTCAGCCTGAGAAAATTACAGAAAAGTTGAGCAAATTCTCTTCACTCATGTGGCAGTGTAGATGGACAAAACACTAGTTTTAGACAGAGTTAAGAGGTTTGCATTTATTTTAACTTAGAAAAAGAAAAACAATCAGGAGCAAGACGTACACTACTGACATGCTTCTGTCATAGAACCGTACTCTCTGGTTATAATTCTGACTCAGGGAATATCATGGATATTTCAAGAAAATCTGCCTGGGTCTTCTGCTTTACCCAAGTAAACTGTGACCAGGGACACCCCTGCCAGCAGACACAGAATAAATTAATCCCAACCACGGAGGAGAGCGGGGTGGCCACGCACTCCTGCTCCACACCTCAGATTTGCTTTCCACCCTCGATACGTGCGTGCGTGTGAAGCCACATGTGCTGACCTGGGAAGGTCATGGTGCACGTCATGTATAGACATATTTTTTTTAATATATATATATATATATATATATGTATGTATAACACAGTAAAGGTACATGTGTATCGTACATGTGTGTACACAGGGAACCCACACTTGGCGTGTGCCTCTGCACAAGCAGAGACAGTGACTTGGCAGAGTCCCCCGGCTGATAGACTCCCTGTGACAGTGCATCTTCACAGAGAGCCCGAGGAGGGGCCTCAGCACGGTGACTCCACGTAGTCGTTGTCCAGCCCTCGGCGGAACCTCGCCGTGAGGGAGCGGCTGATGACGATCACCCTGGGTGCCATGCAGTCCTCTCTCCTGTGCAGAATGTTCCAGATGAGCATGGCTGCTGCCAGGGTGGCCAGAAGGCAGGCACCAATGTTCAGGTAGCAAGACCAGGAGAGATTGGTATACGGGCCGATTCTGTAGAAAGTCACCAGCCCAATGACCAGGACAAAACCTGCATCGAAAGAGAAATAGTTAGAAGACCTGTTCTGAGCCAGGGAGGGACTTCAGAAACTTGACTGAAAGCCCACACCAAAAGGCAAGTTCCATTTCTTTCCCTAACCTCTGTCCTCCTAGCGTGAGTGACAAGCCTGTTTTATGGTACAGTTACTTAGTGTCGAGCTGCCATTCACTGAGCCTTCTGTGGGCTCTTACGATTCTTGAATCTGGTGGCTGTGGAAGGGTGATGTGCGTCTGCTCAATTCTGACATGGAAAGCGGGACGAGGTGGGCCACGCCTATATCCCAGCGCTGGGAGGCCAAGGTGGGAGGATCACTTGAGCCTGGGAGTTGGAGGCTGCAGCGAGCTGTGATGACACCACTGCTCTCCAGCCTGGGTGACAGAGTGAGACCTTGTCTCTAAAAAAAGAAAATTCAGATATGGAATCATTTCTAGGTGTCTGGCTCCAGGGAGAAGCAGTCTGGCTCTGGTGTTGTGGTCTTGTGACCCAGCCAGGTGGGATAGAAGCAAAGGCCCGGGTGGGCTGCCCTGGCCCTCCCCCCACCACCAATACCCCTACCTCTGTCCGTCAGGCTGACCTGGGTGAGTCTGTTTCTTGCAACCAAAGTGCCAGAGACTCTCTGTCACCCACACTGGACCAGATCCAACTCTCCAGCCCCTCTCGGACTCATCCACGTCTTTCCCAGGCTTTGGCCACACTGAGCTCCCTGCTGTCCCTCCACCTGGCCTGCCTGTTGTCACCCGTATGTCTGTGCACGCTGGTCTTCCCACTCCCAGCGGCCTCCATGGGCTTCCTCAGGAAGCCAAGTCATCACATCCTTGTGTGGCCACAGAGCAAGGGGCAGCACAAGAAAGCACAGACAGAGACAGAGAGACAGACACAGAGAGAGATGCGGAGACAGAGAGACGCAGGGTGAGCGACAGGTAACAGACTTGACTTTCCTAGGCACCCAGCACTTGCATCTCATCCTCACTGTACCCTTCAGAGAGTGTGAAGCAAACATTCATCTCCCTCCCTTTTGTCCTAAACAATGACAGGGACTAATCACTATGTTAATTCGTTTTTTTTTTTTTTTTTTTGAAACAGAGTCTCACTCTGTTTGCCCAGGCTAGAGTGCCATGGCATCAGCCTAGCTCACAGCAACCTGAAACTCCTGGGCTCAAGTGATCCTCCTGCCTCAGCCTCCTGAGTAGCTGGGACTACAGGCATGCGCCACCATGCTCGGCTAATTTTTTTCTCTATATATTTTTAGTTGTCCCTATAATTTCTTTGTATTTTTAGTAGCGACGGGGGTCTCGCTCTTGCTCAGGCTGGTCTCAAACTCCTGAGCTCAAATGGTCCACCTGCCTCGGCCTCCCAGAGTGCTAAGATTACAGGCATGAGCCACCACACCCGGCCCATTATGTTAATTCTTTATAATACTCTGTGGAGTTTTTATAAATGAAGGTCCCAGACACTTCCATTCTATCAAAAATAACATTCTATTTGTGACTCGTACTAACTAAAGGAAACGTGTGACATTTCTGTACCAGTGAAGGGTGTATCTTCTGCTTACAGTTTTGTGGTATGGTTTTTGCGTCAGTGTGTAAAGGAATTACAGCCTGTGTTTTGTGTAGTGTGGTTCGAGGCACATCCAAGTACATGAAGCAGAATAGAATGCAGTGCGGGTCTGCGGCAGAGGGGGCGAGGGGATGCCAACCTAAGGTTTTGACCAAACCCATCAGAGGGATGGGACCTGGCCAGCCAGGCTTGCCTAGATGCTGCATTGGAGCTGGTGCTGCTACCCTGGCACCTTGGAAGCTCATAGAAGGATACGCTGATTCCCGAGGACCCATTTGCATTAGTCACGTGTGCCTGTACCCGACAGACCTGCTCAGCCTCCCCTCTGTACCAGGGCCACGAGAGGCGTCAGTGAAAGCGTACACAGATGGCTTGGGCACCATTGACTTGTCCTTGGGGAGCTGGCATTCCTCTCCGAGGGATGAAGATGGAATTCATTGCTGTGCTTGGGGGAGCAGGGAGCGAGAGGATGGGCATGTGCTCCCAGAGGGTGGCATTCGTCAGGCCTCGCCACACCTGGGGGTTCCGGCGTGTGGAGAAGGCGCTCCAAACTCTAAGCCAACGGTGGGAATATGAGATGGTGGAAGTTCACAGAGCGTATAGGCAGGACAGCAGCCCGGCCTCCTGGCCCGTTTCACTTAACGTAATGTTTTCCAGTTCTGTCCATGTTGTTGCAAATGGCAGGATTTCATTTTTTGTAGCTTTATAATACTCTATTGTGTCTATACATCACAATTTGTTTGTCCAGTTTTCTGTCGACGGATCCTTAGTTGATTCCAAATCTTGGCTGTTGTGACTAGTGCTGCAGTAAACCTGGGAGTGCAGCGGTCTCTTCCTTGTGCCGAGCTCCCCTCCCTGGGGTGTGTGCCCAGCAGCGGGATTGCTAGGTCACGTGGCAGGTCCATTTTCAGTTTTCTGAGGAACCTCCACGCTGTTCTCCATAGTGTTTGCACTAATGTACATTCCCCACCCCCCCACAGTGTGCGAGGGTCCCCCTTCTCCATGTCCTCACCAGCATTTGTTAGTGCCTGTCCTTTTGATAAAAGCCATTTTAACTGGGGTGAGGTGATATCTCACTGTCGTTTTGATTTGCATTTCTGTGATGACTAATGATGTTGAGCATTTTTTCATACACCCGTTGGCCATTTGTATGTCTTACTTTGAGAAATGTCCGTTCAGATCCTTTGCCCATTTTTAATCGGATTATATGATTTTTTCCTATTGAGTTAGAGCTCCCTGTATATTCTAGTTATTAATCCCTTGTCAGATGGGTAGTTTGCAAATATTTTCTCCCACTCTGGGGGTTGTCTCTTCACTCTGTTGATTGTTTCCTTTGCTGTGCAGAAGCTTTTTAGCATGATGTGATCCCATTTGCTCAGCTGTGTTCTGGCTGCCTGTGCTTTGGGGTATCACTCAGGAAGTCCTTGCCCAGAGCAGTGTCCTGAAGCATTTCCACAATGGCTTCTTTCAGTGGTTTCATAGCTTCAGGTCTTAGGTTTAAGTCTTTAATCCATTTTGATCTGATTTTTGTATATGGTGAGAGACAAGGGTCCAGTTTCATTCTCCTACAGATGGATGTCCAGTTTTCCTGGCACCACTTATGGAAGAGACTGTCACTTTCCCACTATATGTTCTTGGCACCCTTGTCAAAGAGGAATTCAGTGTAAATGTGGGTTTATTTCTGGGTTCTCTGTTCTGGTTAATGATTTTCTTAAGATCAGTATCAAATGCTTTTGAAAACAAGGTAGGCTGTTTTAACCTGTTGATTGCTTTCTTCCCTGTGTGTGGTTAGCTATGTTGTTTACCATGTACACAAACTCAGGTTTCAGAGCTGTATCTGCTTCTGAGAACACTATTTTTTATTAATACTATATAAAGTGAAAGAATACTGAGTGCAGATAAACTGATGAAAGAAGGATAAATTCACATATGCACAACACGCTTGGCATAGCCACCTGCATCCTAAAAGTACAGGTTGGAGAAGTATTGAAGACGGTGGATCAGGTGTCAGTCCTGAGCCTGACGGGCTTCCTGTTCACAAGGCAGGTCCCCACCTCTTATTAGTAGCCTTGGAAGCTATTGCAAACCTAGCAACAAGTGGCACTGGGCTTGTTCTGGGCAGAGTTCCGGGGGTCTCGCTTCTCTGACTGGTGGTGCAGTTCAGAGGCTGCACTTGCCTTGGCGTTTCTATTGCCAGAGTGAGTAGAAAGGAAAATGTAGCCCTGTACTTTGTGTGAAAAAAGGTTAACTAAAATTTTGTATTTACATCACCTACTTTGTGTAAAGACCAGTGTTGACTTCTGTTTTGCTTTGGTTCAGCTTAGAGTACGTGTAGACAGAGAAAGAGTTTATGCATTTAGAACAACCTTCTCAGACGCCAGTGCCATACAGAGGCCCCCCCGGACACCGGGCCCGGGCCCTGCACCTCACGAGGCACCTGTGTGGTCCTGAGCACACGGGTGTGAAGAGGGGCTGGCCAGGGGTGCAGCTCAGGGCACAGCCGGGAGCGTTGTGTGGCTCCTGTGGTTGACAGCCATCCAAATGCTGCACTGAGTGACAGAGTGAATGCACTAAGCAGACACACGGTATGAGGGGATCTTCCGTGTGTTCTGCATGTCAGCAGTAAAAAGCAGATGAGAACATGGGAACACAGGCATGTGTGGCCCCACTCACTGTGCGTCTCTGACATCGGCAAGGAGGCCGTGCAGCCCGCTGGGTAGTCACACCGCGCTGTGGCTGTTGCTCGGGAGCATAGCGGCCTCTCGCACCCATGGGCTTGTCGGCTTGGGGCAGGTGGGGAAGGAGGGCTGGGCTGGCCTCGAGTGTTTCTGTCACCGTCTTAATGTGAAGGTCCCTTTCTCCCACTGTCCTTTCCCCTAAAGACTTTTCTCCCAAAACTTTTCAGTGATGTTGACCAGTTTTCTAGAAACAAATGTGAGGGAAGAGTTCTAGCAAACACACTGTGAATTGTGCACATGGAATCAATTCCATCTTCGTGAAGTTACGTTGCCAAAGCAAACAATCTCTTCCTGTGAGCCAGCCGCGGGCGGTGTGAATTACAGCTCGGCCAGCCCCACCGGCCCTTTCCCCTCTCCTTTCCTTCCTGCCTGCTTCCCGGGGCTGCGGCTTCTGTCACAAGGCCTTCCTTTCAGAGGGACTGTCAAACATACACACACAGGTGGCCAAGTGGAGGGACCCTGGGGCTGACCCCTGGCGCTCTTCACAGAGCTGCAGAACCACCAGGCGGTGCCTGGGCCGTGGACCCCGTGCGCTGCGAGGAGCCTGCAGGGCAGACAGACTAGCGGGCGTCTCGAGGCCCTACTGTGGCTGGCAGTTTCCACTTGTGAGCAGGAAGAGGAGGCAATCCAAGAGATTCTCTCTCAAGGGAGAGATTCTGGGAGGGGAAAAGAGAGAGGAGGAGGATAGGATTCCCGCCATTGTGGGCTCCCATGGGAGCGTGAAGCCGCGCCGCAATCTCCGCAGTCAGAGAAGATGGAAGGGAAAGAAGAGATGGGCAGGGGTGGCTGGGTGGAGACCGATGCTTGGGGAGCAGGGACAGAAGACAGAAAATGAATGACCCAGACCAAGCAAAGTGCTTGTAAGAAACAAAAAGTCAAATATTTCTCAGAGAAGATCCCTGTGTCTAAGGAAACAGCAGAAATCCCTGCATCTCGTGAGATGCCAGTTCAGTGAGTGCTTCCCAGCTCCGCTGACCGCCTGAGGACTGGTCAGTCAGCATCCCGGGGGGTGAACCACGGGGCCTCTAGTGTGTGTAAGGTTTGCCTCGCTAGAACCAACCTCAGCGTTCCAGAAGTGGAGAGGGAAGCCCGCGGGCACGAAGCTGGGCAAGGCTGCTAGGAGCTTCTGACCGGGGTCCCCAGCAAACCCACCCTCAGCGCCGTCCCACGTGCACTTGAGAGGCCTGTGTACGAGGAGGGAGCTGGCCACGCTGGGAGATGAAGAACGTCCCAGCGCCCGGCACTGGAAGTGGCCTTGGTGAACGGTTGCGTCCGTCAGCTGTGGTAACACATGCGCAGCCAAACGTTGTGGTTCGCAGGTGACATGAACTCTGAGGTGCCAGCTGTAGAGACTGAGGTCAGAAGTGAACAAGCGCGGGTTCCCCTACTCGGGAGAAACGAGACTCTCTGCGTAGCACGAGGGCTTGGGCCTCCTGGTTGGCTTCCGTGACGACTCTAGGCTGCTGGAGAGCGCTCCCAGGGAAAACCTGAACCACTTCAAAGGCCTTTCAGAAGAAACGTAAAGCCGTTCACTTCTGCAAGTCGGCCTTTTCTCAGAATGTCGCTGCTTACCACGGAGACAGGTTGGTGCCATCCAGGGCACCTATTTCTCGTGTCCTTGAGGTAGTGACCGGGATTTTTTGGTTGCATGCTACCATTTTCCAAAAAGGACTGGAAGTTGGCTAAACACATGATGATGCAGCGTAGACGGAAGAAGGGTTGTTTTAAGGCAGAAGCAGGCAGGAAGCAGGGCCTTTGTTGCCAGGATCGCTCTCATCTGCCAGGCCCCGGCTCCCGCAGAGAGGACCCTGCTAAGCCAGTGTTCTTGTAGCGAGGATGCCACAGGTCCTCACACAGATGCAGGAGAATGCCAGGTGAGCGCTGACCCAGGGGACAGCTGTGACTCACCAGATTGACCCCTGGGCGTGGCTGTCATGTTCTCGCACTGGGCTCTGCTAGACAGCCCTGCTGCCCTGGCGGCTGCAGTCGTGGCCAAACAGTTGCCCTTTAAAGGTGCCTTTGACCGAACTACAGAGCTCTGTGTGGCCGGCCACTAGATTGTCCCATCCAAAAATGTCTTCAGGCCGAGCTTGGTTGGTTAGTCCTGGGTGGCAAAAAGCAAGACCCAGGGTACCCGTGTGAAAACCAGGGGAGCAGGCCGGAGGGCACTATTCCAGGAACATCTGGAGCCTGGCAGAGTCCCCACCAACAAGGACAGTTTGCCCACTGGGGTGGGTGGCAGGAGTGCCTAGCGGGGCTCTCCCTATGCCTCGTGCTCACCCAGCCCCGAGCGGAGAGCCCAGGTTCTGCACCAAGGAGCATACCGGCCACACTCTGGGCTGAGGGCTTCTCAGTATGGGTGTTACCCAACAGGGCCATGGGGAAAAGTTAGAACAAGCCCAGTGCGCGTCACTGAAGACAGCACACCTGTGGGTTGGGCGGTCACTCTCCCCACTGCACAGATGGCACCAGAGGGTGGAGGGACTCGCCCAGGAACTCCTGGCTGACCAGAAGCACAGCCAGGAGCAAACCCAGGCAACCTGCTCTGGAGCCAGTGCTGCAGCCGGACACACTTGAGAGCTCGGAACATTCTCAAGAGCCATAGAGAACTAAGGAGCCTCCTGAGCTAAGCTGCCTGCAAAGCTGGCCCTCAGCTTTCCACCCGGCTCCAGGAGCTGCTCAAGCGTCTGCCCAGACAGTGGCTGCAGCAATCAGGAGCTGGAATGACTTTCTTACCTTTCACGTGTCACCTGCCCTGACCCCATTCAATGCTCCTTTCCTTCCCTGCCTGTGCCTGTCTGCCCAAACCAATAAGACCACAGAACACAAAAGAGCAGGGGCACAGGGAAAAGAGAAGAGGCAACGAGAAGACGGCAGAGGATGGAAGAGAAGAGAATGAACGAGGTAGAAGAAGGTGTGTGGCAGGTCTCCTGGCAGACTGGGAGCTCTGTGCAACCATGCGGCTGAGGAGAGGCTGATCGCGGGCACCGTCACCCATAGGGCAGGCCCTCCACGCCTCAGTTCCTCTCACTGGGGCTCAGGGCAGGGAAGAGGGTCCATAGCCCTGGGGGGCAGGATGGTGTGGCCACAGCCTGGGCATGGTGCTGAGCACAGCACTGGTGCCCAGAGTGGTCGTGGAAGGAACAAGTGAAAGCACAGACCCCCTGCCCCCTCCCCGTTCTAGGATAACAGAGTCCCCTTCTGGGTGTGCGGCGTCCTCCTGTGTCCCCCGACCCCGTGATCCCATGTGTTTTCCCTTCCTCTTTTTATGAGCATCCTACCCCCTTGCCCACCCCACCTCGGCCGGGTGCTGGGATCGAGGTCCGCTTGCATAACAGGTAATAGCAGGCGTTTCCTCGTCCTGTGACAGGACATCCTGGCGCCCTTCAGTCTCTCCCGAGCACAGGAAAAAAACTCGACTCTAAAATTAGCAGCACGACAGAAGAAAGGCACATAGCTGCTCTCTGTCCTGTTTGTCAATGAAACCGTCTAAACAGCTCCAAAATGCATTTCCTTTTTGGGCAAAACAGACCTGTTAGGGATGAATGTTGGACACCAAGGGGGAGAGAGTAGCCGCCCAAAACGCCGCTGCCGAGGGCCACCACCCGCTGCCACCTGTCTGATGGTTTTTGAACAGAGCCTGGTCCGACCTTTTCAGAGGTTGTGCCGGCCTGGAAATGCTCAGGAGAGGGGAACACAGCTCTGCCCCCACCACTAGCACTCCCCCGTCCCTGCCGAGGGACAGGGCACTGGGGAGACGCTCAGCAGCACCCCCGGGATTGCTGCAGCACAGCCCGATTTTAGTTCATTGGGGTGCTTTTCCCCCGTTGTGACTGCTAGAAAATAAGTTATTTGAAAACAACACTATCTTGTCCTGAAATAAGAGTTTGCAGGAAGTAAGCGGTCATGTCTGACACGCCAAGCCTGCAGGCGTTCTGATATGCCAGATAGGGCCCCCGGGAGCCATGGAGAAGCACTGTGATCAACCTGGTTAAGGAGTTGTTTTAAGAATCAAAAACTATTACTTTTCTTTTTTGCCGCTAAAATATCTTTACTTTAACCCAGGATTTCTAATCACAGTTTTAAAATCTTCCATTTCCTCTTTTAAGGGATGGAATTTCAGATAGTCCCACATGATGGAGACTGGTGGCTTCAGTATGACTGAGAACCGTCTCCGTTTTATGGCCCCGAGGTCGGCAGAGGGCAATGTGGGTGGCATCCTGAATGAGACCCGTCACCTGGAATGTCATGTTTTCACCACTGTTGGGGGGAGGGAAGGGGGCAGAACTGAACCTTGATAATGTTCCCCCATCTCACTGATTCTCGTGATCAGTGGGGGGCAGAGAGCACCCGTTTCACAGTCGTGTAGACTGAGACTCACATTGGCTCCGGATGTGCCCAAGTTCACACTGGGGACGGAGCCAGGGTACAGTCCCACTTCTGACACCAGGCCCTGTGCTCTTCCACCAAAACTTCGTGGGGAAATGACTCGCCTGGGACCACACTGCTGTGCTGGCAGTCGCGCCCGGGACAGCCCGGTGTGCTGACTCCCACTTGGGGCACCTTCCACCACACAAACACCAGCCCCGGCCTGTCAGCCTCGACCTGGAAATTGCGTTTCTCAAGAAAGATAAGGGCCCGGGACCCGTTAATCCTAGCACGAGTCACTTCACACCCCTGCCAGTTCCCTGCCAGGCTGTGTGTCCAACAGGGGAGGTGCTGCGGTTCTGCGCCAGGAGGGAAAGGCAGGTGGGTCGGCCGTGTGCTGATGTGCGGTAGCTTTGTCTGTGTCTCTGTCTCCTCGGACCCTGAGCTCACTTGTCCCCAGGGAGCAGCAGGAAACCCGAACTTCCCAGCCTCCAGGCCCCTGCAAGCCCTGAGCCAGCCTGGCGGGCAGTGGTGGAGGGAAAATAAGCAGACCGCCCCTCTGCCTGGTGCCGGCCTCGGCTGGACGGCTGCCGTGGCTTCCACCACTTGTCCGGAACGCCCCAGAATATTCTGTGAATTCCTTATGACAATTCCATCATTCTAACCCTTTAAAGACTGCAAGGTGTTCTTGCGGCCTGTCCCATCTCAGCCCAGACTGGTGGGCTCCAGAGTGTCAGAGGAGGCTGCGGGCGCTGACGGCCCAGCACCACGCAGCTGCCTCTGGCCTCCCTCCAGGCCCTGCAGCCCCCACGCTCGCACGGAGCTGGGGGAAGCCGGTGCCTCGTGTGGTGCTGCCGTCTGCATCTGTGTCCGAGCCAGGCAGGGGCGTGTGCTCGCCTCACTGCCTACTGGGCGCCAGCCCCATGCTCGCCGGCCTGCGCTGGAGGCTGTGAGAGAGTGTCCTGCCTCCCCGCGTGTGCTCCAGGCCTCTGAGCTGGGAGTCGCAGAGGTGGGGGCTCGGGCTGGCCCTGCTCTTCCCTGGCTGCTCCAGCACTGAGGGGCTGAGTGACCGTGGCTGCAGAAGGGCCCACCAGGTCTCAGATCCACGGACTTGGAAGAGCAACGCCCCAGCCCTGGCGTGCCATCTCGGGGCTTAAAATGGGAAAGGGCATGACAGAGACGCAATGCCAGGTGGGTCCGAGTGTGTTTCTGTCTTGTTTTTGCCCTCAGCAGCCGGTGGGGAGGGAGGACGCCCCACGGGAACCTCTCAGTGGTGTGGCCACATACAGTGGTGCAACCTGCAGCTCCCCCTCAGACCACCAAAGGCCCTGAGATCCCCCCATGATTCCCCCCACTCCCCCCACGGCGGGCCTGAGGGCACAGCCCCTCTGCCTGCCTGCGGTACTTACTCGCCAGCTGGAACGCAGCAGCCATGGCCTCCTCCCAGCACTGGGCGTCAGGCGACCCCAGGGGCAGGCCCGCGAGCCCCAGCACG
This sequence comes from Eulemur rufifrons, assembly GCF_041146395.1. Taxonomy (NCBI): domain Eukaryota; kingdom Metazoa; phylum Chordata; class Mammalia; order Primates; family Lemuridae; genus Eulemur; species Eulemur rufifrons. The sequence goes on from NC_090996.1 coordinate 35,598,216, forward strand.
AAGGTCAGCTGGCCTGCGGCAAGCGCTGCCGTGGCAACCAGGTTGCAGGCGCGCATCATGTCGAACTGCACTGTGGGCGAGGAGGGAAAGCAGGTGGTTAGTGCAGCAGGCTACCAGGTGGCAAGTCCGAGGCCCCAGCCAGGCAGGTCCCCGTGACGGCCACTCACTTTCTTGATGTCTGAAAAGGCAGTAGGCGCGTCCAGTGCCTGTTCTGGAAGCGCCGTGGCCTCCCCCTCACCCACCGGAGAGCCCATGTGTCTCCCTGACCACTGGAGGCTCCTCATGGCCCCAGGCTTGGCTGCAGGGGGTGCATCCCCCGGGATAGGCCTTTCTCTGTGATTTTTGTCTTCTTGGAACAGCCATTCCTCTCGGTTTGACACAGTGCTCGAAGGAGCTACCGTGGTGGGTTGAAAAGGGAAAGGAGAGTCAGCACGCTGGGCCCTGACTAGTGTTCCTTTGTTCTTCTACTGACGAGGGCTGCGGCCCGACCAGAGAGCCCACTGTGGCCCAGCTGCTGTCTATGCCATCCGCTTTCCCATCCCCAGGAGGCCGGCGTTGTTTCCCCTCCTTCCTTACGGGGGAGGGACCCTGGGCCCACAGGGATAAGTCGGGCCCCTCCCGCCCCACCAGGGGCAGAGCAGGAGCCAGCCCTGGGTCTGTGCCAGGGCCCCCCTTGGGCACCCCTCACCCCCCTGCCCAATCCATCGCTCTGCCTGTGGCCAGAGCTGGTGCCCGCGTCCCTCACTGGTGGCACAGGCCTGCCCTCCCTGCCCCCAACCTTGGGCTCAGGAGCCAGGCAGACAGGGGACACAGACACGAGTTTGGGGCAGACAGAGCCTTCGGTGGGTGAACCGCGGAGTGGGGCGTTGCCTGTAGGGACAGGGCTGGTTGCTCTTCTGGAGCAGAGGAGCTTTGTCCTCTCGCAGATAGAACTGAGCAGTGGTGAGACAGTACTTTACCACGCGTGCACGTTGGTGGTGGTCGCCGGCGCACGTGGACGTCTGCTGCGGGACGCACAGCGCAGGAGCCAGGTGCTGGCTGAGAGTAGCGGCTTCGTCTGATCGTCCACACTGTGCGTCTGTGTCCCGTCTTATTGCACGATATTTAGGAAGTTCTGGTTCACAAAGTTAAGTTGTTGCAAATAGTGACACCTTTTTAAACAGCTTGCCTTGAAATCTCAAGGTACTTTTCAGGTAAATCGACATAGGAGTTTGAGAAACAGATCCTTGATTTTCAGGAGCGGGTCACTGAAAATGCCCTAATCACAAATGTAAGAACTGAGCAAGAAGCAGCAGACTCTTCCAGGAGCCCTGAAGGCGCCTGGCCTCTGGGTGACCCGCATTGTCCCACTCGGGGGCAGAGATGGGGGCGAGGAAGGCGTGGAGGCTGGCTGGCCTGGCATCTCCTGTGTGGGGAAGTGGCCTGTTTGTGTGATGGGGCCGAGTGTTTGCAGACTCGTGGGTGCCTGGCCGCCTCCTCGCAGGCAGCTTCGTGGGGAGCTGGAGTTGGCAGGAGCGGCTCGTCAGTGGTCTTTGCACGCCCAGGTGGCAGCTGCCCTGGCCTTGGAGGCTCGGGAGTGTGCAGGCTGCTTCACCTTGGTGAGTTTTTAAACGGCTAGAAGTGTAGTTTGAGCCACTGTTGCCAATATCAGCAGTTCCATTTGGTCCAACTTTAATGTTTATTGAAACGCAGTTCAGCTTTGCAGACGGTCTCATAGGTCACGAGCAGGCCCCTTGGGCTTGGCGCCTGCCTCTCCTTCCACCTCGTGCCGGGCTCTGCTCCCTGCCCCATCTGCCCCTCACGGCTGTCATCGCAGGGGACGTCTCCCACCCTCCCTGCCGGAGTACCCTGGTGCTGTGTTCTGCCACGACGCCAGGCACACGGGGGCAGCTCTGCCTGGGCCCGTGGAGTCTGTCCCTCGTCCATGTTGTTGAAGCCCTTCTCCGACTCCTGCTGTGAGTCCGTTAAGTCCCTGAAGCCACGCCTTCCCGGGCGCCCTCACCTGCAGACCAAAGGCAGACCGCCATGCCCTGTCCACCCCTCCGATGACCCGGGCTGGTGGCCAGTTTAGAGTGGGGCGAAGCTGCCTCTCGGTGAGAGTCCGAGGGCCTCAGGAGCTTCCTCTGGCTGGTCAGGGGCCTTCATGCACTGCTTGGCTGTGCTCTCCGGAGCTGGCCGTGACCAAGGGCCACCTCCACACAGATGAGGGCCATTAGCGGCATCGTGGAAAGGCTGAGAAGAAGCAACACCTGCCCTTGTGGGGTGAGCAGGAGCGTGGGATGTGGCTCACTGCACTGTGGAGCAGCCCCATTCCTACAGGTCTTTCTCAGACCATTAACTCAGCGTGGGATAAGCCGCCCCCGATGGGAGTGGGGACCTGCTGGTGGGGCCCTGTGCCGTGTGCACCGTCTCCACCAGGAGGCCCTCACAGACCCCAGCGGTCTTGGGGCCGGATGGTTCCTGATTCATGCTCCTCGGCATTCGGCATCTATATTTAGGCTCGTGGAGTCACAGAGTCTTTCGAAGATGTTTTGGCATTTCCCGCCACCAAGGACCAGCCCGTCCTGCCCATTGTTTTTCGAGCTGCCTCCCTCCATGGCATCCCCTTCTGTCACTGGGCTTGAGGGAGCTCACCCTCAGCCGTCCCGGATGCCAGGCGTTTCCCACGTGCCTTGTCCAGCCTGGACGGCACCCCCAGCTCTGAGGCCCGTGGGCCTTGTGTGCACTGTGTAAAGAGCACCGATACACAAAGGACGCAGAGCACAGAGACCCCTGGGCTGCTGGGAAGTCAGAGCCTTCCACTAGAAAGAGCAGGGCAGGGAGCTCACTGCCAGCCATTGACTGCCACCGACTGGCCTCTCACACCTCACTGAGCCCCAAGGCAGGGGGCACCCCAGCCTCAGCGTCTTCATCTCCCCCAAGGCTGAGGGCACCACAACCTATGCAGGGGAGGTGGGCGGGAGCCCGGACTCACGTGGTCCTCACAGCTGGCCCTAGCATGACCACACATGATGTGCAGACCAGACTCAATCCTGCATGTTTCAAAAGTGTCCTGTCCCTGTGTTAGGGATGAGTGTGTGCTCCAGAAGGTTCCTTTCCAGTGTGATCTGAAAACCATCTAGGACTGTCCTGAGGTGTTCTATATAATGCTCTGTCATCATAACACTTCACTTCATAATCCTTTTTACCATTTATATAACCATCTGGAAGGCTCTGCTACTTTGAGCAATCATAGAGTTTGGGGAGTATTAAAATATCACGTGGAATATTAATAGTGCAGGACAGCACAGCTGCTTAGATTCATGGCGGCTGGGTTCCGAGCTCTGCCTCGGAGGCGGGAAAGGGCTGAATGAATGGAGGGAGGGCTGGGGTGGGCGGGGCTGCCAGGGGGGAGGCCGGCCTTGAGTGAGCTGGAGCAGCAGAGCTGCAGTGAGGCCACATGATTGAGGCTCCCAGGAGCCAGGAAGGGCTCAGACCAACTCCTGACTTGTCCTTCCGCCCCAGCCCTGCCCTCCCAGCCACCCTTCCTGGCAGCTCCGAGCCGCCTGTGCCACACACCATGCACAGCAGAGGCTCTGCGTGGAAGCCCTACCCCCACCCAGAGGGAGTCTTCCCAGAGCTGGTGTTCATCTCTGAGCTCTTCACCTGTCCTGTGCTGTGTGGGTGGCCCTAGACAGTCACCCCCTGACTTCCAAAGGTACCAGTGAGAACCCGGTTCCAGCGTGTCTGGCCCAGCAGTGGGTAAAGCCCAAGTGCTGTGTCGCGTGCCCCACATATCGTCTGTCTGACGTCGGTGGGGTGTGCAGAGAGGCTCCCTTGGAGCCACCCAGGAGAAGGGCAGGGGCTCCCGCTGAGGGAGCACTGGGCTCGGGCCACCTGCCCTGCGATTCAGATATGTGATCATCTATTCAATGCCACCTCGTCTCAGGACTTGTGGTGCCCGAGAGAATGCATGAAATACAGAAAGATGAAATAAATGTGTAAAACGAGACAGAGAGACAGTGGAGGTCAGAAAGTAAGACCAACCCCGACCTAGGTTGGGAGGTGGGCCTCAGGTCCCCCCAGCACCCCCTGAGCTCCTCATAAAGACAAAGAGGCCCCTGCTCAGCAAGAAAAGTCCTGGTCAGTGCAGGCTACAGAACAGCCAGCTGGCAGGAAGACCTCCATGGCCCTCTCAGGGATGACTCTAGCTCTAGACCCCTTGGCCCTGGACCCAGGCCCCTTGGGACGTCTTGCAGCTTGGGGTGCCCCAACCAGAGCTCAGAATGTCGGGGACGGCCCTCATCCCTCGGGCAGGCCTCTCACGGTGTTTGTGAGCTACAGTGCTGAGTGGTTTCGACCAAGTATGCTCCATGGGGTGGGACCTTGGGCACAGAGCTGACAGGAGAGGCCACGCCATCCCAAGTGATGTCTGGAGACTCTGAGGACGGCCCGGTGCTCTTGAGGAAGCATGGTGGGTGCCGTGTGCCAAGTCCTGTGTCCTGTCAAGCCCCCGCCCCAGACTGGTTCTCCAGTGGGATCAGGAGGAATCTGGCACCTGTAGCCCCAAGGCGCAGACGGACATGGCCCGTCATTTATGTCAGGTGATTTTACCTGAAAATGGCTTAGGTGAGCAGGGAGAAGAGGGTCTGAGCTGACCCGCTTGGAGTTTTGCAGGGGAGTTTTCAAGGCTAGGCCTGACTCAGACGGTAGCTGGTGGCAGCCCTTGGTCAAGTGGGGACACAGGCACACCAGGGCTGCCGCTGCGGGTGGGGAAGCCATGTGGGCTGCCATGGAGCAGTTGGCACTGTGGGGATGAGCTTTGCCCCACAGAGGGGAGAAGGCACCAGTGAGAGACAGGAGGAAGAACCAACATTGTCAGGAGAGACACTAGCAGGTCCCCAACCCTGGGACCTTAGGGGACGGAGCACGCAGCCCGAGGCCCAAGCCCCACACCTGTGGGCTGGGGTCTGCTGTTTCCCCCCAAGAAGGGCCGGCCTAGCACTGCTTTGCTCATACCGTGTTTAGTCACGTGAAGCTTGTTAGGAGTTTTGTCGGCCACCAAAGTGACCCATTTAGCCTGTTCGTCTTCCTCAGTTCAGTCTCATCAGCGTCATTCATGAGAATCTTCCTGTGGACGTTTAGATTGTTTGAACAAGTGTTTGCTGCTGGGGTGCATCGAGGGCCGGCCGCCTGTAGACGCTGTACTCGCTATGGGGGGGCGGGGGGACCATGAAAGTTGCCGTCTGAGCTGTCAGGGGGCAGCAGGGCTTAAGGGGCCTAGGGGCCAGGCCTCAGCGAGTGGACGGCAGGTGTGGGGGAGTGCGGCGGAGGGACACAAAATGCTCCAGAGGCTGAACCCCGCTCAGGGCTCCCAGGACACCTGTGGGTGTTGGGTGTGGTGCCGAGACATACACGTGGCAGCAGTTAGGAGGCCTTGAGGCCCGGGGCCGGGGGCCAGCGGAGGCCTCCCTCCACCGGGGGTGCTCTGTGGGATGGGGAGACTAGTGCTGGTCCCAGAGCACGTGAGAGCCCCAGCCCAGGAGCCCCTGCCCGCTTCCCTGCCCTCCTCGGAGCAGAGTCCAGATGGGGGCTCCCTGCCTGCAAGGCATGCAGAGGCCCACGTTCAGCTGTATTTGTCTGGCTTCCCTAAGACACCTGAGTTCTGAGAGCTCATAGAAATGTTGAAATTATTCACATGCTTTTATTTCTAAGGAAAGGGCTATGGCTCCTTGATCACAAAGGACCCGAGTGGAGGGGACCTGTCTAGGCTGTGCGCTACAGCCAGGCGGCTCTGAATTGGACAGAGGGGGTTGAAATTCTCCACGGTGCCTTGGCTGAGCCATGTGTCCTCTGATAGCTTCAGTTTCTTTGCCTGTGAAATGGGGGTGGTGCCCCCCGCCGCCACCGGGTTGCTTGACCACAGCAGGTTGGGAACGGGGTGGGATTGTTGACAGTCACTTGTGGCACAAGTGGCTCGAGGACTCGGGAACACTTTCTGGAAGCATTTAGCAGAGGCATCGCCTAAGCCCTAGGCTCAAAGACCAGTGTCACCTCAGCAGAGGAGAGGTCCAATGCTGAACTCTGAAGTTCTGCAGCAGGGCAGAGGGTCCTGGGAGTCAGAGCCCTCGCCTCGGCTTTACGGAGTGGGGAGACCTTGCACTCGGCAGCTGTGACTGGAGAAAACCGGTAGCACCGTGCTCTGAGCCCCAGGAGTCTCCCCTGGTCTCGGGGCAAAGGTCCCATCTAGAGTCAGCTGGAACCTCCCTCCGTGCTGCTCTCAGGGTACAGACCCGACAGCCGTGGGAATGAGGTCAGAACTCAACGTCGTGTTTTTAAACTTCTTGCTTATTTTACTCATGAAAAATATTTATTTTCAACCAAGGAAAAATGTTTCCTTGTTTTGATTAAGGTACCTGTCCTTTAGGCACAATGGCAGAAGGCAAACCCCCGCTGCATAAGAAGGAATCCCCGTGCAAAGCAGCCAGAGGAAGGGTCTGCCGGGCGGGAGAGTGGTGTGGCCCTCCCGCGCTAGGGAGAGGGTGGGCATCAGCCCAGGTTCCCTGGGAGACCAGTGTCCCCGTCTCCCCGACCTTAACCAGATGCACATCTCATGTCTCCCTGTGCCCGGGGGCCCCAGCCACACTGAAGGCAACAGAAAAACAGCAGACTTACGTTTGACGGTGCCTCGGGACTCCTGGAAGCCAGCCAGCTCGGAGCCCCAGCCCAGCGCCTCGCAGTCCCGTGTGTCTGCCTGGCCAGCCCTGGCCCCGGGGCCCGGCCCTCCCCAGCCCCTGTCCGGCAGCCAGCAGGACCTCCACAGCCCCACGCTGCGCTTGCGCCCGTCCTCCAGCGTCTGGTACACCCAGTTGGGGGTGAAGGCTGCTGCATTGTTGAGGATGAGTGAGACCAGGGCCACCAGCACAGCCACGGCCACAAGTCTCTGGATGGTCATCGCTGACCACCGGTGTTGCTGCTTATCCGAGAAACCCAAGTCCCAGTCAGCTGCTGTGCGTCAGGGAGAGCAAGACGCTGCTAGGGGAGGCTAGAGCACATCGCCGCTCATTCTCGGTGGTCGCGCGGGAGGCTCCAGCCGGGCAGAGGAGACGCTCGGAGGGGTCGGTGTCGGGAGAGGCCCATGGGAGAGGTCCAGGTGAGCCCGCCTCACGGCCCTGCCTTATCCTCCTTCCTGCACCTGGAGCAGGGCCGCGCCTGTGCTGCAGCCCGTCGCTGCGAGGCCCATCCCGGGGAGGAAACGGGGGCACCAGCGCGAATCCAGAGTCGTGAGCGTGCCGTCTTCCCGGGCAGCAGAGGCCAAAGGAGGCTGCGTGTGCCTCTCCCCCTGCAGCGGCAGAAAACAGAAAGGAACTCAGGAAGCAGGCGGCCGCGCGGGCGTCCAGCCCCAGGTCGTGCTCCGAGCAGGGCAGGTTCGGCAGCTGCCCCTCTGCTGCCCGGGCCCTGTCCAGGTGCTCCACAGCAGGCGGCAGGTCCTGGAAAGCAGAGCGCCCGCTGCGAGGAAGCGTGTGTGCGCTCAGCTCGAGCTCTCCCCGTCTCTCGGCAGAGAGGAAATGGTTGTTTTTGAGGCTGTTTTGGCGAGCTGGAGGGCGTAGCCAACTGCAACAAATAGCAGCTCTGCGACCACAGCCAGACACTAACAGGATGTGTTTCCTGATGGGAAAGGCCTGGGGAGGCTTCTGAGGCCCTGCTCCAGGCCAGCCCCTCTGCTGTCCCCTCCCCACCTTCCTGCCCCAGAGGAGAGGCCAGGATGCCAGGCACGGGACAGACCCTCTGTCTCACCCACTGCCTGGCAGGCCGCAGTGGCAGGCTCCTGTGCTGGGACCCAGGGCCTAGGGATGCTGTGGACATCCGGGGGCAGGTGGGACGCCAAGGGCCAGTTGCTCACCTTGGCTACTGTCCACCCACCCGACCCTCCAGCTGTTCCCCAGCATGACAAGCACCGAGAGCCCATGATGTGCCAGGCCTGCCTCCGTCCCCAGGGTTCTGCCCTGGAGTGGGCACAGAGAGCAGAGAGATTTCTGGGGCAGAGACCCACGGCCTGGGGGAGCAGGTGTGCCCAGACCTGGACAGTCAGGGACCACACTTGCAGCACCTTCCGGCTGGAGGTCATCCTTAAGGCAGCGAGAAGGGGTAGGAGTCTGGACGTGCCGGGTGGGGCACCCACAGGGCCTGGGATGGAGCAAATGTGGTTTTTGGCCTGGCCCGTGCTTTGTTCTGATGGAAACGGTCACCCCCCACAGCTAGATGAGGGGCTAGGCAGGTAACTGTGTGCACTGTCGTGTTGTCACACAGAGTAAGTTGCTGGGAGCTCGGAGGAATCTTCACTGTTGCTCAGACCCTTCGGCACCCGTGGATAGACACAGTGGGAGGGGCTGGGACTCTGTGTCCCTTCTCCAGAGAGCACGCCAGGGCTTCAGGCGACTGTGAATGGATGAGAGGACGTAGGTGTCCCGCATCCCGTCTGAACCGTCCCTAGCACGTGAACCCAAGGCACCACGCAGCAGAAAGGGCTCTGTCAGTGCCGGGGCTCCTCGAGGGAGCAGGAAGCCTCTGAGCGCTTCCTGCCTGCATGCACTGCCCGTGCCGGGGGCCCCGGCCCGGGGCTGCCCCGAGAGCCCCCCATTTCCCGGGATTGGTCCTTTCAGTCGGTTGGTGTGTGGCCTCGTACGTCGCACGTGACTCGAGGGGCCCTGCCCGCCAGGTGTACGTGCCGGAAAGGCAGGAACTCTGAGCTTTGTCTCTGACCAGCCTGTGCTGAATCCTCACCCTGAGAAATGTTTGTGGATTCCCTGAGGGATTTTGCCTATTTTAGGATCTTTCCCATTGGCGTTTGTAGCAGATGTGCATTGAGTTTCTTACTACTCTCCTTTCTTCCTTGGCTTGTGCCAGATCAAGCTGCTGTTTCTGTTGTTCTTGTCTGTTCACCCCAGCCTCTCTGTGCTCATGTTCTCACACCAGGAACATGACGGGGAGTGCACGGCGTGGAACGTCTGCCCTCGCTGCTCTGCGGAGGCCCAGGGCCCCGGGGAGAGGCCAACAGTCCTGCCTGCACGTGTCCTTCCCTGAGCACGTGGAGTGCCGCGTCTCAAATGCCCACACTCCTACACACACAGTGCAGGAGGCTGCCTTGAAAAGGAAATTTTCCCGAAAGTTTCCAGTAGGAAAGAATTTATTTTCCTCTTTAATTATATCACTTATCTTTAGGGAGTAGTTAAGTGACTAATGTTCACTAAAGAGCTAGTGGCGTCTCAAAGCCCAGAGGAGAAGCAGCCCTGTCTGGTCCTTTCCTTGGGCTGAGTAAGGCAGCCGCGGCCAGGCACCCACCCACGGGGACGGCCTGAGCTGCTCCTTGCGGGGCGGTAGCTGGGAAGTCCTGTGTCACAGCCACCATCCTTAGCCCTGTCCAGCCGGCACTGCTGGCAGGGCTCCTGTCAGGCCATCGGGTCCCTGTGCCCTGGGCCCTGCACCCCGACCTAGCTTCCGCAGTGTGGGAGGCCGGGCTCAAGAGGGCAGAAGTTACCAGGGTCGGTCCTGGGAGGAGATGCTGTCCTTAAAGGGTCTGTGGTGCTCACGGCAGGGCTTCCCCCAAGGGGACTGCTCTTCTCCCTGCTGCTGGTGTCTGTGGTCTGCCTCAGGGTCCGGCTGCAGCTCCTGGGGTGCGTCTGCTGCTCGCGTGCTCACACAAACGGGGAGCCTTCATGCAGAACAGAGATGGCGGGAAGACTTAGTGACAGCGAGTGTGTCCTTCGCTGGGACATCAAGCTGCTATGCCTCTGGTAGCCCGCTGTCTGGACACAGAGAGGTCTCGGCAGAGCCTCTGCGGCGCACGGGGCTTTGCAGAAACCGGGCCTGGTTTAGGGCCGGCATCCTGCTGCCCATCTGCTGCTTATTTCAGGCACTCCGAGTTGATGAGGTGCAGATGTGCGTGGCTTGCCACAGACCCGCCTGGACAACAGGAAATCCTCAGGACTTGGATGGGGAGACTAAGAGGGTGTTTACTTCTCGGAATTCATGTCAGATCCACAACCCCCAGAACCCTGCGCTAGAGTGGAAGCTGTCCCTAGATCCTTGGCCAGTTGCGTGTGGAGAGAATGTCAGGAATTGGATGGGGGTCGATACGGCTCTCCCAGAAGGACACGGCTGGTGAGCGCGCAGCTCATGCTCTGTAGAAGCTGCAGCCAGCTCTTTGCGTCCGGCGAGTCTAAGCTGAGCTGGGTGAGGGGCCCCTGCCCTCCCTGTGCTTTGCTCGCAGCAGCCTCAGCCCGGCGGGAAGTGGGGGGGCCTGCTGGGGCCGCCCTGAGGGGGCGTTTCCCGAGTCTGTCTGCCGGGCTGGTGCTGCGTGGGAGCATGAGCTTTCCAGAGCCCTGCGTGGCGGAGACTCAGTTCCCAGGACAGAGGACTGGTGGCAGTAGCAATGTGGCGGACGGATCCCTGGTCACACGAGTGCTCGGTGAGCCGTGGCAAAGCTGAGTCAGGTGTCCGGGCCTCTTTGTCCCGCCGTTCCTGCCAAGAGCCGCCTGACCCTGGTGGACATAGCCTGCCCTGTGGGAGAGACAGGGCACTTCAGAGCAAACGGGGCCTGGCTGGGCCCACGTGTCAGTTGCCAGTTTTTTCTGCTTATTTAGGTCATTCTCCACTTTTCTGTTACTTTTAAGAGACAGGATCTCACTTTATCATTCATGCTGGAGTTCAGTGGTGTCACCATAGCTCACTGCTACCTTGAACTCTTGGGCTCAAGTGATCCTCCCTTCTGAGCCTCCGGAGTAGCTGGGACTACAAGCACACACCACAGTGCCCAGCTGATTTTTTTTTTCAGAGATGGGGTCTTGCTATATTGCCCAGGCTGGTCTCAAACTCCTGGCCTCAAGCAGTCCTCCTGCCTTGGCCTCCCAAAGTGCTGGGATTATAGGTGTGAGGCACCGCACCTGGCCTGTTCTCCACTTCGATGGGGTGAGGACCCAAACCGTTGGTTTTCCAGACAAGGCAGAGGAAAGGGAGTCGCCCCCCCCCCCCACCCCGTGCAGAGGGCGTTCCACCCCGTCCAGCCCCGCACACCTGGCCTCAGCAGACAGTTGAGAATGAACACAGATTATTTTTGAAAGGTTTCAATCACGTGAAATCGTTTGGAATGGGAGGATAAAAAAGATCTGATACCTAACTAGCATTTTGCTGCTTACGGAGCAGTCAACACGCATCGCGCAGTTTGTGCAGCAGGCCTGGGAGGGCAGCTCCAGGCCTCAGAGCGCCCAAGACCACCCCCCAGGCCTGCTAGAGAAATGAGGAATCTCTGAGGAGCTATGACATCTCTTCTGTCCATTCAGTAGAACTTACTAGAAGCTGTGTGGTGAGAACAGGGTATTTCTCTGATTAGATTTCTCGAATTTCCAGGTTTGACCCCTGCACTCCATGTGCTGTCATTAGCTGGCGCTTCCAGACCCCGCGGTGTCTCAGAGAGCCTAGTCCACCGCGTCCCACAGGGTCCTGGGCGGGGGCCAGGAGAGCCCTGCAGAGGCCGCTTTGTCTGGGCCCTTTATGAACAGCTTGTCCTTCCCGGGCATTTACCCAGCACTTCAGGGTGGAAGACAAGACAGCTTTGGTTTTCTGCTTATTATAAAGAAAGAAGTTTATACGCAAAGAAGGCGATTTCTTGGCTGAAGCCCCTGGGTGCCCTAGTCTAAAACAGCCTCTTCGGGGAAGGAGCCGGAGCCGTGGCTGTGTGGGCCTGGGCGGGTTCTCGGGCGTCTGCAGCCTCACAGCGACCGTCAGCGATTTGGACTCCGAAGCCAGAAGGACGAGGAAAGCAGACCGAGCTCCATGAGCAAGAAGCAGGTGGTGCTGCCAGGGACCTGACCCTGCGAGAGGCCCCGCCGCCACGCGGTCCTTCACCGCGGTGCTCCCCGGGTGTCCTTGCGGGTGCCAGTGGGCACGAGCCCCTCGGGGTTGTGAGACGCCCCAGATGAGGGCACCAGGGGGTGTTGAGCGCAGACAGGGGGAGGGAAGGTCAGCTCCCATCCAGGTGCCGTGGGCGGGGTGTGGACACACAGCCCTGGCTCCCAGGACACCCCACATCGCCCTGCAGAGGTACCGGCTAAGGCGCAAGTTGCCGCATAAACCTCCCCCAGGCAGTGGCTGCCGTGGGAGAATCTGCCCTGCCCCTGTCGCTCGGTAGCACACAGCTACCGAATTAACTGAAGCTCCAGCAGGACCCAAGTAAATCCGAAAAACATACAAAAGGCGTACATTGGCTACAGGACAGGCACCGGACACGCAGCATTTCAACCACTGATACCCACAGTGACGTCCGTCCAGGGGACAGACCCCAGCCTTGGGACTGCAGTGAGCTGGCCCCACCACTTCCGTCTTGGAAGATTTTTTGCTCAGATTCCGTCTGAGGGAAGCTGAGATTCGAGTTGCCCACAGTGGGGCTGGGCCCTGACGGCCCTCTTCCCGGGAGCTCATCCCTCCCCGGGCAGCACACACACCCCTGCGTCCCCTCACTCACCAGGACAGTGGGTGCCGCTGCCAGACAGCTGGGGCCTCAGCGGCCCGTGGGCAGGGAGCAGATCCCGCCTGCGGAGCGGCTGCTCCCCACGACTCCCGTGACCACCCGCCCTGGCTGCCGCTTTATCTGGAGGGAGCAGCTGGAATGTGAGGGAGGGCCTCAGTGAGGACACGTCCCCCAGGGCTGCCCAGGGCTCGCTGTGTGCGCGTGCGGCTGCAGCTCTGCTGGCAGAGAGGGAGAGAGCGTGATGTGTAAACTCTCCTCCTTGGCCTTTTCACTGTTTAGTGACCACACTGAGCCATTTGTAAAAAGGGCATCTTTATTGGAGGCCTTGAGCCTGTTTCTAGGTCTGAAGGCACAGGCTGGGCGGAGTCTGCCAGGGCTCCCTGAGGAAGGCGGCTCACAGTGCCCTGTGGATGGAGTAGCAGAAAGCGTACACTGCCCACCCCTGGAGGACTGGCTGTGAGCGAAGAGCCCTCGCGTGAACACTCGGTTCTTACAGAGTGTCGGGTCCCCAGGGGTGGCCAGAAGCAGCCTTTCCCTTCCCTGGGCCCACAGGATTCAGTAGTCTGGGCCCTTCCCATGTTCCCACCAAGCCTGGCGACCCACTGAGAAGGAACCTGGGGCTGAAAACCCAGATGGGCGGCAGGAGGGGAACGCATGCCAGGACACCTCAGAAAGAGGCCCAGTAACTTCTCTGGCTTGTGCTGGGACGGGACACCCAGTCATGGGCTCCATTCCTCAGCCACACGGAACTTGGACCCTGCGGGACCCTGTACTGGGCCGGGTCATCCTCTCGGGAGCAGGCCCTGCTCCAGCTCCCGGGTTGAGCCGGGGGACCCCACACCCCACCTCCCCAGGCTCTGCCCTCTGACTGTCAGGAGAGGTTGGGAGAGGGTCCCCTCCATCAGCGGCTGCTTTACTGGGTGAGAGCAGGAGGTCCCGTCTTTGAGCCCATTCTGTGTGCAAAAGAGAAGCCAGTGTTGGCTGAGCCGCTGGAGTGATTGAAGCAGGGGCAAGAAGTAGGAGTTTGGTGACCTGCTCAAAGGTCATCCTGACTCTTAGTGGGCCCTCTCTCCCATCTCCCCCGGCCCTCAGGAGCAGGGAGGCCGTGAGATGCAGCCCTTGGCCCTGTGCTCCAGAAGTCCCCACCCCCCCCCGCCCCGGTGGAACTCGGGACAGTTTCTGTCACTTCCATTCCTCTGGGGCGATGGCCTGTGGTGCCAGTGTGCAGTCCTACTGTGTGTGGAGCAGTGCTGTGAGGCCTCCCGCAGGCCTTCGTGCCTTGTGCGCTCACAGGCTGCCCAGGGAGAAGGGCCTGTGGGGCCCGAGGCGCTGGGCAGGAAGCTCACAGAGCCCCTTCTCTGCCCACAGTGAGGCCGTCTGGGAGAACATGGCGCGCATGTGCGTGAAGACACAGAGGCTGGACGTCGCCAAGGTGTGCCTGGGGAACATGGGTCATGCCCGTGGGGCCCGAGCGCTGCGGGAGGCAGAGCGTGAGCCAGAGCTGGAGGCCAGAGTGGCCATGCTGGCCATACAGCTGGGCATGCTGGTGAGTCGGAGCCGCCTCTGGGACGGGCAGGCCGACAGGCAGACACTTCCACCTCGGGCAGACGCGGAGGGGCAGATGGGCCGGAGCAGGCCGGCCTCCGCTGGGCTTTGGTGCAGCAGCCCCAGAGTGTTGGGGTGGCAGGGAGGCTGGTGGGGCAGGGGCAAGGCGGCCTCTGGGTTAGGGTGGGGTCATGTCCTCTGGGCAGTGCATCGGTCTTGCTTCCCAGCTGTGGGACAGGAGTGCCACGTTGGCACGCGGCATCTGTTGTAAACGTGTCAGCCCTGTGTGTGGTGTGCTGCATGTCTTTGCCATGAGCTCCTGGGCAGCAGAGGCCACCCTGCTGGCCCCTGGGTGTCAGGGAGCTTCGCACCATGGGAGGCACCAGGACAGGTCAGCTGGCGACCTCTGGCATCTCTCCCGGAGCAGTCTTGTTCTGAAGAGTTGGTTTGTGGAGATGGTGACTGCCATGACACCGCCCTTCTTTACTGTTCAGGAGGATGCCGAGCAGCTGTACAAGAAGTGCAAGCGCTACGACCTTCTGAACAAGTTCTACCAGGCCTCAAACGAGTGGCAGAAAGCCGTGGAAGTCGCCGAGCTCCACGACCGAGTACACTTGCGCACCACCTACTACAACTACGCCAAGCACCTGGAGGCCAGCGCCGACTGTTGCCTGGCCCTTAGTTAGTGAGCGTGGGGCCCAGGAGGGGCTGTGGGACATGGGGCGTCTTCCTGACTCCCTCTGGGCTGGCCCTGGCTGCCACGAGGTGAAGTGGCTGCAGAGATCCTTAGAGGAAGAGCATCTCGGGGTGTGGCTTTAGGACAGCCTCAGGGCCTCCCTCCCTCTGTCCTGGCCTAGCAGGCTTCAGGGCGGGTTAAAGGCAGGCGTCCATCCCTTGCTCGTATTAGTTGCTGCAGCAGAGAATGGGCTTGGTGCCTCTATGAGGGCAGATGAGCCACCGCTGGGGGCCTGGCCACATGTCACCCTTCCCAGAGGAGGAGCTCTTCCGAGATCTGTGTCTGTGATCTGGACTGCGTGTGGGCAGCTCTGAGGTGGGACCGGCCCTGAGCCGCCCACAGTGCAGGAAACTCCCGCTGCCCCCCAACAGTGAGCGTGCTGCCCCATGGATCTGCAGGCTGGGAGCGCACACCACACAGGCCACTGCTCTCACGTGTTTCTGTGACACTGCCTCTCAGCCCGTCCTGTCCTCGTGGGGCTGAGATGGAAAAGAACGAGGTCCTCCTGTCTCCTCCCTCCACAGCTATGAGAAGTCCGACACCCACCGCTTTGAGGTGCCCAGGATGCTCTCGGAGGACCTGCAGTCCCTGGAGCTCTACATCAATAAGATGAAGGACAAGTGAGTGTCCCCACTAGGAGCTGGAGGCCTGCTTGGGTACCCTTGCTTACGAGCATCACCTAACAGTGGGTTTCTCAGAGCTGGTCCCGGGCACCACGTGGGGCTCTCCCTTCAGGGCCCGGGGCCTCTCTTGGTTCCCTACCTCTCCTGTCTGCAGGACACGTGTTGCACTCTGAGGGTGGCGTCGGGGCCCGGGGTGGGGCCCTGGCAGAGAACCCATGGCTTGTGGGCCCCACAGGACCCTGTGGAGGTGGTGGGCCCAGTACTTGGAGAGTCAGGCGGAAATGGACACTGCGCTTCGCTACTACGAGCTGGCACAGGACCACTTCTCCCTGGTCCGCATCTGCTGCTTCCAGGGCAACATTCAGAAGGTAAGGCCACTCCTGCAGGGTCGGCCTGCTGCTGGAGACACGGCCACTGGGCTTCTTTGCTGTCTTTCTAGGCTGCTGAAATCGCCAACGAGACCGGGAACTTGGCAGCGTCGTATCACCTTGCCCGCCAGTATGAGAGCCAGGAAGACGTGCGGCAGGCAGTGCACTTCTACACGCGGGCGCAGGCCTTCAACAACGCCATCCGCCTGTGCAAGGTACGGAGGGACAGGCCTCGGGAGTTCAGCCCGGCAGGTGGGAAATGGTGCCTCCTGGCTGTTCACGAGAGCCATCGAGAGAGCTGTGTCGTGAACACTCCTGCCCCTGCTGATTCCCCCTCTCACTCTGCATTCCCCTACCTTTCCCATCCCTGCGTCTTGCACCTGACTTTGTTTGTAGGACACTGAGTTGTCACTCGGTGTCCCTAGTATCCAGGCTTCCTGAGCGAGTCATGAGGCCGGCTCATGGCTGGTGGCCTTGCTAAAAGGCAGCCCCTTCATAGCGAGCTGTCACACCCTCTGCATCCGTTAAAAACATCCCGGCTCAGGGTCTCACTTCTGGAAAACCCTCCAGGCCAAGTATTTCTTGCGGTGCTCTGTAAAATAGAGCAGGAAGCGTCTGAAAAGCACTGTGGGAGGCACAGTCAGGCCCAGGAAGGCATCAGGTGCAGAGGTCGCTTAGCAACAGACCAAACCAAAAGGGGGTGGATGCGCCCCGCCATGCTCACTAGTCGGAGTGGCCCAGGGTGCCAGGCAGGAGCTGTCTGCAGAGCCCTGCCTCCCTCCCACAGGAGAACAGCCTGGACGACCAGCTCATGAACTTGGCCCTGCTGAGCTCACCAGAGGACATGATCGAGGCCGCCCGCTACTACGAGGAGAAGGGCGAGCAGATGGACAGGGCGGTCATGCTGTACCACAAGGTTAGGGCCGCCCCCGGCGGTGCCCAGGACCTGGGGGAGGTGGGGGACAGCAAGAACAAGGCTTCTGCCAGAGACCAGGGACACTGCCTGTGCGAGGCCCAGCTCTGGGGGCCCCAGGGCTGGGCAGCCGCTCAGAGCCCACACTGTCTGCAGGCTGGCCACTTCTCCAAGGCCCTGGAGCTGGCCTTCGCCACCCAGCAGTTTGCGGCCCTGCAGCTCATCGCGGAGGACCTGGATGAGAAGTCGGACCCCGCCCTGCTGGCCCGCTGCTCGGACTTCTTCATCGAGCACAGGCAGTACGAGAAGGCGGTGGAGCTGCTGCTGGCCGCCAGGAAGGTACGGGGTCCCGGGCTCGCTCAGGCGCCGCCGCCCAGGGGCACCTTTTCCACGAATACGGTGGGAACGGCCTGTCTCTCTTGGTTACGATTTCTCGAGAAAGGCTGTGACTATACCCTGCCGTGGAGGTGAAGGGCCCTGGGGACAACCTGAGACATACTGCCCACTTCACGCACGTCATGGAATTATAACAAGGAGTTGACCCCTTCCATGTGTGGCAGGGGGATAAAATACACATAACACGGAATTTACCATCTTGGCCATTTTTTAAGTGTGCAGTCAGTAGTGTTAAGTACATTCACATTTTTATTCACCCAGTGTCCAGAACTCTTACATCTTCCCAAGCTGAAACTCTGTCCCTATTAAACACTAATGCTCCAGCCCCTAGCACCCGCCATCCTATGATGCCCTCTGCCTCTGGGAACTTTACTCCTCCAGGGAATCAAGTAAGTGGAATCAGACAGTATATGGGTTTTTGTGACTGGCTTATCTCACTGAGCATAATGTCCCCAAGGTTCACGCACACTATAGCAGGTGTCAGAGCTGAGTGATGTCCCACTGTGTGGACGGGCCACGTGGTCTTACAGGTGGTATCCTCCTCTGGAGCACTGCTGCGGTGGACGTGGGTGTGCAGATGTCTCTTCGTCACCTGTCTTCCCTAGACATGGTGTTCACCCAGAAGTGGAATTCCTGGATCACATGGTGGTTCTGCATTTAATCCTTTGAGGAACTGCCAGGCCATTTTTCCAGTGGCTGCGTGCGCCATTTTACATTCCCACCAGCACTGTGCAAGGGCTTGTTTCTCCACGTCCTTCCCAACCTCGTTGTGTTTGGGGGTTTTTTGATAGTAGCCAATAATAAAAGAGTATGTGCACTCTCCTTTTTTTAAGTAGAAAAATTCCTCGTGATAGAAACCTAATGGAGATACAGAAAATTGTTAATGGTACAGAATTAGCCTGTCCAGGTTGAAAGGTCGTTCTTGTAGCCAGCAGTAGGCGTGCAGCTTTGCGTGTTGCTACAGAGCAATTTCAGAATTCTCGGACACGCCGCGTTCTTGGTTAGAGAGGCCTGTCCTAGGGTAGTCTGCAGGCTGACTGGGGCCCAGGAACGACACCAGAGGGTTTTCTCTCGCTAGAGATGTTGATTCTGTAGCTTCACAGTAAAACTAGGTAAGTCAGAACAGCCAGGAAAAATCTGGGAAAGACAACTAAAAGGTTATCGAACACCCAGATAGTAAAGATAATACATAAAATCCAAAATATTCGGGCTGGTGCATGAGCAGGTCTACAGATCAGGGGGAATATTAGAAAATCCAGAAACAGAGCCGGGGCAAGAGTCCATTTAGTGTGGGATGAGGGAAGTGCATGGCGTTGGGGGGGGGGGGCCACTCCGTCAGTGGGGTCGGAAGGCCCAGGTGGTCATTTGGGAAACCCCACATCGGAGTAAATTCCAGAGAGATCAGAGATTCAAGTGTAACAGTGAGGCAACCGCGGTTCCACCCTTCAGCGTCCTGCACCGCCTTGAAGGAGGGAAGCCTGTTCCTAAGTGTGGTGTAAAACCAGCCCAAAGCCATAGTGGGAAGACTGGTCAATTCAACCAAACACACATTTGCCTATAGCACTTGGGAAAGTACCATAAACAAGGTGAAGATAAATAGTAAAATGGGCAAAATATATTTTACCTCTATCCCAAAAGGCTAATTTTCTTAAAATTCATCAAGTTCTTATAACCCAATAAAAAATTTACCAACAACTCAAACAGAAAGGGCAAAGAATGTGAATGTTTTTTTAAAAAGGAAATGTGAGTGGTTCCTTAATACACGATGCTGAGCCTCATTCGTAAAAAGAGATCACAGATCAGAGCTCGCGGGGGTGCCGTTTCTCAGGAGCTGGACTGGTCAAGGTGAAAAGGTTAGAAAACCCTAGATTGGCTCAGAACAGATCACCCAGGCACCATGGGCAAGAACGTCTGTCGCTAGTAAAGTTTACAACTGCCTTGACCGAGCAATTCCTTTCCTCAGGAATTGATCCCAACCAACACATTCACACGTTCAGGTGACATGTGCATGCACAAGGGTACACGCCACAGAAGAGGACAGTCACCCTCGTCATCAGCAGAGTCATGGTTAACCCTGGCACAGCGGAACCCTACACAGTGGGCAGAGAGCGCCTGCCTCACGTACTGAGGTGGAATGACCTCCAAGACAAAATCCTTGTTTCCTAAGACATGTCTTTAAGTGAACGATATAAAATTTTTTTGGTTCAAGTTGATGTTAGAAAAGAAAAAAGAATATAAAATTTTTTCTTAAAATTAAAAAAAAATTAAAACTCTAGGGGGAGGGGACCCGGCACACTCGAGTTATGTTTCCTCTTACAATTAAAAAAAGAAAAATTAAAACCCTTAATTTTTAAAATTCTAAAAAAATTATAAAAGGAAATGAATTACCAGTTTCCTTTTTCTGCCACAACAAATACAATATTCATCTGAGCTCCACGTTCCCTTCATTACATTCTAGAATGTTAAGGTTCATAGCGTGAGAGAAAGTAACATGAGCGAATCCAGACAGCAGCCACCACCCAGCCGTGGGCCTGGTTTCCTTGGGGGTGGCGGGTGCACGGGCGCCACTTCGGCCTCGGTGCCCCTCAGCTGCTCAGGGGAGCAGCCCCCTCGAGGTTTCCTTGGCGCCTTTGCAGTACCACGAAGCCCTGCAGCTGTGCCTAGAGCAGAACATGACCATCACTGAGGACATGGCCGAAAAGATGACCGTGTCCAAGGACTCCAAGGACCTGTCTGAGGAGTCCCGGCGGGAGCTGTTGGAGCAGGTGGCCAACTGCTGCATGCGCCAGGGCAGCTACCACCTGGCGACCAAGAAGTACACGCAGGCCGGGAACAAGCTGAAGGTAAGCGTCCGCCAGCCGCCTCACAGTCGTGTAGACCACGCCGCTGTGCTTTCTCCCTTTGCCTTTGCACTTATCAGGGAGGGCAAGAGCTTTTCGGGCTGGGGAACACGAGAAGCCCTGAGCCACTCTTTCTGTGAGCCAGACTTGCAGCATCGCTGGCTGGGTGTGAGCGCGTCCCCAGGTGCCCCGCCCACGCACCTGAGCCCCCGCTCTCTCTGCCTAGGCCATGAGAGCGCTGCTCAAGTCTGGAGACACAGAGAAAATTGTGTTCTTCGCGGGCGTCTCCAGGCAGAAGGAGATCTACATCATGGCTGCCAACTACCTGCAGTCCCTGGACTGGCGGAAGGAGCCGGAGATCATGAAGAACATCATCAGCTTCTACACCAAGGGGCGTGCCCTGGATCTGCTGGCGGGCTTTTATGATGCCTGTGCCCAGGTACAGACCCTCCTCGGACTGCGGCAGGCTCGGCAGGGGTTGTGGGAGGCCTGGGCCTCGCTGGGTCTTGACGTTCTCCCGGTGCAGGTGGAGATCGATGAATACCAGAACTACAACAAAGCCCACGGGGCGCTGACCGAGGCCTACAAGTGCCTGGCCAAGGCCAAGGCCTCCAGCCCGCTGGACCAGGAGACCAAGCTGGCTCAGCTGCAGAGCAAGATGGCACTGGTGAAGAGGTTCATCCAGGCCCGCAGGTGCGTCCCCGGCAGACTGCGGCAGGCAGCTGGCCCGCACCGCCCCGCAGACTTCGGGAATCCCCCCAGTCCCCCTTCACTGGGAGAGTGACAGCTGACAGCAAGGAACCAAACCAAACATTCACTTCTGACAAACGCTCTTCAAAGAAATCCTTGGGCAACTGGGTAGGAACCCTAGGGTCATCTCTGTTGCTTAAGATGCATCTGAGCTCCTCTTGGAGAATTCCCTTGGAACCTGGGCACAATCTTGCTTGGAAAGATTGTTCTGGAAACACCTGGAGACACTGAGAGAGAAATCTGGTGGGGGAGGGGAAGAGGAGGTGATTTGTGTGAGAAGTTGTGTCCAGGGCCAGGTGTGCCCCTGGTCAGGGCATGCAGGGGTCAGGCAGGTCACCCTGAGTGAGGGACTATCATGTGACTCAGGGTGGCTGGGGCCATGGTGACCAGCAGGCTCCCACCTCTCCTTGGTGCCACTGCCGCCAGGCTCCAGGCCTGTGGGGGGTGGTGCTGGGCAGTGCATTGTCTCATTTTTTAGGAAAGGCCAAGAATATAAATTTTTATATGACACCTCCCAGTTTTCATCTGTGGGCAGATAATTCTGGGGGTCACCACACCTGAGCAGACATCTGTGGGCTCCTGGGGCTCAGCGTCCGCCGAACTAGCAACAGTGTCTTTCTCAGCTGCGAATAGCCTTTCAGAAGGAGAGTTCCAGAAATAGTGTTGTTGTACAAAGTGGGGTTCCGTGGAGGGCACGTCCACTAGCATGTGTAGATTCTGGAATATCTGTACGTAGCAGAGGCCTGCTGAGCCTGGGCGGTGGGAGGCAGGACTCAAGGAGAATGGGCAGCAGGTGGTCACCAGCAAGAGCGCAGGGCGTGTGGGTGGAGGGCAGAGGATGTGTGAGGGGCAGGGTGGCAGCCCTCCAGGGGTCAGGGGTCTGAGGGCGGGCCAGGCACCTGCCTGGAGTGGCCGAGTCGTGTCTCAGCTGGCTCGTGGGCAGGCTCACCCCCCAGTCTTGCCAAGTTCACATGCCACACCCTGCTCTGCCACACACGCCCACGCCGGCTCACACCTGCTGGCCTGTGTTCAGGCCAACTCCTCTGCTTCGAAGGTTCCTTTCAACTGCCTTCGCAAGGTGGTGTGCCCCTCTCAACACACCCCCATCCGCATACTCCCACGTCCCTCTGGGTCACACTTAACCTAGAGGTTTCTGTCCCCTCTGGGCTGTCCCCAGGGCAGGAACCAATGGTTAGAGATCTTTGATCTTGGTGTCCAGGCACAGGACCCAGCACTGTAAGTGATCAGTAAGAGTTTGTTGAATGAATGCAGGAAGAAATTAATGAATTAACTTAATTTGTGGGAATTAACTTCACAAAAAACTTCCTCCTACCACTCCCCAAGACCATGTCCTGCAGGACAGACGTCTGCTGTGCCCTCTGACAAGCAGCGTGTGTTCAGGGGCCCGGGGCACAGGCCTCATCTCTGCTCTCTGCAGGACATACACGGAAGACCCCAAGGAGGCCGTCAAGCAGTGTGAGCTGCTCCTGGAGGAACCAGACCTGGACAGCACCGTCCGCGTCGGGGACGTCTATGGCTTCCTGGTGGAGCATTACCTGCAGATGGAGGAGTACCAGACGGTGAGGCCGGGCCCTGCTCACCAGGAGCGTTCTGCCACATACGGCTTCTAGGACTCTGTGCTTCAGAGCTCAGATGTTGTCATTAATTTTCTTGAAGTAACAGGCGTACTTTGTTCATTTTTGAGAAAATATCTGCCACATACCCAAGTCTGAATAACCACAGTTTATCTCTTAGTCGTTTTTAAAAAATGGTGTTCTTGGCTGGGTGTGGTGGCTCACGCCTGTAATCCTAGCACTCTGGGAGGCCAAGGCGGGAGGATCGCTCAAGCTAAGGAGTTCAAGAGCAGCCTGAGCGACTTCTCGGGCCCCTCTGTTGGGACCCGTGAACCTCGCCTGGGCCCCTTTCTTGGGACCCGCTAAAAAAAAAAGAAAAAAGACTAGCCTGAGCAAGAGCGAGACCTCGTCTCTACTAAAAATAGAAAGAAATTATATGGACAGGTAAAAATGTATATAGAAAAATTAGCCAGGCACGGTGGCGCATGCCTGTAGTCCCAGCTACTCGGGAGGCTGAGGCAGGAGGATCGCTTGAGCCCCGGAGTTTGAGGTTGCTGTGAGCTGGGCTGATGCCACGGCACTCTAGCCCGGGTGACAGAGCAAGACTCTGTCTCAAAAAAGAAAAAAAAAAATGGTGTTCCATGTAAAAGTGACTAATTTAGCTCACAACTTACTTAGCTGCACAAGTGTTCTTCCTCATCTTCACCAAGACTCTTTTTCATTTTAGCCATCCTAGAGGGTGTGTATCTCATTGTGGTTTAAATTTACATTTTATTGATGACTGAGGATGTTGAGCCACCTTCTCATGTGCTTGTTGTCCATTTGTATGTCTTCTTTCATGAAGTGTTTAAGTCTTTTCCCAGCATTTTATTGAGTTTTTAATCTTATTGTTGAGTTGTGTTCTTTATACATTCTTTATACATACTCTAGATACATTCGCTTTATCAGATACACGATTTGCAAATATTTTCTCCCAGTCTGTGAGGAAGTTCCCTCCTAAACCTCTCTTTCTTCTCCTTCTGAAAATCCAATTACTTGTTATACAGTGTTGTCACTGTCCCCTACTCAACTGATACTTTTCTTTTTTCCTAGGTTTTGTTCTCTGTTTTTCATTTTGGGTAGTTGCTATTGCTTCAAGTTCACCAGCTTTCCTTCTGTAGTGTCTACTCTAAAATCCCGTCCCTATTTTTCATCTCAGACATTATGATTTACATCTCTGATAATCTGATTTGGCTCCTTCCCTGTATCTTCTGTGTCTCTCGTTATCATGCTTGTACTTTTCTCTGCCTTCTTGAGCACATTTAGTACATTTATAATAGTTTTCATGTTCTTGTCTCCAAACTCTGTTGTGTCAGTTCTGGATCTGTGTCTACAGATTGATTCTTCTTATTATGGCTCATATTTCCCTGCTCCTTTGCATGCTTGGTAATTTTTCATTGATTCCAGACACTGAAAATGTTTTAGGTAGTGGGATGGTGGTGTGTATGTGTGTATTCTTTTTTCTTTTTCTTTTTTTCTTTCTTTCTTTTTGAAGTCTTCTTTGGAATGCATTTTCTTTTAAATATTTTTTTGCCTTTTTCTGGGGTGAGGTTAAGTTACTTGGAAACAATTTGATTCTTTTGCAGCTTGCTTTTTAGCTTTGTTAGGTGGGTCCAGAACAGGCTTGTGTCCAGGGTTAATTTTGCACCACTACCGAGGGATCTGCTCTACTCGATGCCTCATGTATTGGGAGATCTTTCTCCTCTGGCAGGTGGGAGAATGAACTATTCCTGGCCACGCATGATCAGTCTCTGGGGTGGTTCTACCTGATCACTTCCAGTGGTTTTTCCCTGGCCTCAGTTACTTTCTTCACACACATGCACTGTTCTTTCCTCAGCTAAAGACTCGGAACCCTCCACAGGTCTCCAGAGTGCTGTTTCTGTCTCTCTGCTCTCTCCTGTCCAGTGCTCTATCCCATGACTTCTAGCTGCCTCGGCCTCCCTAGACTCAGACCCATCTCCTCAGCACAGACAGACTGCCAGCTGTTTGGTTCCCCCTCCCTGCACTGCAGCCTAAAAACTCTCAAGGCAGTAAGCAGGGTGGCTGAGTTGATCTTTAGGAAATGTCCCCCTTTGTCTCTGGTAGTATTCTTTCGAAGTATCCCTAAGGTAACACCAGCATAGCTAGCCTGCTGTCTTATGCTTAGTGTTGTATGGCATATCCTTTTCCTGCCTTTCACCTTTGCTCATCTGTGTCGTCATATTTAAAGTACATTGCTGGTAGGCAGCATATGGTTGGGTCTTTCTAAAATTCTGATAATCTCTGCATTTTAATTGGAATGTTTTATCCACTTACATTTAACATAATTATTAATATGGCTTGATTTCACGATACCATTTTTGTTTGGCTTGTCCTATCAGTTTTTATTGTTCCTTTGAACTTTCTGTCCTGTTGTCTTTTAAATTAAGTGAATATTTTTTAGAATTTCAATTTATCTATCCTGTGAGCGTTTTATCTTTTTGTTTGTTGTTTTGTTTTGAGGCAGGGTCTCTCACTCACTCACCTGGGCTAGAGCACAGTGGTGTCATCATAGCTCACTGCAGCCTCAAACTCCTGGGCCTGCCCTGAGGCAAGAAGTTGCAAGCAGGAGACTCACCCAGGGCTGCCCCTTTCCCGCGTGTGTGTTTGCCCAGGGCCTATCGTTGGCGGGAGCAACGACCTAATGTGACTTATGCTGCCGTTATCAGCAGCCTCGTTCCTCTTTTTTTTTTTTTTTTTTCCCCAAAAGGAGGGCGGGGGCGGGGGGCGGCTCCTCATTCTTTTTCCATCATAATTCTACGGTAGTCAACAAAAAATTCCACCCACCCGCATTTGTCCTTCACGTTCCCAAGGACAGAGATACACGTAGACCTTGCTGCATCCTGATGCTCTGCCTGCGGGGTTGTGTTCCCCGGGCAGACAGCCCTGGGGAGATACAGTGCTCAAGGAGTCTCTCTGCTCCGTCTCAAGTGCTCGCAAACCGAGGACCGACAAATTGATTTTAGAAATGTGCTGACAGTGTCGGCCGCCCTGGGCTGCAGTCTCCGGAATTCACAGGAAAGTCATCCAACAGGTGGCGTCCCCAAGGCTGAAGGTCAGCACTGTGAGACTGCCTTGTGCGCCTACCATTTCCACTCACTGGACCCTTGTGTTGTTGCAAAAAAAAAATCAGTCTAATTCCAACAAGTTTTCTTTTTTTTATTTTGTTTTTGTTTTGTTCTGAGATGGGTCTTGCTGAGTTGCCCAGCTGGAGTCTGGTGGCTGTTCACAGGCACAATCGTAGCTCACTGCAGCCTTGAGCTCCTGGGCTTAAGTGATCCTCCTGCTGCAGCCTCCATGGTAGCTGGGACTACAGGTGCACACCACTGCACGCTTTTTGGAGAATATTTTGTGTATAAAACAAAATTGGACTATAGAGACACTTAGATGCCTGTATCTTCAACATTAACAGAAAAATCTTTTTTTTTTGAAATCGAGTCTCGCTCTTGCCCAGGCTAGAGTGCCGTGGCATCAGCCTAGCTCACAACAACCTCAAACTCCTGGGCTCAAGCGATCCTCCTGCCTCAGCCTCCCAAGTAGCTGGGACTACAGGCTTGTGCAACCATGCCCGGCTAATTTTTTCTATATATTTTTAGTTGTCCAGCTAATTTCTTTCTATTTTTAGTAGAGACGGGGTCTCGCTCTTGCTCAGGCTGGTCTCGAACTTCTGAGCTCAAGCAATCCTCCTGCTTTGGCCTTGCAGAGTGCTGGGATGACAGGCGGGAGCCATCGCATCCGGCCTAGGAATTCCAAATTTAAAAAACACTCAGAACTATAAATAATCTGAGATAGGCATGCACAGCTTCTTCTTGGTAGAAAGAAACCTTGTTGCTGCTGTCTCCATCTCTCTCTCAGGCTCCTTGCCCTCAGCGTGGCTGCTCCCCGTCCACTCGGGTCTCACTGCCTGTCATCAGAGCCAAACCCTCACAAACTCCTGATTCGGGGTGACAAATACATCCCCTGGTCAGGACGTGCGATGACGTGTCATCTTTGCTGTCCTGCGCCCTGCCCCTCGCTGTCCTTGGTGCCTGCCTTCCTTCTGGGGTTGCTTCCTTGCCCTTGATGAAGCCAGCCTGCACACAGGGGTCACAGGTGCTGGGCCTGGGCGTTCAGGCACGCACAGGCCTTCTGGCCACAAGCTCTTTTCCCATCTCCTGACCAGCTCCTTACTCCTCCCTCCCCTTGTAGCCCTTCCCTGAATGCTGCCGCCAGACCTCTCTGTCCCTATCCTGTTCCTCTTTGTCTTGTGTCCCACATGTCCAGCAGGGCTGCTGGGGCACAGCAGGGCGTTTGTGAATGCCTGAGGACGCAGGTGTTTGCTCACAGCCTGTCCTTTGAGAGCGCATGGAGGGCTTGCATGCTGCCCATCCAGCCCAGGCAGAGGCCTTCTGTACGTGTGGGCCAATTGCAGGATGGTGTCAGTGAGTCACCCAAAAATCCTTTCTTCAGACAGGATCTCAGTCCGTCACCCAGGCTGGAGTGCAGTGGTGTGATCATAGCTCACTGCAGCCTCGAAAAAAAGTTAAAATACTAATGATAGCTTATAGTGTTAACCATTCAAAGCCTGAAACATGTGCCGTCTGCGGACACCATGATCCCCTCCTAAACGAAGCCTCGGGCCACCGGACCTGAGTGTCCTCCGGAGGCAGGAGGCGGGAGGCTTTCCCTCTGACCGAGGGTAACGAGCCGGGTACCTTGAGGGGGTTTAGGAACCTCTTTCTAGTGAACAAATGGGATGGCTCCTTCGGGTCTCACTGGACTAAATGAGTACCTGGCTGTCCCCTCTACCCTAGGCCTACAAGCACCTGGAGGAGATGCGCAAGAGAATTCCCTCCGCCAACATGTCCTACTACGTGAGCCAGCGCACCACGGACGCCGTGCTCCAGGGCCTTGGCCTCCCTCCGGCACGCGTCGTGCCCCAGCGGATCCGCCACAACAGCATGGAGGACCCCCGGGAGGTGGACGAGGAGGTGGTTGAAGAGGTAGAAAATGACCCCTGATGGGCCTGGGCCCCTGGCTGCCCAGCCAGCCAGTGTTCTCCTGCTAGAAGCGTCTTCTGGAATTTTCCAGTTGCCAATAGCAGCAAAGACAGCTTTTTTGTTCCCCAAAAACCCCTCGTGTGTTGGAACATGTAAGCAGAGCTGTAGCAGGACACAGGCCCAGTCGCCAGGGCCCAGAGGGAGCGTGTTGAGAAGGGAAGAGTGTGTTTGTATTTTTAAACCATTCCTCTGGCATTCCTGCCTCCAGGCGCTCGGCAGCTCCTGCGGATTTTTGGATTAGTTCCTTTAAAGGCAGTTGGATTCGTCTTTCCCACGATCTTCTCCCAACTACATACTGTGAAGCCTGAGAGACTTCTAGAGCTTCATGCCGCGGCACCCAGAGGACGGGGGACACCTGCTGTTCCCCACGCCCCTCCTTAAGCCCCTCTGATGGTCACCTGGCAGTTCCCAGCTGGCCCACTGAGGCCAGGACCGCCCTGGCCCTCCTGCGACTCCAATAAAGTCCGTTTTCTCAGGCCCGGGCTTTTCCTTCCACGCACGGGCCCCTGCAGGCCTGTCCAAGCCCAGCAGTCAGAACCACAGTGAAGGCCGTGCCCGGCCACCTGCTGCTCTTCACTGTTCTGGGGACACAACGTGCGAAGGCCACAGGGCTGTGCCCTTCCTGCTGGCTCCTGCGGGAGCGTTGGGGCCCTAAGCAGCAGCTCCCACCTTCCTCCCCTGCTACTCCCCGATTCCCCCTCACTGCAGGGGTCAACTCCTGCCAACGCCCCCAGCCCCAGCATTCGTTCAGGTTGCTGTGTGCTGTGATGGCAGCGCCCAGGCCCGTGTGCATTTGTAGCCGAACGCTCAGACTTGCCGGGCTAAAGACAGCGGCGGGGGTGCAGGCGGGGGCCGCGGGCCTTCCTGCATCTGCACGCTCGGCACCGGCTGCCGCTCCAGACCTGGCCGCGCTGCAAAGCCCCGACATTTGCCTGGGTCCTCCGCTCCACTCCGCTCCTTGGGCCTCCTGTTTGGGGCCCCGGGCTGGGGAAAGGCGCAGGGGACTAAGGCGACGGTGGGAGGAGCTTGTCCTTGAGTCTCTCCAGAAGCAGCAGAGCCTTCAGTGCCAGCACCCTGCAGTCCTCATCCGGGTCCTTCTCGGCCACGTCTGCCGTAAGATAAGAATGAAAACGGAACATGAGGCAGCGTCACAGGGCCAGCTGTTTGCTCTTCTCTTTCCTCTGAAGTGTTCCTAGATGAGCCACCTGCCAGGCCGTGGGCATGTGGCACCAGCACCCTCACTAAGGCCCCATCTCGGATGCTGACAAGGGTGCACCACCACGTCCCTGTGCGTGAGCAACCCCCTTCCCCCTGGGGCTGGGAGCCTCGGCCAGGGGGCCAGGTGACAGGGACACCCTCCGCTGCGGGACACACGGGGCATCCCACCCACCACAGCAGCACCCTGGGAGAAAACCGGCCCGAAGAGAGAGGCAGGACCCTCCCTGGGCCCGGCACTGCTGCGAGACACACACAGGTGAGCAGCCCTCCCCCTGCCACACCTGCCTCGAGTGGGGGCAGGGGGCTGCTCAGGAGCCTGGGAGTCCCCCCGAGAGCCTGCAGCTGGGCCGCACGGAGAGAGCAGTGACCGCACTGCCAGTGGGGGAGGGGCTGCCCAGCCCAGGAGCAGGCAGGGCCCGCTCTGGCCCAGAGGGTCACGCTGCAGCTGCGCCACGGTGCTGAGTCACAGAGGCAGGGCACCCAGGAGTGTATGAGCGGCCGCCCACCACCTGATGGAGGTCAGGAGGTGACCCCACCCATGGAGGCGGCCAGGGAGGTGGCCTCTGGGGGTCTGGAGTCCTGCACTGCCCCACTCAGGGTGGCACCAAATCTCCGGCTATCCCCACCACGCCAGGGCCCTCACCAAGGTCTCCTAGAGCCTGGCAAGCCACCGGAGGCTCCGCTAGTGGGGGTTACCCCAACACCCCTCACAATGTACGAGGGGCACCTGGAGACCCTCGGGGGAGTCTGTGCTCAGCCACGGCGCTGCCCTGACACAGTGGACAAGGCTGCACTGGCCAGACCCCCTCCATGCCCTGAGCTGAAGTCACTGCTGAGGACCAGGTGCTTCTGTCCCCACAAGCTCCTCCCCCGACTGCTGTGACGCAAGTGCTGAGTCCCTGGGGAAGCAGGAGCCCAGTGGCAGGGAGGGGTGTGGCAGCCCTGCCCCCCACACTGGGGGCTCCCCACACAGCCACGGAGGGAACTGTCGTCCTTGATGCAGCAGGACGCTCCTGGCAGGTCACTGCCAGCTGAGGAGGGAGCTGGGTGGCTCCAAGGGGTCGTCACCTGACGGGCCCTCACTCCCCCTTAAAAGAAGGACCCCCCGGTACTGTCCCGCTTCTCAGAGACAGGCTCTGGCGGTAAGATGTGTGCGTACTCAGCCACCGCCCTAAGCACAGGGACGTGGGACAGGGAGCCTGTCAGTCCCACGCTCTGTTCCTCTGCCCTGTCCCCGGCGGCTCCACGGGAAATGCCTGTTCAAACCCAACGAGCTCGGCAGCCCCTCGAGATGAGCAGGACTGCGCCCCAGCAGGAGCCCACGCCCAGGTGGGGAGACAGCTGGGGCAGAGCAGAGACCGGCCATCCCCACGGGGAGGCTCCCACTAGCGTCCCCAGCAGAGGTGCTTGCAGTGCAAGTCCCTGAAAAGGAGCTGGCATTGGCCAGGACCGTCCTGACACTCGCGGAGTCGGGGGTCAGTGAAACCACAGCGGGGGGCACAAGACAACCTGGGCTTCAAAAGCCACAGGTGACAAAGGGCACCAGGGAGCCGCGCCCACCAAAGGCGCCCAAGAGGGCGGCAGCTCAGGGCTGCGTAGGGGCCCCGCTGGGTCCCAGGTCAGGGCTGAAGGGAAGAACAGGGCCAGTCCTGGGGTAGCCAGGCTGGACGTTCTCTCCGAGTGGTGTCCTGAGGGGGTCACAGTGGCCTGTCCTTGGCCCCAGCTCAAGGACCCAGGGGGAAGGGTCACAACATCTGCAACTGACTTTACAAAGAACATATGTGGCCAGGCGTGGTGGCGCATGCCTATAGTCCCAGCTACTCGGGAGGCTGAGGCAGGAGGATCCCTCGAGCCCAGGAGTTTGAGGCTGCTGTGAGCCGTGGTGACACCACAGCACTCCAGCCTGCCAGACAGAGTGAGACTCTGCCTCTGAACACAAAAACTTATTAAAATAAACAAAATAAAAATTAAAATAAAAAAAACCATTCAGGAGGAGCACAGTGGCCAAACGCTCCGTGGATGAGCCTGGGGGCAGGTGCTGGGCGCCCACTCCACGGTCCTCAGACCCGGTTGGAACTTGGGGTTCGGGAAGGAACACAGTGGGGGCACCTGCCCTCGGGTTCTGCTGCAGGGCTCCCAAAGTGGCCGTGAGAACTGCCTCCCCTGCCCCCCACACTGAGGCCACCACAAGCCTGTCGGCACCCAGGAGGGATGTGCCTGTCCAGACGGGCCGCGCGCAGGAGCTGTTTGGCGCCGGACGCCCCGCCTGCCTCACGGACGCAGCCGGGGACACACGCACCTGCCAGCCAGGACCTGGCCTCCAGCAGCTCGTCCGGCAGGTCCTCCAGCAGCCGCTGGGCAGGTACGCTGAGCAGGACGGAGGACGCGGCAGACAGCAGGCCCCGGCGCACGTAGCTGCCGCGCAAGGAGGCGGGAGGCTGAGCCCCTCTGGTCCCCGCCCGGCCCCCGCCCAGCACATTTCCTGTTTGGGAAGCGCCAGGTCCAGCCGCCTGCCAGCTGCCTGGAGGCTCCGTGTGGCCTCAGCGATGACACCTGTGCGTCCCGAGACCCACCCTGCCCCAGCCCCTCGGGCCACTCACGCGTCGACGTGGAAGCGAAGGGCCCACACGAAGTCCAGCAGGGCCTTGCCCATGGGCACAGCCACCTGGGGGCCGGCATAGGAGCGGTAGGCGGGGGTCCTCCGCGCCCATCCCCACCCCCAGGGACCACGCCGTGCGAGGGCGAGGGACATTCCACTGCCCTGCGGAGCCTCGTGCAGGCGGCCCCTCCCTCAGACACCTGTCCCCAGGGCCGGGAGGGGCCTTGCAGTGCTCAGCGCCTTCAACTCCCCTCCCAGCTCACCGAGGTATTGACGGCCAGGTACATCATAGCCCCTAAGGTGTGAGTCAGTCTCCCAAGAACCAACTGGTCATCTCCCAATAGATCAAAGGTCACCAGAGGCCTACAACACAGAATTCAGCAAATGGTGCAGCGTGGGCACCTCGGGGCGGGCTCCCCACTTCCTGGGCCACCAAGGGAGACTCTAGGAAGCTCCACAAAGCCTCTCCTGCATTCAGCACCCTGAGCCCACGTGCCACCAAAAGAGCCATGGGAGAAGGTGTTTCCAGATGCCCGGTCAGTGAAGGACGGCCTGGCATGGCCCAGCCAAGGCCCCCACCCCCACCGCACTGCCACCCACGAGCCACACACCCGGACCTGGGGGCCCAGGCCAGGCGAGGGCAGCGTCTGCCAGCTCGTGCCCCACCAGCCCCACCGTGCACCAGACATCTGGGAACACAGAGTGACGATGAAAACACCACCACAGAGCTCAAGGCAGAGGGAACTTGGCGGAACATTCTGCATCATTTAAGTTAAGCTTACAAAAAACCATGGTGAAAGTCATGACCCCTGCTCACGCCCCAAACCCCACTGGACCCCACCCTGGGAAACTCTTGTCCACAGGGTGTGTCAGGGCTCCTGTTCCCCAAATCCACAGGCCTGTGGAAAACCCACTCACCTGTCGAAGCGCTGAATGAGGGGGAAGAAGAAGTAGCCGGCCACGGAGTTGAAGGCATTGGGACCACCTGCGGGTCCCAGCCGGGGAGCGCCCTGCCAACACCACATGGCGCTCACGGAGGTGCACGGCCGGCAGCGAGCGGCCCTCCCGCCCACACAGGACGGGCAAAGCCGCGCAGCCCCAGGCCCTGTGCCGACGGCGACAGGACTCCGGCTCCCTCGGCCCAAACCAGGGATCCCAGCCTCACACACGGACGTTCAGGACCGGATAACGCCCATGGCGAGGGCTGCCCTGCAAGCTGCGCGACGCTGAGCAGCCGCCCTGCCTCCCCCGCCCAGCCACAGCCAGAAGTCTCCAGACATCCCGCGTGGGGCAAGACCACTCTGGGCCGAGATGGGCCCCGGCGACAGAGCACCCGCGGGTCGTCTGCTTCTGAGCTGGATCCGGGACCAGTTTGACTCCGCCGTGCATTGCCACATTCCTCGGTTTGTGCTGTGAACCTCCCTTCAAGGCCACCGGTGCTGGTGCCGCCCGCCCCCGGAGGAAACTGGCCGCACACTGAGCCCGTGAGGCTGACCTTGGAGAACCGCCGGGTCTTGCTTCTGATCCGCTCCTCCACCGCCACCCGCCAGTCGGGAGCCGCGGCGCTGCCAGGCTGGGAGGCGGCCAGGGGCGGCGAGCAGGCGCCAGGACGAGGGCGGCCGTCCTGCGGAGCCCTCCTGAGGCGGCCAGGTCGGGACAGCTCCTGGGCAGCCAGGGTCAGGACCTGGAGGGGTGGAGACACCCGGGCAGTCCCGTCGTCGTGGGGACCAATGACACTCCTAAGTTACCCACCAAGCATGCGCAGCCTCAGTGAACACAAGTGCTGCGGGACAGGGCCCAGGTGGCTGCCCCCAGACACCACGTCCGCCAAGGAAGCCAGACACAAGGCCATGTGCACGTGACTCCATTTCCCCGAAACGTCCAGGGTAGGCAAGTCCAAGACAGGACACGTGCTGGGCGGGGCTTCCCTGCGGGGCCGCGGAAACCTCCGGAGCGGACAGGTGAGTGCACCAAATGCCGCCAAACTGTTCACTTAAAAATGGCGAGTTCTTTGTGATGCCCTCTGGGTCCTTTTTGTTTTATTGTGGCAAAATATCACATTTACCATTTTAACCATTTAAAAATGTCCATTTCCATGGTGGTAATGAGTATGCTCGTGTTGGGCAACCACCACCAGCACCGGCCTCTTCATCTTCCCAAATGGAAGCTCCTCCCGGTCACTCCCCACCCGCTCCCGCAGCCCCGGCACCCCCCGCCCTGCTGGCTCCACGGCCCTGACGCCCGGCACAGTCCACGCAAATGCAGCCCGATGATGCCCTGGCCTTTGAGACTGGCTCGAGCACGTGTTCACGGGTTATCCGTGCTGTAGCATGTATCAGAATTTCAGGTTTTTTACAGCTGCGTAATATCCCACAATTTATCCCAAAATGGTGTTATTTTATGGTGTGTGAATTATGTCAGTAAAACTATTACTTTAAAAAACAAAAGAACTCAGCTGTCGAGCCCAACTCCGCCACTGCCGAGTGTGACCTGCTGTCACACGCAGCAGGCAGAGGCCTGTCCAAGACCCTCGGGTCCAGCACCAAGGGGACTCCTGGACAGAGGCCAGGGACACTTACGTCCAGGATGTCCATGCGCTGCCGGAGGCTGTAGTTCAGGGCGTAGAACTGCGAGGTCAGATACTCGGCTACCTGAGTGCACAAAGGAAGCCACTAGGACCCCGCAGGCCACCCGGGGCTGCCCTCGGGCACCAGGCAGAGCCCCAAGCGCTCCCCGCTGCGCCTGCCTGGCCAGGGCACTGGGCTCACCCTGGCTGGGTCTGTGACAGTGACGGCCACCAGGGCTCTCTGGCGCAGCCCCTCAAATCCCGCCACACAGGTCCTCTCCTCCAAGTGCAACAGCACCTTGGCCAGCTCCAAGCTCACCTGCACGCGGGGTAGGAACGGGATGCCTGCAGCCCCGGCAGAAACAGCAGCCACCGAATCCCACACCAGCCAGACACCAGCCCCCGGGACCCAGGACGCAGACAGTGCAGGGGCAGCAGCCACCGCAGGCCCTCCCAACCTCCCCGGCAGCCCCTCGCCCACTCACCTCGCGGGTGGCCTCGGGACTCTTGCAGACTAGGCCCTCCAGGGCCCGCAGGGCTGCCTCCCAGCGCTCTGCGTCCTCAGACGTGGTCAGGGCTGCACAGAACCCAGACAGGCCTCTGTCCCTCTCAGCGCTAACCCTGAGCCAGGCGCCGGCAGCGACACCTGCTGTCCCGCCGAGGGCTTCCTGGCAGCCCCGAGTGTCAGGACGAGGGCTGTCCAGGGCTGGGGACCGCCCCACGGAGCAGACAGCAAGGGCCACCTAGGCCCACACCCACCTTCCACGCAGTCCCGGACGTACGCAGGCGCCTTGCCACTCTTGAGCTCTCTGTCCCCCGACATGTCATAGGGGACAAACTCATCATCACTGGGGAAGAAAAAAAGTGGACACAGAAGCGCCCACGGCCCATGAGAAGCAGCCCCCAGAGCTGGCTCAGTGCCCCCTCCTCCCTCCTGAAAACGCGCACGTTCACTCCCAAGTCCCTGCAGCCCTTGGGAGGGGCGGAGGGGCGGCAGGGGCAGGAGCTGCGGCACGTACGCGGACCGAAGAGGAAGACAAGGCAGTGGGCCGGCCACCAGGGCCACAGCACTGCCCAGCCCAGCGTGCAGTGGAGGCCGAGGTGCCCACCCGCAGGGGCGCGGGCAGCCGGGGTTACCGGGTCAGGGAGCCCCACCCCTACCTGTCCAGCTCCGAGTCGGAGCCCTCCGGCGGTGCCTGGGGGACACCGCTGTCCACGGCCTCTGCAGGGGTCTCCGCGGGGGTCTCTGCAGGGGCTGGAGCCAGCGGCTGGCTTCTAGGAAACAATAAGAACAAACCCTTCCAGGCCCCCTGGAGCACCCGGTCTCAGAACCTGCTTGTGCCTCGGAATCGCTCGCCCCCACCCCCGCCCTTTAGCTCCTGTCCTGGGCCCTGGACGGCGGGTGCCCAGCGCACACGGACGCGGGGCCAGGGGCACGCAGACCCTCACCCCGCCTCCAGGACGCCGTCGCCTGCCGGCCGGGGGGTGGCCAAGGCCCGCATCTCCAGGCTCAGCTCGTCCTCTTCGTACTGCAGGCGCAGACAACCGGGTCAGTGATACCCACCGGCAGCACCTCCCCAAGGGGACAGAGGCACAGCCGGCCCTCGCAGCCCAGCCTCCCCCGTGGCGCAGCCGCGGACAGCCAGTCGCCTTCCAAAAGTGACTTTCCCAGTGTCCACACGGGCCGAGGACAGCACAGGTGTGCACAGGTGGGCTGAGGGCCACACGGGCCCCACCTTCTCCTGAAGGAGGGGCAGGGGTCCCCCAGGGGCTCAGTGGACAGGGGAGGGGACACACCCAGGCGACTGCTCCCTCCACCCACAGCCTCGCCTGGATCCCTGTCTGGACGAGTCTGTGGACACGTCCAGGGCGTCTGCTCCGGGGGAACAAGCGCTCGGCCCTGACTCGCCTGGCCCCCCAGGAGCTGAGGGCCACGCCTGCGACCCCCAAGCCTCGGCCCTCGGCATGGCCAACACCAACCGCGAGGCTGGACCCCAAGGAGCTGAGGCGACGTGGGGGCTGGACTGACAGCCTCTTGGGAGACCCGGGCCAGTCACGCGGAGGGGACATGGAGGGGACAGCCCCACTCACCTGGAACCTCAGGGGAGGCCCCTCGGGGTGGAGGCGGGCGCTGATGACCTCCGCCACGATCATGCCCAGGCGGCGCACGGCAGGCAGGCTGCTGTCGAGGCGGCACTTCACGCCGGCCATCATGCCGGCCAGCAGTTCTGGAAGCACCAGACACGCACCCTGAGCACCTCGGGGCGCCCGGGGCCAGGGGCGCCCGAGCCGCCCGCTCACCGTCCCGGCTGTCCCGCAGCTCCGCGTCCCCCAGCTGCGCCAGGCAGACGAGCACGGCCTTGCTGACGTAGCGCTGCTGCGGCAGGGGCGTGTGCCGGACGGCGCTGCTGCTGCCCCACGTGTCCAGCAGCTCCTGCAGCACCTGCGGGCGGCACGGCCCAGGACCACGTGGGCTCGGCGCCTGGCTCTGCGCGCCAGCACCAGGCCGAGCCGGCCCCTCTCTGCCCTGCCCACCAGAAGGTGGACCCTGCACGGCCCTTCTCCCAGGGACCCCGAGGGGACACAAGGACAGGGGGACTTACCTGCAGGAGGAGCGGGCGCCGTTGGCTGTCCATGGCCAGGTACCCCAGCAGGCTCTGCAGCTCGGGCGTCTGCAACAAAAGCCGCGTCCTGTCTGTTCACTCACTGCCCAGCCCGGGGCTCCCGGAGGCCGAGAGCCGTCCCGCGGGGGCCCGGGATCGGCAGGGGTCTGGGCCGGCAGCCGTGGGACGTGCGTGCAGGGGCCGCCCTCTGCCCCCGGCTAGTGGGGACCGGGGAAAGCTGTGCAAAACGAGAGCTCCGGCCGCGCAGGGCACACTCTGCTTCTGCAAGCCACCTTGGGCACAAAGTTCTCCTGAGGGAGTTTTCCATTTCATCCCAGTTCTCAGGCTGGCTGCGTGGAGTGACGCACAGCATCGAGGTCTCCTGGACCCCTAGGGGTGGGAGCCCCGCGACACCCGGGCCTGCGCCGCCTCGACTCACGCCGGCCCTCCGCGCCCCAGCGTGTTTTCCCCCCAGTACAGGCTGCCCTCGACCCGCGTGCGGCTCCTCCGC
Organism: Eulemur rufifrons; assembly: GCF_041146395.1. Lineage (NCBI taxonomy): Eukaryota > Metazoa > Chordata > Mammalia > Primates > Lemuridae > Eulemur > Eulemur rufifrons. The sequence goes on from NC_090996.1 coordinate 35,635,059, forward strand.
TCCCATCTGACTTTGCCTTTCTCGTCACTGACGCGGTGCCCACAGGGACGAATCCCTCCTCTCGCCGCAGGACGCGGCGCCATGCTTTCCGCTGCACGTTCAGTTACGTCCTCTCCGTTGCCGTGGCTCCTCGCTTACTCCTCGGGTTGCTCCTTTCAGGGACATGCTGGAAGCTGCTCCGCTGTCCCCTCGCTGCTGCGTCCTCATCCCGACAGCCCCACCCCCCAGGACCGTGACCCCCAAAGTCCACTCCGGCACCTGCGCGTCTGCTCTGTGGCCTGGTCCCCTGGTTTGTCTCATGCTCCGGGGACTTGGAAGGCTGTCAGCTCGGTGGGGTTCCGGGGCCGCGAATCCTGGGCAGGACAGCCCGGGCTGTTCTCCCTCAGGGGCCGGCTGGGGCATCTCTCGTCACCCCCACCCACCCCCTGAGCACGGCTGGGCTGCGTCAAGCTCCAGGTGACGCCCACCCTGCCTCGACGCCCGCTGTGCTGTGCCGCGGGGTGCACCACGCTGCAGGCAGGTGTGAGTGAGGATCATCTCCGCCCTGGCCCCTTGGCCTCCCACACAGCAGCCAGACCGAGTCTCTGTGACACAGTTGGGTGTTGTCACCTCTGCTCCAACCCTCCAGCTGCCCCGTCACACCATGAAGGTGCCACAAGGCTCTGGATCTGGCCGCCCTGGCCTCTCCGTCCTCCCCAGCCTCCTGCTCTGCGTAGCAGGCGGGGCCCAGCACCAGCTCAGGCCGCAGGGCCCATCCTGCTCACGGCCCATCCTGCTCGGAGGCTGACCGCCCAGGCCCTGTCTCTTGGGGCCACACCCTGTGGCCTCAGGTGTCTCATCACCAAGTCTTCGCAAGCCCCGTGGCACTCGTCCGCCTGGGCCCCGAGCACCCACGTCACACCATGGCGTGCACGTGCGGCATCTTCCTCCCTCCCTGTGGCGTCAACCCCATGAGGAGGCCTGTGGCTCTTCAGCCCCCAGTGGGACGTTCGGCAACCAAGAAAGAACTCGGCACGTGGTGGGCACCAGCAAGTACTGCCGCGTGAGAAGACAAGTGAGTCCCAGGCCTCGGTGCGCCCGGCTCTGGCCTCACGCCCACCTGTCCTGCCCTGCGCCACAGCCTGAGACGCCCACCGCGCCCTGACAGCCGGCCAGCCCTCGGGTCAGAGCCTGGCACCAGGACACAGGGACAGCAGCAGTCACGTGCTGGGGAACACACAGCCTGGGTCCGGACCTATCAACCCAGGCACGGAGCACAGCTGGTGAGGGCGGCTTCTGGGGGTTGGGTTAGGGGACGTGTGACGCACTGGCCCAGATCCGGCACCGTGGGGCCACCAAGGGGCAGGACGGACCCACGGCTGCGTTGACTCCTGCGGGCTGCCGAATCACGGCAACACGTCCCGGGCCACAGACACTGCTCTGAGCGCACTTCTGTAGCCACTCTGTGACCCGGGGCAGCCCCGCCACGCCCGTGCCTGCGTTCTCACCGTGAGTCGGTATTGCAGGAACAGAAGCTTCCGGGTCATCACAAATTGCGCTTTCTTATTCTTCACCACCAGGTTCCCCAGCAGCCGAGACAGCACTTCGGGCCTATGAGGTGGAGTCCGGAGGGGCCGGAGTCACGAGCCGCGGCAGGCGCAGGCGGAGGGGAGGGGGAGGCATGAACCCAGATGTGGCAGAGCCAGGATGGACACTGGGCCCTGACGCTTGCCGGCCATGAGCCTGGGGGCCAGTCCTCGGACATCTCGGGCGGCCTTAACCCTTCCTCCTGCAGAGCCTAAATGCAGAAACCCCGAGAGGCTGGACCCCAGCTGTGAGGGGTCAGCGCAGACGGCATCCTGGCCCGGCTGTGACCAAGTCCGAGCTGAACTCAACCTTTTCCGTGAAGGGCCGGAGAGTAAACATTTTAGGTTTATAGGCCACACAGTTTCTGCGGCAACCGCTCACTCCTGCCGACGTAGCCAAAAGCAGCCAGAGCACAGCCGTGTGCCCGCGGAACCGTATTCACAGCCTGAGCAAGAGCGAGACCCCGTCTCTACTAGAAATAGAAAAAACTAGCTGGGCATGGTGGCACATGCCTGTAGTCCCAGCTACTCGGGAGACTGAGGCAGGACGATCACTTGAGCCCAGGAGTTTGAGCTGTGGTGATGCCACTGCACTCTAGCCTGGGTGACAGAAAAAGACCCTGTCTCACAATAAAAAACAAAGAAGTTGCACAGGTGGTCAGCACTGGCCCCTGCGTTTCCCCACCAGTTCGACAGCCAACCTGAAGCAGCAAGTTTGGGGGACTGGCCACCAGGCAGGGGGGGCCGTCGCACCCTGAGCCACCAACACAGGGGACTGGCTGCAGCCTGGTGCCCAGGAAAAGTAGCACAAAGGCACGGCAGCCGCAGGAGAGTCTGGCCCACCCCCAGAGGGAGCGTCGGCAGCGGGAAGAGCACCGGGCGGCTTACCCTGGGGCGGCCTCCACGAACCCCGTCAGCACGGCCTCCATGGCCCGGTCCGGCACTTGTTCCACCAGGCGCCAGCACACCCGCTGCCAGAGGCAGCTCCCCTCGGTGAGCGCGGTCAGCCCAGGCACCAGCACGCCCAGAGTCTCCTCTGAGGGGCACACGGAGCCTGAGCCTCAGGAGCGGCACCTGCCCCAGCGCCCAGGGTGCGTCCAGGGAGCCCCACTGGCTCCCCAGTTGGCACAGCCCAGCCCCCGACCCGAGGGGCCCAGGACAGCTGGCGCCACTGACCCAGCGAGGGGGTCGTGGGGGCTCGGGGCCGGGGGGATTCTCGACCATCCACACGACGGCCGACGGGATGGCCGGGGTGGGGACAGGGCGGAAAGCGCTGCTCTACTCACGCCGTCTCCCGTGGACACAGACTTTCCCCAGGACTTGAGACACGAAGGAGACGGAGCAGTCCAAGCCACCTGGGACAGAAAGCAGGACCCCTTTTACAGGCACCAGCGCAACGACAGCCGAGCAAGCGCAGACGGACAGGCGTCCACGCTGCGCAGTTCAGGCCAGTTCCAACCGCCGTCTGCGTGTTAGCAGCACTGATTTAACTGAGGGGCCACCCGTGGCGGTTTAAAAAGCATCACATATATTAGGTCACTTAATGGTCACGATGATCCTACAAAATCAGGATGTAGATAACGTCACCAAGGAGGAAGACGAGGACTGAGGGGACCCGGCCGCAGTCGGTCAGCCACTGGGGTGGGCCTGGGAGTACGGAGCGCCACCCGCAGGGAAGGGACACACGCCCGCATCTGTGAAGTGAGCCCTGCTGGAACATGGGGAGCAAGGGGACGGGCAGGGGCACCAGCTCTGTGAGAGGAGCAGGGCCGCTGGGGCTGACGGGTGGACAGCCATGGACAGCCACGGAGCCACGCGTGGGGGCGCAGCACGGGCGACCAGGGAGGGGCGCATAGGTCAGGCGAGATGAACCCAAGGCCACCACTGCGAGCGTGAGGGAGACACGCTCCACGTATGTTCTCGGTGGATCCCAAAGCTCCTTAAGGCACCAGCCAGCGCACATAGCAGCTCCGGGCCAGAGCTACAGTCCGGAATGAGGGACGGAGCTCGGGAGGTCACTGCAACACCCAGGTGAGACCAGGTGGCTTGGGCAGATGGGGGCCGTGCAGGACCTGAGGGGCCTCCGGGGAGCTGGGCCTGAGCACTGGGAGGAGGTGGCGAGAACAAGGTGGGAGTGGCCCGTGGAGCAGGCTTGGGGACAGCCGGGCCAGGGCCACCCGAGCTGCCCCCGAGGCGTCTCTCGGCCTGTGCAGAGCTGGAGGAAGGGACAGAGGAGGAGCCGCCCTACCGTTCAGAGCGAAGGACCTTCCAGCGGACGCCCAGCGAGGGGCAGGGGGCGGCAAACCCCGTCCTGATGACTTCACCAAATGTCCCCAAGAACTGAAGGAATCAAGGGTCAGCCCCACCTCCCAACGTCAAAAGCCAGGAAGGATGAAGCTTCAGCATGTGGTCACTGCTGTCCAAGACAGGCGACGTCACCTGACCTAACAGCACCACCCAGAGACTGCAAAGACCCTGGAGACCGTGAGACACCAGAGAGGGAAGGGGGGGACGGCAGCCCAAGAAGACGGGTTGCAAGAGGGACACCGAGGCAGGGCCTTACCTCGGAGAGAGTCCACGACGGCCTGCAGCACCCGGACAGCCTCCTTGCCGAGCAGAGGGAAGTAGTTCTGCGGGAGGAACTCGGCCAGGTTCCCCCGCTGCAGACGGTTGCCCAGGCGATCGGGCAGGCCCACCACCCTGCTGAGCAGCGTCTCCCGGAGCAGGGGGAAGCCGGGCGACGTCTGCTGCCGACACTGTGCCTCCATCAGAGCCGCCATCCTGCCCGCCCTCAGGAACGCGGCCAGCAGCTGCGCCATCCTCATCAGACGGAAGCTGGGGCTGAGCACACGGGCGTGTTGGGCGGAGCCCTCGAAGCCCGTCCCTCGCCAGCACCCCCTTGTAGCCACCAGGACTCCCAGAAGCCCATTAAATAGGCAGTCCGGCCAACTGAGTTAGCATTTATGTTCGAGCTCATTAGTTAAAACAAAAAGCTTTTTTCATAAGTTTTGGTTCTGGTTACAAATGAAAGAACAACTTTTTAATTCCACTCCTGAACCACCTCAATCTCTAGTGGGGTGTGAGAGCTGGTCACACCCACACGACTCCCAAGCTGGAGTCACACTGGGGGCTCCGCCACCCCCTGCTCACCGTTTATCACCGCAACCTCTAAAACCCAGCTCCTCAAAAACACGGCATCCTCGCAAGGACCGCAGTGACCTCATGTTGGATCTGGGAGTCACCTGGAGCCAGGAGTCCACATCAGACACCTGTCGCCTACACTGTGCTTCCCTGAAACCTGGAGTGTCCCGAGGAGCCCTGAGAGTTTACTGCAGGGCCCGGGTCCCTCACTGCAGGGCCGGGAACCAGAGTGGCAGAAAGGGCCCCAGAAGACGGCACATGCCAACCGCCTGCCCAGCTCACTGGGGCCCCTGGGATGTGAACACTCCCACTCCTGGCCTTCTCCGACACAGCAGGACAGAGGACACAGCGTGCGACAGGGAGACAGCAAGGTCCTTCCCACTGCAGAGGAGAGGGTCACAAACCGCTTTTACATTCGGGCATTTTACATTCAGCTGTTTACTGTCAACCCCAGCACCTTTTAGGATGCTGAACTCACGGAATTTAGAGAACCTGTTGGCTCACAGTCCTACAGGCCTTTCTTATGCTTCCGAGGTCACGAACAACCCGTGCTCAGCCCAGCACCACTCACCCTGCAGTGCCCTCGACGGACTCCATCAGCACCAGGAAGGCTTGGTCAGCCGGGCCCTCCAGGAAGAAGCTGGCCCACAGCTCCTCCAGCCGGCCGTCCGGCAACAGCTCCAGCCAGCCCGGGCTCAGCACGCCCGCCAGACATCTGAGAACCGCGGAGAAGTGCACTGTGGCAAACTCCTCCTTCTCCCTGGGGAGGGCTGGGCTCTCCGTGTCACTGAGATACCGCTTCAGAGACCCCAGGGTGGAGAAGATGTGGCCACCATCCTCAGATGACGAAAGGGTGTGCACGGCCTCCTGGACAGCGAGCCGGACCTCGGAGCGGGCAGGATCCATCCTGCAGGACAGGCCTGCATGCACGGGAGAGCGCGCGTGAGAAGGCCCAGAAGCTTCGGCATTAACTCGACTCAGTCCAGGGGTCACCGAGCATTTCTTCACACACCCTCAGGACCCCACCTCCGGCCGCACAGGGAGCTCCCTGGGGACCCGGCCTCCCGCCCCTGGTCCGACCCGGCCCTGTCCTCAGCTGCTCCCTGGCCCTCTCCTTCCCTGCAGCGTCTGACACCTTCCACCAACACTCGGCTCCTGGGCGCATGCCCCCGGGGACAAACGAGAGTTGTTACAACCGGGAGTGCCACTGGCCAGCGTCTCTGGCAAACACCTCGGAACCGATGTCAGCAGCGCCCACGTGAGAACCCGGTCCGGCGTCACCGGCCAGCGCCAGCCCGGAGCGGTGACCTGCGACCCAGGCCGCTCGCGGGGAACGCGGGTTCCGGAGCCCCGAGACCCGACCCGACCCGACCCGGACCGACCCGGCCTGGCTCCCGAGGGGCCGCGCGCTCTCAGGCCCCGCTCGCCGCCGATTCGCCACGGCCGCCGCGGCCCCGGACCGAGTTCTGTGGCGGCCCAGCGGGCGGCCCGAGCACGAGCTCCGGGAGCGGGCACGGCCGCCTCGGGCCTTCCGGAGCCTCGGGGCCGATTCCCGCCGCCGCTCGCCACTAACCTGCCGAGCACGCGCGGCTGCGGCTGCGCCTGCGCCGGAGGGCGGGCCGGGGTCAGACGGGGGCGGGGCGGGGTCAGAAGAGGCAGGGGGCGGGGCCTTCCCTCCCCACGTGGTGCGGGTCGTTCACGCGGCGCCCGCCGCGCTCGGCCTCGCCGCTCCCCTCGGTCCGCCCTCCGCGGAGTGACGTCAGCCTCGAGGAGGCGGGGCCAGGGAGTGAGAGCTGCGTCCGACACGCCCCCGCCCGGCGCCTGCGGCTGTGGACGTGAGCTGAGATTTAAAAACTTGTAAACCGGGCCGGGCGCGGTGGCTCACGCCTGTCGTCCCAGAGGATGGCTTGAGCCCAGGAGTTGGAGGCTGCGGTGAGCTATGATGACGCCACTGCACTCCAGCCCTGGTGACAGAGCAAGACCCTGTCTAAAAAAAAACGAAATGAGAGGCAGCGTGCAGCGGGGGTGTTATTTTAGGTAAGGTGAGGCCTCTGAAAAGGAGACATTTGAGCAGAGCCCCAAACGTGGTGGATACCTAAGAGCATACCCAGTGGCAGCGGAAACCTGCAGTGCACATGCCTGAGGCCACAGGTGTGGCCAGGGAGGTGGAGCTGGGGGGGGACAGGCGGCCACAGCCTGGAAGGCCCAGCTGGGACTGCGGATTCTGCCGTGCGGTAGGCAGCTCCCGGAGGGGTTGAGGAATGGGTGTCAGGATCTGCCCTTCCCTAACGGTCCACGCTGGGCGCAGTGAGAACAGACGGCGGGGCAGCCTCAGCACAGTGAGCCCAGCTGGGCAGACGGAAGGACGGGCTCGGGAAAGTGAGAGTGTTGAGAAGCCACTAAACTCGGGGTGTTTCTTTGGAGGCAGAGCTGATGGATTGAGTGCAGGGTGTGAGGACGGGAGGACAAGACCTTCCTGGGACTCTGCAGGCGCCCCCCCATCCCGGGAACTGCCCCCAGTCCACTGCTGGGCTACGGCCTCCCCAGCGCCCACGGCAACTCCATTCCTCCTTTACCCGCTATTGTCCCGAAGCCCGACATCTGGTAACTTCCCAGCGGAGGGTGCAGGGAAGGTGACTTCTCAAGGCTTTGCGTGTCTGGAAGTGTCCTTGTTCTCACTCCTGACTGACGCACAGAGGAGCCAGACACACAACTGTACACGGAAGTGGCAAGGTTTGCTCCCCAGCCTCTGGCACCCAGCACTGCTGCTGAGAGGCAGCTCTGGGGAAAAGCTCAACCCCGCCTACGTGACCAGACTTTTCTCTGGGTGCTTTTAGCATCTTCTCGCGTCTGTGGCCTTCTGATGTGACGAGATGAGGCTTGGGCCCATGCCGTCTCGGGACTGATGGATGCCCTTGTAGGGGACACCTCATGATTACCTTAGCACCACAGACTGGGTGACTTAAAACAACAGAAATTTACCCTATCACAGTTCTGGAGGCCCGAGGTCTGAGAGCAAGTGTCACGCTCCCTCTGGGCTCGAGGGAAGCGTCCTACTTTGTCTCTTCCAGTTTCTGGGGGCTCCAGGTGTTCCTCGCGGCAGCATCACTCCAGACTCTACCTCTGTCTCCACACGGCCTTCTCCTCCACGTCTCCCCCTCCGTCTCTTGTAAGGACACTTGTCATTTGCTTTAGGGCCCACCTGGATAATCCAGGATGACCTCACCTCAAAATGCTCAATTATACCGCAAAGAGCCTTTTTCCAGGTAAGACCGTTTTATCACAGGTACCCAGGTTAGGACTTAGACAAATCTTTTTGGGAGGCATCATTCAACCTGCTGCAAAACTGTGCCCAAAAATGAATAAATTAAGGTGGCTCCCAATCACATTTCCATTGCCTTACAGGGGCGGGTGGGGAGGGAGAGAGCGCATGTTCCTCACAAGATGCGGCCCTGCGGGCCTGGATGCCGGAGGCCATTGCAGACCTGGCTCTGTTGACCTCGAAGCCCCAGTCGGGTCCCCTGTCCTGCTCCAGCTTCTGGGGACCATGAATCCATGTGTCCTGTTAAAGCCATAACCTCCTCTCTGCCTCTGAGCCAACCAGACAAGGGCTTGCACCCTGTGGAACAATTCTCCAAAGATAATGTTTGCATCTGTTTTAAACTTGTCTCCTTGGGAACCTCCAATTCTCACAGCCTGTGGCTTGAAGGCAGATGCTTTTCACTGAGGTGGCAGGAAGCACCTGACATCCAGCCAGGGCCCAAGAAGGAAAATCGCTCAGCCAGGGAGCTGGGAGAGGCGTAGGATGAGACGATGCCTGAGGCCGACACCACCTTCTGTGTTCAGGCGGAGACAGCGGGAGCCTCGTCCTCCCTCAGGATGGGTTGCTCTGGGAGGAAGAGCCTGTCTTTCCTCCTTATTTTTGTGCCTGTTTATCTACATGGGGCTTCATTGCAGGAAGCCGGCCCAGCAGGGCCAAGGAAACCATTTTTTGAGAGGCTGCGTAGACTAGAAGAGCAGGCAAGTATACCCAGGACTTGGGGCGGTTGGTATTTTAAGCTGGCAACAGACGAAGGACAGATGTTGCAGAAACAGCAGTAAACGGCAGAGCGTGGTGGAAACAAACATGGCGTTTGCGGTTCTTTGTGTCAGCTCTCGCATTGTCACCCATTTCTAACCATAGTTGGAAACCAGGGAAGAAGTTTGCTGGGCTGTGTTCTGGGGACGAGCCAGGTGGCGTGTGAGGGTTGAGTGGGGCCAGAAGGCCGGACGGTATCTGCAGGGCCCGAGGGGCACAGCTGGGGTCTGGGGATCTGGGGGTGCTGGGGCCGAGGGGCCAGGCAGCATCGCTGGGCATGGGAGCTGTGAGGTCACCAACTGCCTCAAAGCAGAGGACACGGGCACCCCCGAGACTCCTGCATGGGGTCCACAGACAGTCCTCGAGTGCCCTGCGTGTCAGGCCTGCACCAGGTGCTTCCTGTCTAAGTCGTATCGGGCACTCACGGGGCCTCCCCTGCCGCCCTTCACGCACAGGCAGGACCTGGTCTCGGTAAAGTGACCGGCTGGCTGGTGTTCATCCAGAGCGTGGGGCGTGAGGGACGGACGGAAGCCCAGGCTGTGGCCCTGGAGTCCCCACCCACACCGTGCGGCTGTGGCCCTGGGGTGGCTCACGGGGGGGCCGGCCATAGAACCCGCACCTTGTCTCACAGAATGGCGGTTGATGCCTGCGAGGTCCCGACCTTGACCCGGGCGTGGGGGAGGTGCTGCAACAGTGTGAGCAGGAAAGTCTCCTTCCCACCCCCGCCCCCCGCCCTGGCCCGCGCCCCACAATCGCTCCGTGTCCTCTTCACAGTTTCGGAGATTCCAGGAGGTGACCTTAACACACCTGCGGGACATTGCCAGCAACTACAATGTTTCCTATAACGTTGACATCCGGTTCCGGAGCCTGGCAGAAGAGACCCAGGCCGTGGCCGTGGCGGTCAACCAGTCGCAGGCCGCCGTGCAGGGGGACCTGGCCCAGCTCAGGGCCTGGGTGAGGAAGATTGAGCGCAGGAGCCGGAAGGCGCACTCGAGGCTGCAGGCCTTGGACCTCGCCCTGAGCAGGAAGAGTGAGCTGCGGGCCCGGGAGACGAAGGTGCAGAAGGACGCCACCTCGGGACTGGCCCAGGACGTGCAGGCCCTGCGGGACACGCTGGCTCACCTCTCGCACCTTGTCCACAGCCAGGGGGCCAGGCTGGCTGCCCTCGAGGGGCAGCTGCCCGTGGCCAACCTTGGCACCGCAGCCCCGGGGCCTGTCCCAGCCCCAAGCCCAGTGCAGCCTGAACAGCCCGGCCCGAGCTCCCTGCAGCTGCAGCGGGGCAGGCAGGCGTTCAGAGCCGCCCCTGAGCACAGGAGCGACGCCCGGGACTCTGCTGCACGTCCCCAGGGGACACGGGGACCCCCAGCCTCAGGCAGCCACCTGGCACCTGAGGGGGCTGCCACAGCCCCGAGGGACCCTCCTCGGCCTGCGTGGACGCCCCAGAGACCAGGAGAAAGTAAGTACCACGGCCCGCCCTGCCCGCATCGCTGTGTAGGCCTCCCCCAGCTCCACCAAAAAGGCTTCTCCCAGGGGCTGTGTGGAGAGGACCCCAGCGTCACTCTCCACACACCGTGCCCCAGAAGTAAGGAACTGGCCCAACCCTGTCAGTTGTCCAGGTGGCAGCACGTGTGCACGTCCCAGGTACCTTCCGTGGCAAAAGGGACTCTACAGAGATGATTGTTAGGGGCCTCGAGAGGGGAGCCCGTCCTGGGTGGGACCCCAGTGTATGGCGTCCTCACGAGAGGTGGGGGGTCCTCAAGAGAGGTGGGCAGGAGCGACAGGCAGAGAAGTGACGCATGGGCGGAAGCAGAGGTTGGAGGGAGGCCCGGAAGGGCGGGGCCGAGGAATGTGGGCAGCTGGAGACGCTGCAGGGGGAGCCGCCTCCCCTGGAGACTCCGCAGGAACCGACACCTTGATTTGAGGCCCGTGAGACCCGCGATGGGCCTCTGACCTCCAGAAACGTAAGATAATAAGCCTGTGCTGTTGTCAGTCACTAAATTTGTGACTTTTTTTTTTTTTTTTTTTTGAGACGGAGTCTCACTCTGTTTCCCGGGCTAGAGTGCCGTGGCGTCAGCCTAGCTCACAGCAACCTCAAACTCCTGGGCTCAAGCGATCCTCCTGCCTCAGCCTCCCGAGTAGCTGGGACTACAGGCATGCGCCACCATGCCCGGCTAATTTTTTAGTCGTCCAGCTAATTTTCTTTCTATTTTTAGTAGAGATGGGGTCTCGCTCTTGCTCAGGCTGGTCTCCAACTCCTGAGCTCAAGTGATCCTCCCGCCTCGGACTCCCAGAGTGCTGGATTACAGGCGTGAGCCACTGCGACCGGCCTTGTGACTATTTTTTTACAGCAGCACCAGGAAACGCGCACAGAGGCCTGGCAGGGAGGAGCGTTGGCTTAGCTTCGTGGGCCGACAGCTCAGGTCCCCATCGGGACTCAGCCACCCCCTGGGAGGGCCTCAGCCTTCCCGCCTGTGAAACAGGGTGATCAATCTTGAGGTTCAATCAAGGGACGCTGCAAGGAGCCCTCGGCAGGGCCGGCCCAGGGGCAAGGCTCACCGTGGGGTGGCTGCTGGGAGCCCAGGTGTGCCCGCTGGGGTGAGGGGCAGCACATGCCACACGGCCTTGCGGTGCAGCTCACCCTCCCGCCCTCTGCTCCTAGTGTGCAGCGGAGGCCCCGCGCTCGTGTTCCCCAACGCCTCCACCGAAAACGTGGTCTCCCTCAGCCCTGGCTTCCTCACGGCCCTACGAGCCCTCTCCTTCTGCAGCTGGGTCCGAACAGCCTCTGGCCACCTGGGCACCCTCCTCTCCTACGCCACGGAAGACAACGACAACAAGCTGGTGCTACATGGTCGAGACTCTCTCGTGCCCGGCTCCATCCACTTTGTGATCGGAGACCCGGCCTTCAGGGAGCTGCCCCTGCAGCTGCTGCTGGACGGCCAGTGGCACCACATCTGTGTCATCTGGACTTCCATCCAGGGCAGGTACTGGCTGCACGTGGACCGCAGGCTAGTGGCCACCGGCTCCCACTTCAGGGAGGGCTATGAGATCCCCCCGGGAGGGTCCCTTGTGCTGGGCCAGGAGCAGGACAGTGTGGGGGGCGGATTCGACAGCTCCGAGGCCTTCGTGGGGAGCATGTCTGGCTTGGCCATCTGGGACCGGGTGCTGGTCCCTGGGGAAGTCACAAACCTTGCCACTGGGAGAGAGCTCCCGACAGGCGCCATCCTGACACTGGCCAATGCCACGCGGGTAGGCGGATTCGTGCAGAGGGCCAATTGCTCCTGCTTGGAGCTCTGTCTGTGAGGCCGCGCCAGCAGGGGCTGCGGCCACCCACGCTTGGCCTCCCCAGGACCAGCACTTTCCACAAAGACCCCCGCCACCCACCGTGGCTGTGCCCACCTGCGCCCTAACATGGGAGCAGGGAAGTGGACAAGGAAATAGCGAGCCGGAGACAGAGGCCCAGCGTCACCTTTGGGCCACAAGGCAGCATTTTTCCCATCACCACGGCGTCCTTCCTGCTGCTCCTTCAGAGCATCTGCCACCTCGTCCTGTGTGGCATGGTGGCATTTCAACACGCCCTGACCTAGCCAGCCAGAGTGCCGGGCTCCAACGGGTCTCTCCTCCGAGTGTGTTTGCAGCTGTTAAAGTCTAGTTGAGGCCGGGCGCGGTGGCTCACGCCTGTAATCCTAGCACTCTGGGAGGCCGAGGTGGGCGGATCGTTTGAGCTCAGGAGTTCGAGACCAGCCTGAGCAAGAGCGAGACCCCACCTCTACTAAAAATAGAAAGAAATTATATGGACAGCTAAAAATATATATAGAAAAAATTAGCCGGGCATGGTGGCGCATGCCTGTAGTCCCAGCTACTCGGGAGGCTGAGACAGGAGGATCTCTTGAGCCCAGGAGTCTGAGGTTGCTGTGAGCTAGGCTGACGCCACGGCACTCACTCTAGCCTGGGCAACAGAGTGAGACTCTGTCTCAAAAAAAAAAAAAAAAAAAAAAAAAAAAAAAAAAAAAAGTCTAGTTGATTAAAGGCTAGTTCCTTGGGACCGTCCGTTTTCCTTGAAACTGCATAGGTGGCATTTGAACCATCACTGCCTTTCTCAAGGTGACCATTGTTCCAGCAGCTCTTGTGAAAAAGGCTGACAGTCTGCTTCCTGGCCCTGTGAACTACAGCACACTGCCCCGTCCCACCCCGCGCCTCCCCGGGAGCTCTGGGGGCCCCAAAGTCAACCGGCCCAGTCCTGTCCTGTTGTCCTGTGGTGGCTGGGGAGGCCACAGGGGCGGAGGGTCCACGCAGGGGCAAGCGGTTCAAAAGAAACATTGGAGATGGACTGGCAGTGCTTCCAAAACAACTGTATTGAGGTACAAATTATGTCTCATAAAATTCACACATCTTAAGTGTATGGTTCAAAGATTTGTAGCAAATTTACTGAGTTGTGCAGCCGTCAGCATAATCTGGCTTTAGAACATTTCTGTCGCCACCCCCAAAACTTGTGCTGCTGGCACTCACTCCTGTCCCACCCACCTCCTCCCACCCCTGGCAGCCAGGGGCCTGCTGTGTCTGCACGTGCCCGCTCTGGACGCGCCTACACACGGAGTCACGCAGTACGCGGCTCTCGTGGCCGACTTCTCCCGCCGAGCAGCATGTTTGCCTTTCTACACCTGAGTAACGCTCCATGGTATGGACAGACCGTGTTTTGTTTAGACATTTATCCGCTACGGACATCTGGATTATTTCCAGTTTGGGTTACCGCGAATAAAGCTTCTAGAGCATTCTCATACTGGTCTCTGTGTGGGTGGACGGTAGATTCGTGTCTAGGCTTTCAAAGAGACTGCCAACCTGTTTGCCAAAGCTGCTGCGTCAAGCTCATGTGCCCACCAGCCACAGATGAAGGTTCCCATTGCTCAGTAGCCTCGCTGACACTCGGTATCATTTGTCTTTTTGACAACCTTTTTTTTTTTTGGAATTCCAAATTGTGGCAGGTTAAAAAAGAGCACGCATCCACAATCAGAACAGACATGTTTTACTCTAAGTTTCTGTGTGATATGAATTAATCCCGTAAGGTTGGGGATTCCCAAAGAAGACCCAAAGGCAAGATCCCAAGAATCAGAAGGTGCCCTGGTGCCGACGGGAGAAAAGGGGGTGGGGAGAGGCCAGAACCGCTGAGTTGGGAATGGGCCTGGCTCTCGGATTCCTCATGTTCCAATCCTCCCCCCTCACCATTTTAAAAGTGAGGAAGCTGAGTAGAGAAGCCCCATGTCCCGCACTAGCAGACCCCCGAGGGGCCCGAGACCCCCTGCCTCACACACAGGTGGTTTCATCTCTGCAAGGGCCTGGGCCACCCCTCGCCCGCGGCCCTGCCCAGCTGCTCGGGTGGGGAAGGTGCCAGACTTAGTCCTTTGAGTCTCCCAGCAGCGCCTCTGTAGAGCCGTCTGTGGGCCCCGGCAACTGCAGGCCCCCCCCCAGCACCCCCTGTGCGTGAGTCAAGGTCAGAGACAGTATTTTAGGACTGGAAACCCGCGGGGGTCCCACGTGACGGGTCCCGGAGTCACTGGCTGCTGTTTCCCCACGACATGTCTCACTCTATGGACAGCCTCCCTTCCCAAACACCCTTTCTTTCCCAGTCTCCGATGTGTTCTGGAACTCTCTTGCTCCATCTCACTCTGCCTTTGAGGAGGGAGCGATAGGACATCTTTCTTTTGGTCCTGCCTCTTAGAAGCCTGGGGAGGAGCCTGTCCCCCCTCTGAACCCCAAGGGGGCCTGCTGTCTGCTCTAGACTCAAGCCAGGTTGTGACCAACAGTTTTCAAATCAAACCAAGCCAGGTTCAACTCCTGCCTGTGCCTGGGGCCTTGTAATAAACCAGCTTCACTCCTGGTGTATAAAACAGAGGTCACAGTGCCCTTGTCACCGTCCCTCGAAAGGGCAAAGCCGGGCACACCTACAAAGAACACCTTTTCTCAGAAAACGTTGTTTGCAGTACTTCAGAGAAAGCGCTGCAGAGTCATCATGGGGAAATTCAGAGCCTGGTTGGATTTCCTTCCTCTTATTTTGGGTTTAGTTTTGGTTTTATTTTGAATTATGTTGGGGAGGGAAGTGTTCTCTTCTCAGCCCTAAAGGCTCTAAAGAACTCTTAAAATCTTTTCATTTGGAGAAATTTCAAACCTGAAAAACCTGCAAGACGAATACATTGCACGTCACATGTGTTTATCCTACAGTCATTGGTATTAACTTTTTTTTTTTTTTAACAAATAAGACTTATGTTTGTCACCATTTGAAGTGTAAATTTGAACTAGGTTCTTGGACCCAGGGCTCAAATCCATCAGCTCATTCAGCTCTGGCAACTGTCTCATGCCTGGTAGCTGTTCCAGAACGACCACCTTCGCTGAGGAGCCCTTAGTTTTCCCAATTCAAACTCAGGCTTCTCCGGCACTTTCGCTTTCCTAAGGACGACTCCGTGGGAGGGTAACGACACCGGGGAGCCTTTTCCGTGTCTTTCCCGGTGCCATCGGAAATCAGTGTATCGACTACGTCTTTCAAGGAATCTGTCTGCACCTCTTGGCTCATGACTGTCATCTTCTGGGTTTGGCCAATCGTTGGTGCCAGCAAAAGAAGCCTTCCCCATAGGACTGCCGTGCTTATAAAGTAAAACCTGCGTGGAAGGTCTGAAGCAAACAACCGCTGGTCACCATGAAGTCCACATGGTCTGCTGTTGAGCACGGAGAACAGCTTGTCACCAATCATGCCATGAAAGTTGGTCAGGCAGTTTTTGTCCTGAACATTCTCAGTAATTAGCTTGAACTTTCTAAATGCAACTTCATCATTTTGCACATCAGCAAGGCTCACTTCAAACACACAGCCCTTGAGGCCATCGGATGCAATTTTGGTTCCTGGAGTCCCGGTGACTAGTTGTTTTCCTGGCATTTCTCACGTGGAGCATACCTGGTGCTTTCGCCTCACCGTGATCTCTCTCAGAAATGGACCGACCGCTTTCTTCTTGGCTCCATTCTTGTCACACTTTTAAGGTGCTTGTTTTTGCCCATTGCCATGGTGCTGCTCCGAGAGCCAAAGGCCAATAGTTTTTTTTTTTTTTTTTTTTCCTGAGACAGGGTCTCACTCTGTCACCCAGGCTGGAGTGCAGTGGCACAATCACAGCTCACTGCAGCCTCCAACTCCAGGATTTAAGCGATCCTCCCACCTCAGCCTCCTGAGCAGCTGAGACCACTGGCACATGCCACCACACCGGGCTACTTGGTAAACTTTTTGTAGAGACGGGACCCTGCTATGTTGCCCAGGCTGGTCATGAACTCCTGGCGTAAGGCAATCCTCCTGCCTTGGCTCCCAAAGTGCTGGGATTCCAGGCATGAACATTAACATTTGACCCCATTTTTCTTCTCTCTCCATAGGTAGCTCCACATCGTGATTAAGGGAAGTTGCAGATGTCACACCCCAATCCATCCTAAATATTTCAGTGTGTATTTCCTAAGAACAAGGGCGTTTTCTGACCCACCCCAACACAATGATCACATTTGGGAAATTTAACATCGTTACGACACTGTTAACTAATATCGTGTATATCCTGTCTTTGCCAATTGTCCCAATAATGCCAGACCCATGTAGGGCTTTTATGCTGTCTCCTTTGATTGAGGACAGTCCCTCGGCCCGCCGTTGTCTTTCAGGACACTGGCATTGTGGAACTAACTGCCCGCGCTCAGCACAGCGGGTGACCCTCAGCTTCGGCTCGTCCGCAGCGTCTTTTGCCGGACACCACGGGAGTGAACCGACCCTGACGAGCACCGCCGCGGGGGTCGTGCCGCCGTCGCAGCGGGACTGCCCCTCGCGTGGCCGGGGCGCCGGCCGGACCCCCTCCCTCGCCGTGAGCGAGCACCCTTCGGAGAGAGCTTCAGACTGCGCGCAGTTTCCCAGGAACCCTAACTCGGGGTCGCAGCGTGCACTAACGGTTCCCGCCCGCGTCCGCTAGTACTGCGGGCGGCGAAGGGGCGACTTTCCTAGCCCCAGCGACCGGCTCGCAGCTCTCGGGGGCATCCGCGGCAAGAAGCGCGCGCCCGTGTGTCCCCGCCCTCGTCTGCCCAGGACCCCTCGGCCGCTGCGACAGCGCGCGCAGCTCCGACCGCAGCTCCCAGAAGCCCCCGCGCGCGCGGCCCTCGACGGCCGCCGTCGCGCGTCACGTGATCCCCGTTGCGCGTCACGTGACCTCTGTCAGGGTCACGTGGCTGCCGGCGCGAGTCACCAGACCAAACAGCCGGGCGGCGGCGTTTCCCTGCGGGGTGCCCTAGGCGGCCGGCCATGGCCAACGTCTCCAAGAAGGTGTCGTGGTCCGGCCGCGACCGGGACGACGAGGAGGCGGCGCCACTGCTGCGGAGGACGGCGCGGCCCGGCGCGGGGTCGCCGCTACTGAACGGGGCCGGGCCCGCGGCCGCGCGCCAGGTGAGGCCGCGCGAGAAGCCGAGGCCTGGAGCCGTCCCGCGCCGCCGTGACCCCGATCGGAGATCCGGCGGTCGAGCCGCTGGTGGGTCCGGGACGCGCCCGGGCGCGCTGGGCGAACGGCACGGCGGGTCCTGGGCCGGGATTCAGCGTTCTGGGAGGACTCTGGCCGGAGTGGGGGCCGAGGAGCCGGCGAGTTGGAGGAGCGGGGTGCCCACTGTCCTCCCCGGGCAGCCGCGGTGCGGGCTGACGCCCCGACGGTGCACCCCAGAATGGCTTTTCAGGGGAAGCAGGTGGCTCTCTGCTCAGGTGACTTTTAAAAAAGTTCTGATAAATACATGAGTAGCTAATTTTATTTGTTTGATGTTTGACCCCCAGGAGATTTTGACAGTCTAGATGGCAGAGTTTTCTCTTCCAGTGGGAATGACCGAGGACCTCTGTCTGTCGCGTTTCTCTGGGAGATCAGTCCTCAGTCGGGGCTTTCAGGGTGATCTTAGGAATGACGAGAATTTGTAGACAGCTTTCTTTAGCACTTAATTGAACTTGGAGTGTGTAGCCAAAACCATAATCAACAAGTCAGAGAGGTTGGAGCGTCAGCATGTCGACGTGCAGCTTGTGTCTGTGAGTGCGGTAACGTTTGGAGGCTTGGGCTTATGTTTATTTCCCGGTCTGTGTGTTTTGTGTTAATTTTGAGTTAATGAACTATTTTGGTTGGTTGATTGGTCTTAGTCTACTCTACAATTACTCTTTACATGTTCTCCTTTTCATTCTAGGTTTGTCCTTTAAACACGGATGTTGTGTTTAAAGATTAGGAAGGACAGGAAGATCAGGCTGCTTCTGTAGAACCCAATGTTTTCCCAATCCCTGGGAAATGCATCAGACAATGAAGGTCAAAGCTTGCTTTTTGCTGGTGGGTAGAGGCTTGGTTCCCTTTAAGGTGGAACCTCTTGCTTTCTGTTCTGGGGTCTGTGTGAGGAGTGCTCTGAAGAAGATAATTTGGAGTGGTGGGACCAGGAGTGATTATTTTCTTCTTGATGAATTTTTATTTCCTTTTTCTGTTTAAAAGGAAGTAATCTGAAGTCTACAAGATAGGAGAAAACTGGCTTTAAGAGCCAGTAGGGAAAGAGATTGGAAACCTTGACAGAGGTTGGATTTGGGTTTATCTCGGGACTGAATGTGCTTGGGTTTTCCGACTTCTCTTTGCAAATAGATACAGGCTATTTTGGAAACAATCTGTTATTTCTTCCCTTAAAAATCATTGCAAGCTTTTTTGTTTGTTTGTATTTAATAACTGATTAGCTGCTGTTCCACAATTACAAAATAATTGATCCCGCACTTGCTCTGTGGCTGGCTCCATGCAGTGTGTAGGACACAGGTGCGTGGAGCAGCTTTCTTCCCCCTAGAAACAGGCCCAGCTGTGAGGACTGTCTGGGGAGCCCCAGGGGCAGGTCACACGGGGACTCCATCTTGAGGAGCCAATAGTCTGGAACACAGTGTGGAGCACAGAGGGCAGCCTTGCTGGCACATGAGCTGGCTTTGAATGCGGAAGCTGGGGACTCCAGTCCCAAAGGATGCGTGGCCTGCCTGGCAGACTGACTGCAAAGGCGGAGTCCAGAGGCTGGCAGACCTGTTAGGCCAGGTAGCCTGGGAGGCCTCTGTGCTCTGAGCACATGCCTCAGTTTGCTCATCTGCAAAAAAGTTAGTATGTGAACAGCACTGAGCATGGTGCCTGTCAGAAAACACGTTCTTGACGAATGCTAGGCGTCCTCAGTAGTGTTAAAAGCAGCAGCGCAAAAGTGATTCATCTTTGTTTTTAACATTCAGACATGACTCTGTTAGCAGCTGACTGAATTTCTTGGGGAAGGGTGTGCTCTGACCAGCAGGCAGAGCTCACGGCTACGACCAGGGCTGCCCCAGGAGCAGCAGACCGGCCTCCAGGGCCATTTTGAGCCAAAGTACCAACCTAGGCAAGTAACTGCCCTGCAGGAATGATCCGGAGAACTCAATGTGAGAGCTTGTCCTGGCTGTCTCCTGGCCCTTTGGGGTTTGTTGCAGGGTTTCCAGAGTTGGACGGTGACATTGTTGCCACGGGCACAGCTGGCCGAGCACTGCAGTGGTAGCTGCTGGGGGCAGGGCGTACTGGCGTGGGGTCTGTTCGAGTTCCGGCCAAAGCTTAAAGCTCAGGCCCTCGGGGCCACCTGTGGGTTGCTGTTCCTGTTCTCAGGCCCATCTTGCTGGGTGGGGGTGGCAGTCACTGCCTGTCTGGTGCTGAGACAGGGGGAGGGTGAGGTCAGCCCGCAAGTCATGGTCATGTGTGTGGGCAGTGGGAAGCCAGGTGACTGGAGAACTTACAGCAAGAATCTGTTTGTTCCGCTTTCACTTAGAGGTTGAAAAAAAATCTGCTTGAGCCAGGACCAGATGGCTCTAGGGCTGGGGTGCAGCGTGGGTGTTTGAGGTACCTGTAAATGCAGGACATTCCCGGGAACTCACTTTGGGAAGCTCCGCCTGAGACCCCCAGCAGGGTAGGGATCCAGGTCGGAGCTACAGAGCACAGTCCGAGGGTGCTGGGGGGGGTGCCAGAGACGTGTAGGTGACCCCGAGCTGCAGGGGAAGGTCCTCTGGTCATCCCCAGTGGCCCCAGTGTTCTCTGGGAAGTCCTCTGCCTTCCCATGGCCCAACACTGTGACGTTGTCATACTGTCCCCCTCCTCCAGCTGCCCACCCCCGTTCCCCTTTGTGCAGGGCCGGCTCGCTCCCCGAGAGTTCCCTGAATTCTGCCTCCCTGCTGCCCTCGGGGAGCACCTGCCAGGCCCAGCGTGGGTGGGGCAGAGCTGAGGGGCAGTGGGCCAGGCCTGTGGCCCAGCAGTGCAGAGAGCTGAGGGACGGGCTGCTCTGGGCACGTCTCGCTCCTGCTCGGCCGCCAGGTCTCAGTCTGAACGCTCCTGCGCCCAGAGGCTGCCTGGCCGCATCGGAGGCCAGCCTGTCCCTCGTGTCCTCTGTGGCTGTTTGCAGTTTACACTTTGCTATGTGTCACCTTGTTTCCTTTGGCTGTTGCCACTACTGAGGTGGCCTCTGTCCCGGGCGGTCCGGTGCAAGGGGGGGTGCTCGGTGGGTGCAGAGCAGGCGGAGTGGAGTGGCAGACAGTCTTTAAAATTGTTTGAAAAATTTTTTTAATTGTGGTAAAAACACGTAACACAGAATTTGCCATTTTAATTTGTAAGTGCGCAGTTCGGTCGTGTTAGGTATGTTCATGTTGCTGTGCCGCTGATCTCCGGGCCTGTCGCGTGCAGAGTGAAGCCCCGCCCCGTCAGACGGCCCGCCCCGCCCCGCCCCGCCCCGCCCGACGGCCCGCCCCGCCCCGCCCCGCCCCGCCCGACGGCCCGCCCCGCCCCGCCCCGCCCGACGGCCCGCCCCGCCCCGCCCCGCCCCGCCCCGCCCCGCCCCGCCCGACGGCCCGCCCCGCCCCGCCCCGCCCCACCGCTCTCAGGAGCGTGACCACCCACCGACCTGCGCACGGGGAGTCACGCGGGATGTGTCGCCTTGTGGCTGGCTTATTTCACTCAGCGTGATGTCCTCGAGGTCCGTCCTGTGGTAGCACGTGTCCGTGCGTCACCCCGTTCGATGCTGAATGACTCCATTGTGTGGACGGACCACGCTGTGCTTGTCCATTCATCCCTCGGTGGCGCTTCAGCTACCGTGGCCGTGCGCGTCCCGGGATCTCTGCGAGACGCTGCTCCCAGTTCCCTTAGGTATTTTCCCAGAGGTGGAATTGCTGGGTCACGTGGTGGTTTTCTGTTTAATTTTTTGAGCGGCTTCCCTACAGTTTTCCACAGTGGCTGTACCCTTTGACCTTCCCACCAACAGTGCACAGAGAGTTCCGATTTCTCCACATCCTCGCCAGCATTTGTGCTTTTCTTTCTGTTTTTTCATAGCAGCCATCCCAGTGGGTGTAAAGTGGAATCTCACTGTGGTTTTGAGCGTCTTCTCACGTGCTTATTGGCCATTTGTGTATCTTCTTTGGAGAAATGTCTGTTAAGTCCTTTGCCCATGTTTTAATCAGGTTGTTTGGTTTTTTGGTGGTTAAGTTGTAGTTGTTTATATGTTCTGAGTTTTATTCACTTATGAGATGTGCGATCTGCAAATATTTTCTCTCATTGTGTGGGTTGCCTTTTCTGTCTGTTGACTGTTTCCTTAGATGTGCAGAAGTTCTTAACTTCGACGTAGTCCCACTTGTCTATAGAATTTTTTGGTGGGGTAGTAGGGGACAGAGTCTTACTCTGTCACCCAGGCTGGAGTACAGTGACATCATCATAGCTCACTATAACCTCATATTCATGGGCTCAAGCGATCCTCCTGCCTCAGCCTCCCGAGTAGCTGGGACTACAGGTGTGCACCACCAAGCCCGCCTACTTTTTCTATTTTTTGGAAGAGGTAGAGTCTTGCCGTGTTGCCCAGGCTGGTCTTGAACTCCTGGCCTCAAGCGATCGTCCCTCCTCGGCCTCCCAAAGTGCCGGGATTACAGGCGGAACCCCTGTGCCTGGGCTATAAAATACTTTTAACTTCTGAATGATCATGGATTCACAGGAAGCTGCAAAGGTAGCGCAGAGAGGGCTCGTGTGCCCGTCACAGGTTTCCTTCGGTGGCCACATTTACGCGGCCCGAGCCCAGTACCAGACCGGAGCTTGTCATCCCTGTGGTGCGCTCACGAGACGCAGGATGTCAGTGTCTCCGTCACCACCGCATCTCTGTCCTGTCCTGCCTCTGGTGGCCCGCCCTCCCTGGCCCTGGCCACCGCTGTCCCCTCTGCAGCCCCGCAGGCCGCCGTTCAGCGCGGGTGACAGGGCGGCTACTGTCTTGCGGGAGGGGCCGTGAGCCGACGCCTTCCAGTGGGTCACGCCCTTCAGGTTCACCCTGGCTGTGCGCGTTGGTGGTTTGAGGAAGGACGAGCATTTCGTGTCACTCGCGCTTACGGAAGAAAGGGACCACGCTGATTAAGTCGCTTCAAGTGAATGGATTTTCCCAGCACGACAGCACGCGCTGAGGCGAGTGTTGGCGCCAAGGCGCCGCGGGGTCCTGCTTTCCCTGCAGGGGTGGGGTGCGTCTGCATCCCCCTCCCCCAGACTGCAGCGGGGTTGGCCAGGGTGTCCCGCTTGTCACCTGTTCCTGTGTCGGCCTCGCGAATTCGCAGCTCTGCCTGCCGCCGCCAGGGGGTGCTCTTGGGGGTGTGGGCGGGGCCCCCAGGTGTCCTCCAGACGCCGTGCTGGGACGGTTGTCGTGGGTCTGCCTGCCCAGACCACCCGCACTTCTCCCCCAGGGTCTCCTGGTCCTCAGAAACTGCCAAGACCTCCAAGCCAAAGGCTTCTCGGGGTCCCGTGTTGGGCCCCCGTGGTGCCTGGTGGCATTTGGCTTGTTGGTGTCACGGCTGGCAGTGGACGAGGCGCGGTGTCCAGGCGGCCCTGTCAGCGCCCCTGGCAGGCTGGGAGCGGGTGGAGTCTCCAGCTCTCCTTTCACAGTGTCACCTTCAGTTCTGCCCCGACGGTGCTCAGCTGGGCCTGTCATCCCTGCGCCTGTCGGCCTGGGCGCCCGGCGCGTGTGGAGGCTCCCTGGGTTCGCAGGGGCTGGACGGCCTCTGGCGGCTCCGCGTGGGCAGGCTTGGCCTCGGCAGCGCGCCAGGCTCTGTGCCTGTGACAGGCACCTCCACACATGGGCCGGGCAGGGCCTCCTCCCTCCTGGGGGAGCTCCCTGGAGAGCCGCGTCCTTCCTGGGTCAGGGCGGTGCTCCACAGGGCTGGGGAGCCACCGTCTTTCCCAGGGATTCAGCAGTTTGGGACATTTTTTGTCATTTTTAAAACAGAAACATACGTTTTTCTCATTGATCCCTTGTGCTGATGTTCACCGTGCGTAAGAAAAGCGTACGGCTTGGTGATCGTCGTGTGAACTGCTCCTCAGAACTGATCACTTCTTGTGGGGTGAACAGTGCCCCCCAAAAATGTGTCCACGTCCTGACCCAGGACCTGTGAACAGCCATGTCGTCAGGTTGAGACGAGGTCGTCCTGGAGCAGGACGCCATGGCCGGTGTCCTCGGGAGAAGAAGGAAGTTTGGGCACAGACACACACACACAGGAGTTGGCTGTGTGGGACAGAGGCAGCCGGGAGTGACGCGGCCACAGTCAGGGGACAGCAGGAGCCCCAGAAGCTGGGAAAGGCGAGGGTGGCTCTTCCTCGGGAGCCCCTGGAGGAAGTGTGGCCCTGTGGCCTCCAGAGCGGGGGAGGGCCCTGGTCTGTTGTTTGTGCTCCAGGGTGTGGGACTTGGTCACGGCAGCATGGGAGACTCACACCCCCAGCAGAGGGCCGGCGTCCCTCAGGTCACCCGTGTGGCTCCACAGGGCGCTGGCTCGGCCTTGAGCGGGCTCCCTCGTGTCTGCCCTTGGGCGCAGCGTCCGCGTGAGGCCGGCTGTGTGCGCGGCAGCGACTCGCTCTTGCCGGCACTGCGTGTCCCGCTGCCAGACAAAATACGGACACCCGGCTACGTTTGAATTTTTACATAAATGCCAAATAATTTTTAATGGAAGTTCTGTGTAATATTTGCAACATATTTTAGTAAAAAGTTACTTGTTCATCTGAAATTCAGATCCAACAGGTGTGCAGTGCACGCCCCTGGTCGTTTGACCGGCCCTGCTGTCTGTGCCCCTCCTGCCGTGGCAGCTGTCCGCACGCGGTGGCCGGCGTGGCCTGCCCCCCACCGCCCACAGCCGCGCTGCCCACCTACAGCAGGGCCCTCCCCGCTGCGCCCGCGGTGAGCCTGAGGGAGCCCACGCCCGGCAGGAAGGACGCTCGCGGGCTGCGGGCTCTGCGCGGTGCTCAGCGCTGCGCCCCCTTCTTGACTGAAGGGGACAAGGTGGGCGTTGGCAGCAAAACGGAGTCACCCAGGGGGCCTTGCAGTGGCTTGAAGGTGGGAGGTGCCAGGAGAGTCCCTCCAGAGTGACGTGGAGGGCGGCCCCTCTGCGTAGCGGTGGTGACATGGGGGCCCTCCTCACGGTCAGATGCTTTGGTTCCAGTTCTGGTGCCTGTCTGGGACTCGGGGTCGGAGGTTCCAGAGCCAGCCCACAGCGCTGCTTTCTGGGGACGAAACCGGGAGTCAGATGCGTCCTCCTGGCCGGGTGACACCTTCCCCCCTCCCGTGCTGGGGCCTCGGTCCCAGCCTGGCTGTTGCCTCATCCTAGGGCACGTTTCTCGCAGGTCGTCAGAAGGTGGCGTGTGGCGGCTCCACCGTGCCTGGCGGTGAGAACGAGCGGGGCAGGCCACTCGCATCAGCCTGTCCATGGGGTGCTCCCTGACCCCAGACGGAGGGTCCTGGGGGGTCCCCTGCCCCAGGAGAGGAGGAACCTCTGCACGTGCCTGTGAGGCCGGTGGTGGCTGCCCAGGTCCCCGCCCGCCAGTAGCACCGGGCTGTGGTTGGGACGGGACGGGTGGGGGGTGCACAGAGGGCACAGGGAGCTCCAGGGCCTGGGGCAGGGGACAGGAAAGCTCGTGGTTTTGGGAACGGGAGGGTGGTGGGTGACAGGGAGCCGCTTGCCTCAGGGCCGAGCTCCCCAGAGGAGGCAGGACCCAGCCCACCCCACCCATGGCTTGCAGAGACCTCAAGTCCGGAACCTTCCTTGTCTGCTCTGGTTTCCTTACCTGCCTGTTGTGGCTGTGGTCCCCACATCTGCGCGAGGGTGGGATGAGAGTTGGCCCCCGGGTGCAGCCGACCTGCACGCCCCATCCTGTCCCATCCTGGCCAGCTGGCTCCTGGCACCGCCACCTTCGGTTTTGGGTCCCTGAGAAGTGCTGATTGGCCTCTGGCTGGGTCCAGGGAGTGTTGGGGGGAGGACGGGGGAGATCAGTGGGTGGCGGCCTCGGGGTGGCCTGTCGGCCGCTGGAGCTGATTCCTGGCGCTTGATTCTCCTCACGAGGCTGCTGGCCTGACGCAGATGACACGGAGATGACACGCAGGTAGCATGCAGACAACCGGCAGATGACATACAGAAGACATGTAGACAACACACATGGCACGCAGATGACACACAGATGACATGTAGACAACACACATGGCATGCAGGTGACACGCAGATGACATGCAGACAACACACAGATGACACGCAGGTAACCTTCAGCTGAGGAACCGGCGCTCCTTCCCCTCCCGCCCCAGCAACGTTGGCAGATTCAGGAAACAGTTGAAATTGGGGAACTGATAACGTGGCCTCTTGGGAGGAAGGAGGACGAGCGCGTGAGCGGCCGCCCGGCCTGGCCGGTGCTCGGCGGGTCTGCACCCCATGAGGAGGCGCTAGCCCGGGGGGGCCCAGTGAGCCACGTGGGCGCCACGGCACCCGGCGCTGGCTGCCCTGCACCTGCCAGGACCCTGCCCAGCTCTGCCCGCCGGCTGCCCGCCCAGCGGGGAGGCGGCCAGGCAGGGCCTCGGGACCGGCTGGCAGGGAGTGGGGCTCGGTGGCAGGGCGCTGGCCTGGCTGGGGCACCCCCGGCCCTCCGTCCTGCTGGGCGGCAGCTGCCTCATCTTCAGTCTAGAGCAGGGAGCCGGGTGCGTCCGTGCCGGGCTGGACTTCTTGTTGCCAGGCTGTGGTGGCCAGGGCTGGGCTCCAGCGCCCAGGAGGCCAGTCCTGGCCCCGCTGTCCCCCCAGCCCTGTTCCTGTCTGAGCTCCGGCGGGGGCGGGGGCAGCGTGTGGGTGGGCAGGGAGGACGCGCGGTCTCCGCCTTCTGGTGTCCCAGCGCCCTCACGATTTCTCTTCTGCTTTCAGTCACCTCGTTCTGCCCTTTTCCGAATTGGGCAGATGAGCAACGTGGACCTGGACGATGAGCTTCTAGACCCGGTGAGTGGTGGAGGTCCCTGTCCTGGGGGCTGCGCCTCGCGAGGCCATCGGTCCAGAGGGTGGGCGAGGGCAGACAGCAGGGCCCTGAGGCCGGCTGCCTGGGGAAGGCTGCTCCAGGGGGCAGCAGGGACACAGCCCGAGGCCAGGTGACCATCGACGGCCAGGTGGGCAGAGGAACGCAGGACTCCCGGGCCTGGCAGGGTGAGTGTGCTGTGGGCACAGGGAGCTAATTGGGCACAGGTGCCGTGGGCAGTGGCTCTGTGTCAGGGCGAGGACGGGGAGCCTTCGGAGATCGTGAAGGGGCGGTGGTGTCCCCTGACTTCAGAGGGCAAGGATTCTGGCGTCCCCTGCTAACGACCCCGCCAGCCACTGTGCCAGCGGTTGTCCTGGGAAGACTTTCTGAGGTTCCCTCGCAGCAGAACTTGCAGTTTCCTTCCTCCTTGGTGGCATGTCACGGTGGCTGTGATCTGTGTTTCCTGGTGCCAGTGAGGCCGAGCGTCTTCACGTGCTATTTATCTTCTTTCGAGAAACATCTGTTCTTGTCCTGTGCCCGTTTTTTTAATATGGTGAAAAAACATGTACTGAGGATGAGCCAGGTGGACTCGAGTTGGGATGACCCGGTTCTGTTGGCAGCACCGGAGCGTCCTGGTCAGAACCTTCTCCCCAGCGGGTCCCACTGGGGCTGCCGTGGCCACGTCAGTGCGCGAGACTGTCCACGGCCTGTCTGGTCTGGAGCCTGCTGGCCTTGTCCACACGAGTACGCCGTGTGGCTGTCTTCTTTGTGGCAGGCTCAGTGGTCTGGCTTGTCTCTCCTGGGGGCAGAGGCATTTCAGCCGTGCCTGGCAGGGGGGCGACGTGTGTGGCTCTGTTTCTGTGGCTGTGGACGCTTCCCGGCACTGCCTCCTTGGCCGTCAAAGCCTTTGCTTTGGCCTCGCCTTGGGAGGGCCGGGAGAGAAGAGAGCGCGGGTGTGGGGTTCAGAAATCGTCGCTTCCAGCCTTGAGACCTGGAGCCGGCCCGGCACTCCTGCGTCAGGTGTGCCATCTTTTAATAGGGTCGTTTGTCCTTTTGTAATTGAGTGGCAGGAGTTCATCACCTGTCAGCACTTGTCAGGCGTGTGATCATAAAAGCCTTCTCCCATTCGGTGCGTTTTCTTTTCACTTTCTTGGTGTGTCCTCTGATACACAAAAGGTTTCCATTTTGCTGAAGTTCACTTTATCTATTTTTCCTTTTGTTGCGTGTGCTTTTGGTGTCACATCTAAGAAACCACTGCCTGAGCCAGGGTCACAAAGCCATTTCTCCTCACAGTTTTGTAGTTTTAGGTCTTTGATCCACTGAGTTAATTTTTGGACGTGGTGTAAGGTCCAGCTGCATCCTCTGCTTGTGGAAATCCGGCTGTACCAGCACCATTTACTGAAAACGCCGTTTTCCTCCATCGAACTGTCTTGACACCACGTTGCAAGTCAGTTGACCGGGGTGTGTTGGATTTATTCCTGGACTCTCTGTTCTGTCCCGTGTGTCCGCACGTCTGTCCTTGTGCCAGTGCCACCCTGTCTGGGTTACTGCAGCTTTGAGGTAAGTTTTGGAACTGGGAAGTGTGAGTCCTCCAACTTCTTGTTCTTCCTTTTCAAGATCTCTTGGGTTATTCAGGGTCCCTTTTCTTCCACAGACTTTAGGGTCAGCTTGTCAATTTATTCCAAAAAATCAGTTGAAATTCAGGTAGGGATTGCATTGAGTCTCAACAATGTTAAGTCTTTGTATATATGAACACAGAATGTCTTACCATTTATTTAGATCCTTAATATTTTCAACAATGTTTGGTAAGCTGGGCACAGTAGCTCCTGCCTTTAGTCCCAGCTGTTTGGGAAGCTGAGGCGGGAGGATTGCTTGAGGCCAGGAATTCAAGACCAGACTGGGCAACATAGCAAGACCCCCTGTGTCTTTTTTTAAATTAAAAAAAAATGTTTGGTAGTTTACAATGTACAAGTTTTACACATGTTATCTTAGGAATAAATTTTCTTTTATGTAGTTTATTTTTCATGCTATTGTAAATAGAATTATTTTAATTTCATTTATGGATTTCTCATTGCAATAGTATAGAACTACAGTTGAATTGTGTCCTCTTCTATGTTACTCAATGTGTTTATTTGAGTAGTTTTTTAGTGTATTTGTTAGGATTTTCTGTATATGAGATCATTCATCTGCAAATAGAGTTTCGCTTCTTCCTTTCCAGTCTAGATGCTTTTTCTTTCTTTCTCTTGCCTGGTTGTCCTGGCTGGAGCCTGTGCACAGTGTTGAGTGGAGCTGGCAAAAGCGAGCGTGGCCGCTTTGTTCCTGATCTCAGGTGAAGCTCCCGTCACTCACTGCGGAGCCTGTGGCCTGTGCGGCTGACGTAGGTGCCCTTGACCAGACTGAGGAAGTTCTCTTTGCTTCTAGCGTGTTGAGTGTTTTTATGCTGAACAGATGTTGGGTTTTCTCGGATGCTTTCCCTGTATCTGTTGAGATGACTGTGTGGATCTTGTCCTCTGTCCTGTCGAGATGACATAGGACATTAACTGCTTTTTGGGTATTAAACCAGCCTTGCATTCCTGGGCTGGTCCTGGTGTTGCTGGATGTGCTTTGCTCATATCTTGTTGGGGACTTTTGTGTCTGTATTTGTAGGGATATTGTCGGTGGTCTTCTTGTGATGCCCTCAGTCTGCCTTTGGTATCAGGATAGTACTGGCCTCTGGGAATGAACTTGGGCGTGGTCCCTCATGCCCTCCAGTGCCACGTTCTGCAGCGTCCTGGTTGTCAAGTGTGTGTCTCCCTTTGCCTTTTCCTCCCACAGGAGCTGGACCCTCCCCCTCCCTTCCCCAAGGAGATTCCACACAACGAGAAGCTCCTGTCCCTCAAATACGAGGTGGGCCTCCTCCCAGCCCCCTGTCCCCGAGACCTCTGCCCCTCCAGACCTACCCTGCCCAGTCCCCTGTGCTCACGTCCGGAACATCGGGGTCAGTAATGGTGCCCTGTCACCCGGTTTGCAGAGCTTGGACTACGACAACAGCGAGAACCAGCTGTTCCTGGAGGAGGAGAGGCGGATCAACCACACGGTGCGTCCTTGGCTTGTGCCACGGTCTTCCAACCCCGGTGTGGGCCTTGTGGCAGGGGCCGGCTCTGCCACCTGGGACTGCAGGACTGGCCCGGTGCCACCGTCCTGCCCAGGGGTGGAGTGTGCGTCCCCAGCCCTCCCACTCTGTCCCTGAGCCTCCCAGTCCTGGAGCCACCGTTTGGCCTCTGCTCTGTGTCCCTGGGGCCTGGAGCAAGTGTGGCTCAACCCCGGGTAGCAGAGACGGCAGGAGAGTGCGTCGTGGCCTTTGAAGCTTAGGCTGTTCCCACAGACGTCAGAGCCACTGCCCGAGTGTCGACACCTAACTGTGAATTTGTTGGGAAGGTCACGGCCCTCCCCCACGCCACCCGCTTGGGCCTGCGGTGCTCTGTGGTCGCGGAGATGTCGGCCAGAGGCTGCCCTTTGTGGGACTCTGGGGTCCTGAGTGCGGTGGGCTGTGCGTGGTGGCGACTTTTGGAATTCCAGGGGCCGCAGGCGGCCAGGGGCCAGTTGTGCGGTGGCCGCCGTGGCCCTCGCCAGGCCGTATGGCCACCACAGCTCTGCCCCCACCCCCACCTCCGCAGGCCTTCCGGACGGTGGAGATCAAGCGCTGGGTCATCTGCGCCCTCATCGGGATCCTCACGGGCCTTGTGGCCTGCTTCATCGACATCGTGGTGGAGAACCTGGCCGGCCTCAAGTACAAGGTCATCAAGAACAGGATCCTTTGTGCGCCCGCACGGCCTGGGGGCGCCAGCGGGAGGCCCGGCCCCGCGTGTACGCAGCCCGGGCAGGAGGCCTGATGGGGTCCGCCGCGTCACAGCCGGGGCGGGGAGCAGGGGCGGGGTCCTGCTGGTGAAGCGGGGACCATCCTTGACGCGCCCCAGATATCGACAAGTTCACTGAGAAGGGCGGGCTGTCCTTCTCCCTCCTGCTGTGGGCCACGCTGAACTCTGCCTTCGTGCTCGTGGGCTCCGTGATCGTGGCTTTCATAGAGGTACGGCGGCCCCGCGGCAGGAGGCGCCCTGGGGCGTCAGACCCACGTTGGGCTCAGCGGGTCTCAGTGAACGAGTGGAAACCCCTCAGCCCAGCCACCCACCCTGTCCTGCCTGCTGGTTTCTGGTGGAGCCACACGGTACAGACGTGAAACCGCTAAGGAAACGCAGGAAACGCAGCAGGGCCGCTTCACCCCAGACGCTGGCCCGGAGCACAGCCCCACAGCCCCCCATGGCCTCCACCCCCCCCCACGACCCCCTTACGGCCCCCCACGGCCCCCACCCCGACACACGTCCGGTGCTCACACGCAGCGGGACCTGCTGGGTGCTGGGGTGCCCCAGGTGTGCAGTCTCAGGAGTGGGGACGACCCAGCCCCCAGCAGGAACCCTCTCCCGAGGGGCTCAGACCCTCCTGCGGTGCCCCCTATCCCCGGGCGTCTCCCAAAAGTCTCTCCTTGGCCTCCCCTCCTTGTCATGGTGAAAGAAGGGGCAGCATCCAGAACCTTCTTTTGGGGGTGCAGAGCAGTGGCCCCCACACGCAGGAAGCCCTGGTGCTTCTTGCTTGGTGTGTGGTAGGTGCCTGCCCACCCTGGAGTGTCCCCACCCTCCCCTTGAACCCTTGGGGACACGTGGGCCTTCTGTCTTGGCCCTGGCCTCCCACATCCCACAGGGCTTACTCCCTCGGGGGCGCTGCGGTCTGGGCTGGGAGAGCGAGAACCATTGTCCCCAGGCCGGGGCCCCTCCGGTCACCTGAGCTCCTGGGGCCTGGCCGGCTCAGTGGCGCCTCCCCCTTTCAGCCGGTCGCTGCTGGCAGTGGGATCCCGCAGATCAAGTGCTTCCTCAACGGGGTGAAGGTCCCCCACGTGGTGCGACTCAAGGTGAGGTGCAAGGTGACCCCTGGCTGGGCACGAGGCTGGTGTCTGCTGGCTCCGAGCAGCTCTCTTGTCCCTCGCTCCCTCCGAGCACCCAGGCTGCCTTGCAGGTGGTGACAGGGAGTGGGTGGGCCGACAGCTTGTGTAAAGGGTAACCTTTTCTCAAAAACGGTGAAACTTCTCTTTGTACATATTAAATAGTGCAGAAGTGGTGCGTAGGTTATCATCATAGCTATGCAACGTTGTCACTAAGGACCAGGTGGACATTAGCATTTCCAAACAGAAATAATTACGTTAGAATGGTAGACTTGTGATTCTTCTCCCGTTTTCAAAACATTTCCTGACACTCATTCTGCGTGACGTCATGAGTGACATCCCGACGCTGTAGGGGCCGTGTCTGTCGGTTCTGTCCGTGTCTCTCACTGTGTCCCTGTCCACGGAGGGGCCGGCGTGGTGGCGCTGAGGGAGTGGGGAGCTCTGGCCTCACGGCAGCAGAACCCACTCACCTGGGGCCCCTGGGAACAGCGCTGGCTCGGTGCCGCCGCGGCTGGCCGGACCCGGTGTCTCCACGCCGCCCTTCCTGAGCCGGCCGTGTGGTTGGAAGCCCTCTTCCCCGGGGGCCCCGGCAGGGGAAGCGTTTGTAAATCTTGAGGGCTCTCACGAAGTCAGCCTCCATTTACCCTCGAGTGCTGTGAGCGCCCGCAGGCTCTGGCCGGGCCAGTGGTGTCCCCTGCCTCCCTTCACGGCTTGTGGCCTCGGGGGATGTGTGGCGAGAACAAAGGGGCGGACAGCGAGCACCCCCAAGGCGGGTCGTGAACCCCTCTATGTGGAGTGTTTTGTGGGCTGGCGAGAGCCCCTCCGTGTCCCCACGGTGCTTGGCCCGAGGGGCAGGGTGGTCCACAGCCCAGCGTTGCTTCAGAAAGGAAGGAAAGGCCACCCTGCCCTGCTGAGTGTCCCCTGGAGCATGTGCGGAGGAGGGGGCTGGGCTGGTGCTCAGTGTCGTGTGGCCCCGGCCCCTTCCCCTGAGACTCCTATGTCTCCGGGGTGCTCTGTGCCATCAGTCACTGTGCGTGCGGTTTTGTCGTTCGGGTCCCGTTAATCAGAGACGCGATGTGTTTGCCTGTTTCAGACGTTGGTGATCAAAGTGTCCGGCGTGATTCTGTCTGTGGTGGGAGGACTGGCCGTGGGAAAGGTAACAGTGCGTGTGACGCCGTCCCGGCCCCCATCTGAGCCCCTGAACCCTGCGAGGGACGCCGGGGCCTGTGTGTCGTCCCTGAGTGTCGGCTGTGTTCTGTCTTCCAGGAAGGGCCGATGATCCACTCGGGGTCGGTGATCGCCGCCGGGATTTCCCAGGGGAGGTCCACGTCGCTGAAGCGAGATTTCAAGGTGAGCCCCCCTCCCCCGCGCAAGTGCGCCGTGGATGCCGTGGCCATGGGAGCCCTGTCCCCGTCCCCAGCCCCCTCCGAGAGAGCCCGGCCTGTTCCTGGACAGGGTGGGCGAGGTCCCTTTGCCTCAGCCCCACGTGGCCCCTCCCTGGCCGGCCCCCACGGATCCCCCGGTGCGTGGGCGTGCGTTTACTGTGCAGGGACTCTGGCCCTGAGCCACTTCTCCAAGGAATAAATAACCTGAAAGCAGGTCGGAGACAACGTGTTTCGCATTAGACATGTGTATTTTATGAGATGTGCTTTCGAACAATTTTGTCATGTTTTCCAAATAAATCACCAGCATTTTGATAAGGATTACACTGAATTAACATGAAATTAGACAGTTAACACCTCACGTTATAGAGTCTTTTTTCAAAATCAAGAACAAGTTTAGGTTTTTCATTGATTGTTTTGTTTAGGTCTCAGTGGAGTTTGGAGTTTTTCACTGTATCTCTTAGGTGTGTTGTGAACCCGGATTCCTGTTGGGGGGGCCTTTCCGTTATTTTCCCCCAGCTGCTGGCAGCGGGGCAGCCACGCGGCCTGTGTTCTGTCGCTGTGTCGAGCGCTGTGCTCCGCGCAGCCGACAGCCCAGGACTTGGTCGCTGGGGAAGCCCCGCCCCCCTCCGCGCTGTCTGGGCGCCCGTGACCGACCTCCCTTTCAGAGGCGCATTGCAGAACCTGCCCACGGCTCTGTCCCTGTTTCAGATCTTCGAGTACTTCCGCAGAGACACGGAGAAGCGGGACTTTGTCTCTGCAGGCGCTGCGGCCGGGGTGTCGGCTGCGTTTGGAGCCCCAGTGGGTGAGGATGGGCTGGCCCCGCCTGTCTGTGGCTTCTCCCAGTGGGTTGGGAATCCAGCTCTCCCCGCGTGCTGGGAGCAATCGCCTTGGTGTTCCAGACTGAGTGCCCAGTGAGGGCGGGCCAGGCCGGAGTCACTGGCCAGGGCGTGTGGAAGGGGTGTCGGTCGGTGTGCCTGGGCCTGGCCCTCGGCGCTCCCGGGAGGCCCGTCTTCCCACACCCCTCCTTTTCCCACCCCCGAGATTCCTCCTGACGTGGCCTTGGTTCCCTAGGGACGGGAGTGGGTGGGTGCCAGTGCCCTGTGTCCGCTGGCACTTGAGGTGCCGCCGCCTGCCTTTCAGGTGGGGTCCTGTTCAGCCTGGAGGAAGGCGCCTCCTTCTGGAACCAGTTCCTGACGTGGAGGATCGTAAGTGCCTGGCTGGGGCGGGCACCTTGCCCTCAGCCACACTGCGGCGTCCTCACCCGAGGGCCCTGCAGGCTGTTAGGCTGCGTCCCTGCCCGAGGTGGTGGTGCGCCTGCTGCCCAGCGCCCCTCAGTCCTGGCGTCTCTGCCACCCTGATGGGTCCAGGCTGTGGGGCGGGGCGGCCAGGACCCAGACCCTGCCCGCTGCCCTCCTGTCCTCCACTGGCTCCCCCTCGAGGGCTGTGGTCCCCGCCCTGCCTGGTGCACGGTGGCCCAGCCTCTTCCCTGCCGCCTCGGGCTGGTCTGCGGATTCCCAGCCCCCCGGCTGTAGCCGTGGCCTCCAAGTGCGGCTCTGATGGTGCCGGCATCTCCCCGGCAGTTCTTCGCCTCCATGATCTCCACCTTCACCCTGAACTTCGTGCTGAGCATCTACCACGGGAACATGTGGGACCTGTCCAGCCCCGGCCTCATCAACTTCGGAAGGTTTGACTCGGAGGTAACCCGCCGCGTCTGCCGCCCGCCCCTCTGCTGCCGGGACTGTTGCCTTGAGGCCCAGATTTGAGAGTTGGTCTTTGGGAAACTCCAAAGCTCTCAGCCGTGGAACTGTGAGCCCCAAGCGCTCTCAGGTGCTCTGGGAAAGCAGGTGTTGAGCCGCCCCTGCAGTCAGGATGTCCTGTGAGGCTGCAGGGCCCGGGGCCGTCACGCAGGCTGTGGCACGGGGGCGTCCTGGGTGTGTGTGCAGCAGCGGCTCGTGGGGGCGGGTGGGCTCGGGGGCTCCTTTCTGTGGAGTCCCAGGACGAGCTCTGCGGGACGGTTGTGCTGCGCGTGGAAGCCTGGGAGTCGAGGGTGTTCCTCGTGCTGGGGACCATCCCCCCCGCCGGGTGCCTGGAGCCTGGGTGGGAAGCGTGGACGCCTCCCACGGCCCTCTGAGAGCCTCCCGCCAGCCAGACGGGCAGGGGTCGGCCAGCTCCTGGTGCCTGGAGTCCCTCCCTCCCTCGGGACCTCTGCGGCCCCATGTGGAAGTGCCGGGAGGTTCCGTGCGTAGGGGCAGATGTCATGCCCAGCCCTTGGGCCTGCGCGGGGAGGAGGTGTGGTCACTTCCTTAGCAGCCTCAGCCTCCTCCTCTCTCTGCACAGAAAATGGCCTACACGATCCACGAGATCCCCGTCTTCATCGCCATGGGCGTGGTGGGTAAGGGCGCTCAGCCTCGGGATGGTGGTGACGTGGCTCGCACAGGACTGCTCCTTCTGGGTTCTTCCGTGGGCAGCACGCTCACCCGGGAGGGAACCGTGGGTGGGGGCAGGGAAGGGAGGCAGAACAGGCCCCAGCAGGAGTTAGTACTGGCAGAAAACCTCGTTCCCTGGGAGGAGGGCAAAGCCTTCCAGGAAAAGCCGCCCTCCCGGCAGGGCGTGGGAGGCAGCAGGAGCGTCGTGACAGGACCGCCCCTCCCCGCTCTGCCTCCTGGGGGCCTCGCGGCAGGGGCCCCCCCTGCCCTGCCCGTGCGGCAGGGGCCCCCCCTGCCCTGCCCGTGTAGCTGACACGGGACTTTCTCCTGGGTGCAGGTGGTGTTCTCGGGGCTGTGTTCAACGCCTTGAATTACTGGCTGACGATGTTCCGAATCAGGTGAGAAGGAAACTTCGGCTTTGTGTGCTGTGCTGGCAGGTGTGGCCACGTGGGGCTTTTGCAAAGGATGTGGTGGTGTGGGTTTTGCACCCCTGGCCGGAGCTGGCAGGCCGCACGTGTACACGTCCTTCCCTGATGGCTTGTACCCGCTGACCTGCTCAGAGGAGTGTGTCCAGGGCCTGGGGGAGGGGCCGGACAAGCCTGATGGAGAGAGCAGGAGGGCCCTGGGGGTCACAGGCAGCAAGCAAGGCCCCTTGTGGGTCCAGGACAGGCCGGGTACATGTCCAGCCTTCGCCTGGGGCTGCCCATGGCACTCTGTGCCCTTTTGTATCAGGAGAGCAGCAGTTGTTCTGGAACCTTCAGGGAGGGTCCTGGGGTTGTGGGAGCTCTTCTGCCATCTTGTTCCTGCGCCAGTTCCAGCTGCTGTCGGGCGCAGCCAGGTGCTGGGGGGGCCGTTTCCCAGGAGGCGTTGCCGCTGGGAGACCCTTGTTACCACGAGGAGAAAGATAACCCAGAAGCGCGGGCGCCTGGGCAGTTGGTACCGTGTCACCCTCCTGCTCAGCGTCCTCCGATGGCCGTCTGCCCGGTCGCAGGCTCAGGTTGGCCTGAGCTGCCAAGGGTACTGCCCCCACCGTCCCCACACAGGGTCCCCCCTGACTCTTGGCTCCAGGTACATCCACCGGCCCTGCCTGCAGGTGATCGAGGCCATGCTGGTGGCCGCCGTCACGGCCACTGTCGCCTTCGTCCTCATTTACTCGTCTCGGGACTGCCAACCCCTGCAGGGGAACTCCATGTCCTACCCGCTCCAGGTAGGCGGCCCGGGGACCCCAGGTGGGTGGGGCTGTGCAGGCCCCGCCCTCCAGCTGTGCTCACCCCAGGCCTGCTCGAAGCGGCGGCGGCTGTGTAGCGCAGCCAAGTTCCAGAAGCGAGCGGGCTGGTGCGCCTTAGGGTTTGTTAGCGCTGTCCACCCGGGTCCCAGAGCAGGCCGGCCGTCTGCCGGGGCCTGGGCGGTGCTGTCAGGGCTGAAGTCTCACCCCAGTCCTCTTCCCGGAACGGGGACCTGACTAGAGAACTGGGGCCGCAGGTGCGCCCAGGAGGGACGCAACCCTGCGCGTGGCGGTTCCCGGCAGCGCGGTCGACAGCAGCCCAGAGCGGACGCTGTCCGCGGTGACTGCTCTGCCGTGTAGCAGAAGGGAGCTCTGACACGCGTGCAGCACGGGCAGGCCTTGAACACGGTGCTCGGTGAGAGAAGCCCGGCATGCAAGGCCACGCCGTGTGTGATGCCCTTGACCCGAGGCGTCAGAGCAGGGAGATGCTCAGTGGTCGCCGGGCTGGGGAAGCAGGCGCGTGCAGACGGACAGGTGTGGACCACGCGGCCGGTGCGGGGCTGTGCCCGGCCGGCCATGGGGAGCCCCTGCTTTGCTCTGGTCCTGCGCTCCGTGGGGGCCCCAGCCCGGCTCCCCAGGGGCGTGCTCATGGTGCACTCTTGGCCCCCTGGCCCCAGGGATGGGCTGGACACCCCAGCGGGGCTGCAGCCCTTGCCGCGCCTGGGCCTGTGTTCTCCCCTCTGGGGCAGCCCCCCGACCTGACCCCATCCAGCTGGAGCTGGATGCCGGCTGGGCCGGAGCAGGCTGTCGCCGACGGCGACGCCAGGTCTGTCTGCAGCCTGCCGCCCACCCGCTCCTGACCTGTTCTCTCTCCCGGCCTCACAGCTCTTCTGTGCCGACGGCGAGTACAACTCCATGGCCGCCGCCTTCTTCAACACCCCAGAGAAGAGTGTGGTGCGGCTTTTCCATGACCCGCCAGGTGCGCTCGTCGGCACTGTCGGCCCGGGGTGTGGGTGACGCCTGCTGGCTGAGGGTGCCCTGTAGGCAGGGGTCATCCCTAGTGGGGGAGCCGGGGGCGCTCGGGGGCAGCGCTGGCCCACTGGGTTCCTGTCATGCCTAGGGTGGGGCCTGGCCGGGCTCCAGCAGGGCCGTCACCAGGGCTGGCTCCGCCCCCTGTCCCAGGGTGAGTTTCCTTGTGGGAGCTGCGTGCTCAGGTCACGCTGAGGCCGAGAACCCGGCCACACGTTGCCAGTGGAAGCGTGGACCCTGCCTGTAGCAGGTGCTGTCCGCCCGCCGTCCCGTCCCCCGCGCCCAGCGCTGTCCGCCCGCCGTCCCGTCCCCCGCGCCCAGCGCTGTCCGCCCGCCGTCCTGTCCCCCGCGCCCAGCGCTGTCCGCCTGCCGTCCTGTCCCCCGTGCCCAGCGCGGCGCCCGCCCTCGGCGCTCCAGGCCCACAGTGGAGCCAGCGCACACTTTGGCCCCTTCTCCCACACACCTGCCTTTCCACCTACTGTGCGCGTTAGATTTTCTGGCATGTGACTGGGGGACACTTGGCGTGGTTTCTAGTTGTTCCTGTCACAAAGTCACCGGGAGCTCCCTGTTCTCTGGTCTGTGCATCTCTGAGCAGTTGGTTCCTGAGGTTAAACAGAAACTGCTTTAAATGTGGGTGAGGCCAGGCCCCCAGACCCTCTGCGTGGGGCCCTGGTGTGGGGCTCGTGGTTCCAGCATCTGGGCGACGTGTCCCCTGCCTTGGGCGGTTGCCTGGTGTGGAGTGAGGGCCGACGGCCTTCCGAGCACAGCCCCTCTCGTTGGCCTTGAGGTCACCGTCCTGCTGGCTCCCCCGGCTGGCCTTGGCTCCCCCGTGCCCTGCCCGCCCAACCCAGCCAGCGGACACAGCCTCCACGCTCCCGCCACCGCGGACCTCAGTGCCTTGCCCAGGAAGTGCTTCCCCGGGACTGGGGCTGGATTAGCTGGAGCCACGGCAGCTGGGGGTGGCGCCCTCCTGCCAGCCCCTCCTCCTTTCCCGGGTGTGGCACTTCCTGAGCCCTGGCAGGACTCTTCCCAGCTGCCCGCCTGCCCCCCGGAGGACATTTTCCTTGGTCCACTGACCGGGTTGGGCCGTGGGGACCCACCTGTGCTCAGGTGCATGGGAAAGTTCTGTGTGTTTTCTACTTGTTGGCTGGCTGAGGTACAGTTAGGCCAGTCGGGCAGAGCTGGAGCCAGGTTGCTGCCTGCAGGGGTGGGTGTGCCCCTGCACTAGGAAGGGACCTCCAGGCTGGGCGCGGCACCCTCTCCCCGGGCCAGGCTGCCCCCCGTGGCGTCCCCCGTGGGCTCTGGACATGCTGCTGCTGTGGGCCGGGGGCCTGGCCTGCCCACCGGCCCGGCCCGGGTCCTGCGCGGCCTCCTCACCCACGGCTCCCCGCTGAGCCGTGCGGTGGGGGGGGGGCACCCTCCTTTCCCTGGGGAGATGGCTGGGGCTCCTGGCGCAGGTTGTTGGGCTCCCAGGGCATGACCGCTAGGCGTGAGTCACCTGGGAGACCGCGTCAGCCCCCGCCCTTGCCCCCAGGCTCCTACAACCCGCTGACCCTCGGCCTATTCACCTTGGTCTACTTCTTCCTGGCCTGCTGGACCTACGGGCTCACGGTGTCCGCCGGGGTCTTCATCCCCTCGCTGCTCATCGGGGCCGCCTGGGGCCGGCTCTTCGGCATCTCCCTGTCCTACCTCACGGGGGCGGCGGTGAGTGGGTGTGGGGGTCCCGGCGGGGGGCTCCCGTGGTCGTGCTGGCCTGTGGGTGGGGGCAGCGGGGGCTGTTTGTGCCTGTGTCTTCCTTTCTCACTCCGGCCCCTCAGTAAGATGGGAAGCCTGCAGCCAGGCCACGGCGAGACGTCTCTGTGCCCCCTGCTGCCCAGGCCCTGCCCTGCCCGGTTCCTTCTTGACATGGAGCTAAAGTTCATTCCGTCAGATCCACCGCTTTGAGGGGAACAGCTCAGTGGTGGTTGTCTCATTTACAATGTTGTGTAACCATCACTGCCGAGTTCCAGAACATTCTGTCACCCCAAAGGAAAGCCCCAGGCCCTTGAGCGCCTACCCCCCATTTTCCCCAACTGCAGCCCCACAGTCTCCAGCCTCTGTCCCGTGTCTGTGGCGTCACACACGTGTGGCCTTGCGTGTGGGTTCTCCATGCTGTGTCCCAGGCTTACCTGTGTCGCTCTTCGGGATTTCTGTCCCTGGTGCACCGACTGGCTTTCCGGGTGGCACAGCCCTGGTTTAGGCCCCATCCTCTCCCTCGCTGCCGTGTGCAGGCGATGCCGGGCCGCTGAGCATGCGTGTCGGCCGCAGGACCGGCCTCTGCGTGTGGCGTCTGGCCCAGGCACGGCCTCCGCGGTGCGTCGCGGTGGTTTGGCCTGGCGGCTGCCGGGCGCCTAACGCCTCCTGTGTGTCGCCCGCAGATCTGGGCGGACCCCGGCAAGTACGCCCTGATGGGAGCTGCCGCCCAGCTGGGTGAGTCCCGCTGCGCCTGGCGCCCCTGCGGGGGGCAGAGCTGCGGCCGCGCTCGGGGCTCCCCCTCCTGCATGTCAACAAGGCGGCAGGCGGGCCGTCCCCCCACAGGGCTGGGGGGCAGCAGCCAGGGCTGGGCAGTGCCGCCCTTGTGGGGCGGGTCCAGAGGGACAGTTGGGTGGGCCGGGGCCCTGAGCCAGCCGTGGGCCGTGGCCGCCCTGCAGGTGGGATCGTGCGGATGACCCTGAGCCTCACGGTCATCATGATGGAGGCCACCAGCAATGTGACCTACGGCTTCCCCATCATGCTGGTGCTCATGACCGCTAAGATCGTGGGCGACGTCTTCATCGAGGTGTGCGGGGCCCCTCCCACCCCCAGCCCCTCTCACGGAGGCCCTCCACCCCCCTGAGCCCCCAGCCCCTCGTGCCCCTGTTCCCTCCACCCCGCGGCCTCCGAGCTGCGCTCCCTGGGGTTGTGGGGCTGCGGCCGCGGAGGAACGTCACGCGCCTCCCCCCAGGGCCTGTACGACATGCACATCCAGCTGCAGAGCGTGCCCTTCCTGCACTGGGAGGCCCCGGTCACCTCGCACTCGCTCACAGCCAGGTACGGGCCAGGCTGCCTCCACCTCCTCCCACCCCCACCCCCGGGCCTCGTCCCCACCAGGAGCCCCCCGCAGGTGGGGTGTGTGGCGGGTTATGCCGGGGATGCTTGGGGGTGGCTGGGGGGATGCCTGGGTGGGAGACGCGGCCCCAGGCCTGAGCCTGCTGTGCGGGGTTGGGGGGCTCCTGGCCCATCTCAGGGTTTCCCGCCAGTACATGGCGGGTGCCCAGGCTGTTGGTGGCTGCGAGGTGGCATCTCCTTGCCGGCTGCTCCGCAGGGAGGTGATGAGCACACCAGTGACCTGCTTGAGGCGGAGGGAGAAGGTGGGCGTCATCGTGGACGTGCTCAGCGACACGACGTCCAATCACAACGGCTTCCCCGTGGTGGAGCACGCGGATGACACCCAGGTACCCAGGGCACCTCCCTGGCAGACCCGGCTCCTCGGGGTCTGGCGTCTGGCGGGTGAGGCGCGGTGGTTCACGGGACGGAGGCGCAGTGCCGCTGGGTGTTGAGTGAGATCCCGTTACCTGCCAGGGCGCGGAATTCCCGTCGCTGTGGGGAACCCCAGGCTGCGGAAACGCCAACCGCCTGGGCGAGGCTGGTGCCTCGGGGCCAGTGGCCTTGGCCTTCGCTAGGAGGCCCCGGCAGGATGTGCGGCCCTCGCCCAGGCCCCGTCCTGCAGGGGAGCTGACCTGGGTGCTGGGTGGTTTGGGGCACGCAGGGCTGTGCCTCCCCCCGGCAAAGCCACCGTCGCCCTGCTCTGTGCGGCTGGGCCTCGCTGCTCCGCCTCTGGTCCCTGGGGACTGAGGGACCTCACACGTGGAACGCCGAGGCCAGGCTGGGGCTCACAGGTGGCTGTTAAACAGAGACCGTGCCCAGGCGGCGTCTGGCCAGAGCGGGTCGGAGCCGCAGTCCTGGCTGCCGACAGTCCCTGCTGGTGTCGCGGCCTGACCTCCATCCCTTGCAGCCCGCCCGGCTCCAGGGCCTGATCCTGCGCTCCCAGCTCATCGTCCTCCTGAAGCACAAGGTACGCCAGGCCCGGCGTCGGCACCCCTGGCCTGCACGCAGGGAGCCTCTGGGGCCTGCACAGGCGCCTGACGCGGCCGCTGCCCGCAGGTGTTTGTGGAGCGCTCCAATATGGGCCTCGTGCAGCGGCGGCTGCGGCTGAAGGACTTCCGCGACGCCTACCCGCGCTTCCCCCCGATCCAGTCCATCCACGTGTCCCAGGACGAGCGCGAGTGCACCATGGACCTCTCCGAGTTCATGAACCCCTCGCCCTACACGGTGCCCCAGGTACCCGCGGTGCTCAGGCGCTGGGGGGCAGCAACAGCCGGGCAGGAGCTCCATGCTGAGTGGAGTGACAGGTGGCGAGACTCCTCTGGAGCCTCCCGGGGGCAGCCTTGGGTGGCAGGGTCGCGGGGCTGCGGCTCTCTGAGGCGAGGCCCTGTCACCAGAATGTGCACTGTGGCGCCGGGGCTCAGGCAGGAGGTGGAGCCAGGAGGAAGCTGCTGTCCCAGCAGGACTCGGGGTCTGCCTCCGGGGAGGCGGGGCGCCCCCAGGCCTTGGGCTTCAGGAGCGCTGGGCAGTGGCATGGATGGGGGGGGCCCAGACAGGCAGGGCCGGACGCGTCTTGACGTCCTGGCGGCGTGTGGGTGCCGGGCGGGGCGCAGGGGAGCTCAAGGCTGTGCCGACCCTGCAGGAGGCGTCTCTCCCTCGCGTGTTCAAGCTGTTCCGGGCCCTGGGCCTGCGGCACCTGGTGGTGGTGGACAACCGCAATCAGGTGAGCGGCGGCCGGTGGTCTGCGTCTTGTCAAGGCAGCCTGGGGCAAGGGGTGCCCCCGTCCCAGGTGGGCACTTGCTCTCGGCTCCCTGTGAGGGACGCTAAGGCACCGGCCCAGCCTGGCCCCACACCCCTGACCCTGTGCCTGGGCCCCTGCTGTGCCACCCACCCGGCCCCTGACCTGGCTTTGCTCCGCAGGTGGTCGGGCTGGTGACCAGGAAGGACCTCGCCAGGTACCGCCTGGGCAAGGGCGGCTTGGAGGAGCTGTCGCTGGCCCAGACGTGAGGCCCGGCCCCGCCCTCAGCGGGCAGCGGCTCCCCCGGCCCCTCCAGCCTCCCGGGGTCCCTGGGTCTCTGCCGAAGCCGCGCTCCCCAAGCAGCGGCAGGAGCAAGCGTCCCCCAGGCCTGGGGCCGGGCCGGCTGGCGCAGGAACGCGGCCCCGGTGGAGGGCGGCTGGCCACGTCCCAGTGCGTCCCCTGCGCCTTGGCCCTGGACTTGGCTGTCTCTTTCTGGGGCCTGAACTTCAGGGATCAAGTGCGTGTGCCACGCCCCCTGGCTGCCGGCTGGCGTGTGTCTGGCTGGCGCGCGGCGGGCGCTGTCTGCACGCAGGGGCTCTGCCACGTGGAGCCGGCCTGGCCCTCAGCTGCGGGCGTGGCCTCATGCATCCCCAGCGGGAGCTGACCGCCTCGGGCTCCCGGGCTTAAGTGACAGCCCCAGCTGCACGGGAAGCTCCAGGGACAGGGTGGTCCCGGAGAGTGGCCTTGGGTGGGCTCCCCGGGGGAGCCCCAGGTGCACCCTGGTCTGCACTCCGACGCGGTGACCACGGGCCTGGGGTCCCCAGAGCTGAGAAGAAACACTGAGGGCCCGAACCCCCGAATCCAGCCATGCCTTTGTCACCCTGAGCCCTCAGACCTGGGGGTCCCCACACCTGTGGCCACCGGCTGGGAAGGTGGAT
The DNA here is from genome assembly GCF_041146395.1 of Eulemur rufifrons. NCBI lineage: Eukaryota > Metazoa > Chordata > Mammalia > Primates > Lemuridae > Eulemur > Eulemur rufifrons. The sequence continues at coordinate 35,677,997 of NC_090996.1, forward strand.
CTTCCCTCTGCACAGGGGAGCCCGGCGTTGGCCGCAGCTTCCCCCTCCTGCCTGTGCCAGTGACAGCGCAGGTGGCTGGGAAGGGCTGGTGAGCGCCGGAGCCCTGCGGCCCTCGGAGCCTCCTCCCCGCCGTCAGGGCTGGGCCTGGTGTCCCTTGGTCCCCAGGGCTCCGCCCACAGGACGCTGCACAGAGGTGGTTTGTGTCCCTGGCGGGTGTCTGTTGGGACAGCACCAGTCCCAGGTGTCCTACCCGCCGGCGCCCCTTCCTCGTTCCCACCCAGCCTGGACCGCGGTCCTGCAGCCCGGGACTTTCGGGGGCCCTGGGGATCGGGGTGTGAGTGGGGTGGTGAGACAGGCGTCCGGGGACCAGGCCATCCTATGAATGGCAGTGGCCCCCAGGGCCCCAGGGGAGGGAGGTCTGGGGCATGGCCCTGTGGGGACAGCCCTCGCCCGGAGCACTGACCTCCACGTCCTGTCCTCGTCCCCTTCCCTGGGGGCTGAAGAGCCTGGTTTCCACCTTCCTGGCTCTCGGCCCCTTCTCCTGTCCCCACACCTGGGCACTGGCGGGAAGGCGTCATCGCAGGGACCCCTGGGCCCACCCGGCAGGGTCGGAAGCATCGAAGTGGGCGGAAGTGAGACGCCCCCAGCAGGCCTCAAAGACATGACACCAAAAACGCATGTGCAATGTTCCTCCACAACTGTTTTATAGATTTCATGTTGAAATAATATTTTGGATATATTAGGTTAAATAAAGTGACCTGTTACAGCTGACTTTGCCTGTCCCTTTATTGTCTGCTGTGGTGCTGGAAAGGCTGATGTCACGCGTGGCTGCTGTGGGCCGTGAGCTCTGTGCCTGGGTCTCTGCTCCCCGGTGGGCGCAGGGCTGGTCTGTCCTGGGCTCGGCCCGCTGCCCGGCCACTCTGCTGGCGTCCCTCCCCTCGGGCCTGGGCCAGCCCCCTCTCCCCCACCACTGACAGACGCTCCTCTGTGCCCCCCCCCCGGGAATGGCGCCCCCTTGGATCCTTCCAGAAGCAGGCAGTTGGAGAGGCCTTGCGGGAACGGGAGGTTGAGGGCTCAGGTTCCACTGGCAGTTGGGCCATGAAATCATGAGGTTCTGGGGAGGAAAGGAAGGTTCCAGAATAGCCCAGCCGCACCTGCCTCTCAGGGACCCTCTGGGAAGGAGGCAAGATGTGAGGGCAGAGCTCGCCCCCCAGCCCCCGATCCTGCGTCCAGCCCCCGCCCCCCCCCGCCTCCTTCCAGCCAGCCCCCCCTGCCTTGGGCTGCAGTGGGCTCTGGACAACCAGCAGGGCCGGGGCTGCTGGTGAAGCTATGTCAGGTGAGCTGCTGCCGGGGCCCCAGCTGGAGAAACAAGGTCCAGGAAGGGCCCGGCCACCAGTGGGCCCCACGGACGGCTCTGCTTCCCGGCCCCTGGGGGCTTCCTCTGGAGCTGGCCAGGTGGGGCAATGTCCTGTCTCTGCCGCCCCAAGCTGGGTGTCCTCAGGCAGATCCCTGGCCACCTCTGAGCCGAGCCTCTGTCTGGCCCCAGCTGTGTGAGCTCAGGGTGGGGTCCTGCAGCGATTTGGGTCCTTGTCGTCTGCCGTGCGCTGCAGCAGGAGCCAGCGTCCCCCAGGGGTGAGCTCCCAACGACCTTCTTGCAGAGCCAGCGGACAGCGGCCCCTCCTCAGGGGCATCGCCCCCCTCCCGGCTGAGCACTGTCACCTCGGAGGACCTGGGGCTCCTGACGGGAAGCCTGGCCAGCCCTGAGCCCTTGAGTCTCGAGATGTCAGAGAGGGATGCGTCCGGCCACCTGGCGTCCACCGCCTCTGTCCCTGAGCAGGACAGTGCCAAGCGCTGGAAGCAGCTGGAGCAGTGGTGAGTCTGCGGGCTCGGGGACGGGAGGACCCACCCTCGAGGACACAGCCTGACCCGGTCCTGCCCCTGCCCTGGCCAGTGTGTCCTCGCTGCAGGCGGAGGTGGCCTGCCTGCGGGGGCAGGAGGAGCGCCGCGAGCACGCCACGCTGGGCCTGCTGCGGGAGCTGCTGCGGGTGCGGGCCCTCGTGCGGGTGCAGGACTCAGAGCTGCAGCGGCTGCAGCAGGAGGTGCAGCAGGAGGTGCAGCAGGCGGCTCCCGCCGCTGAGAAGGAGGCGCCAGAGGTTGACGGCCCCCCACAGCTCGAGCTCTCGCACTTGCCCACTTGCCGGGGGCTGGGGGCAGCTGTCACCCCGAGCCCAGCCCTGCCCCTGCTGCCCAGGCCCTGAGCCCAGGTCCCCTAGCGGGGGAGTCCCCTGTGCCCGGGCTCTCGCGACACGTGTCTGAGCTGGGAGGACTCGGGGCAGGTGGCAGCCCCGGGCCTGTGCCAGCCCACGCCCTCCTCCTCCTCGCAGCCCCTTGGCCCCCAGAGCCAGAACCAGATGCAGGCCCTGGACCAAAGGTACCTCCGCATACGCTAGCGCACACAGCCTTGGCGGGAGGGGAAGGGATTGGGCTTCCGGAAACCAGTGGCCAGCGCCGGAGCCCCTTCCCCGGTGGGTTGTCTTGCTCAGTGAGCAACACGCGTGTGTGGGCCCTGCAGAGAGGCCTGGGGCTGACAGCGCCTCGGCAGCCCGTGGGGGGGACACAGGCGGAGGCCGGCGGCAGGGGCCCCCATCCCCCAAAGACTGCCCCGCGAGCTCTGGGCCTGTCGGAAGTGGCCCCTGTGTGCCAGGCTGGTGGAGGTGCGGGAAGCCTTGACCCAGGTCAGGAGGAGGCAGACGCTGCAGGACTCCGAGCGGAAGGACGCCGAGCAGGAGATGGCCCTCAGGTGGGCCCTGGGGACGGCTCTGGGCCGTCATCTGGCGGTCACTGGCCCGGCCGAGGCACTGCCAGCAGGACGTCCCCTGCCCTCGCTGAGCTGCTGGCTGCCAGGACCCCCGGGGGGAAGGAGGCCCCAGCCTGGCCCTGCCCCTTCCCGTCCTCCAGCCCCTCCGTGTGCCCGGGCAGGGCCGTGCGCTTCCCGCTCGGCCAGCCGGGAGGTCATCCCCGGCCCCAGAAGGATCAAGGTCCAGGGGCCCCCCCGGCCTCCGGTGGCTCCCCAGCCAGGCCCTGTGACCCACAGCCGATGTCCCCAGGCTGGCCAAGCTGAGCGACTTACTGAGGCAGGAGGAGCAGGGCCGGGAGGCGGCCTGCAGCGCCCTGCAGAGGGGCCAGGAGGACGCCAGCCAGCGGGTGGGCTGCGAGGTGGCCAGGATGCAGGTACGGCCTGGAGGCCCGCAGGAGTCCCCGACTCTCACAGCCCCTGCCCTCCCTCCCGCCAGCTCTGTTTTCGTTCTGTCCATGTGGTCGGCCCTGGCAGGACCCCAAGTCCTGTGCTGTCCCATGCAGTGGCTGCTGTGTCTGGAGTTAGACACAGTTCAGACAATCTAAGGCAGCTCCTCAGTCGCTCACCCCACATTGCACGTGCTCAGTAGCCACGTGTGGCAGGCGGGGGCCGACGTAGGCATCCTTCGTGGCAGAAGCTTGTGGAATGGCCCGGCCCCGTGCACGCTGCCGCCCACACAGCCAGCGCCCAGATGGAGAAATCGAACGTCGGAGCCCCAAAGCCCCTCCACGGCCATTTTCAGTGGAGGTCACCTTCCCGGGGCGCAAGTTCCTGGGACCAGGGTCCTGCTCACAGGGCTGGAGCGGCTTCCCCTCCGCTATGGCCTTAGAAGGGGCCTCTGCTCTGGGGTAGGGAGGGGACCAGGCAGCCACATGTCCCTGCAGCCCAGGTCTTGAGCTCTGCAAACAGGCCAGGGGCTGCAGCCGGCTCCGGGGCGGGGGAGGGGGGCCGGGAGTGCACCCCAGCGGCTGCCGGCACCGCCCCACTGCCCAGGGCCGGCCCCTCCCTGCCCGTGGGAAGTCAGCGCAGCGGCTCCGAGGAGAAGGTGGGAGGTGCTGGGCCACGAGTGGGGGAAGCTGCCCCCCTCCCCTGGTGGTGCCAGCCCTGTCCCTGAGCACGGGGGCATCTGAGCACTCTCTAGGACCGGGGTCGGCAAACTGAGGCCCACTGCCTGTTTTTGTACATAAAGTTTTATCGGCACAGCCATGAACAAACAGCGTTTGTATCTTGTCCGTGGCTACTTTGGGGGCTGTGACTGCAGCGTCACGAGGCCACGGCGGAGACCCTGCGAGCCTGGAGCGTTTGCTCTCTGGCTCTTTACGGAAAGAGACCTGCTCCAGGCACTTCCAGGGGGGCCCACAGGGGCTCAGCAGATAGAGCTTGGGGGGGTTTCTGCGCCTCACCTGCACCCCAGACCCCAGACCCGGACCCCAGAGCAGCAGGAAAGCGGCTGTCCGGGAGGAGACAGGGCCCCGAGGGCTCTGCCTGGCTCCCCCGGCCCCCGACGTCCAGCAGAGGCTGCACAGGGACGATGTGAACCCTCCCCAGGCCCAGGTGACCACGCTCGGCGAGGAGATGAGCCTTCGCTTCCTGAAGAGGGAGGCCAAGCTGTGCGGCTTCCTGCAGAAGAGCTTCCTGGCCCTGGAGAAGGTGGGCGCCCCGGCCCGCCCCGCCCCACCCCTGCCCGGACGCCGACTCTCAGTGGTCTCTCCCCGCAGAGGATGAAGGCGGCGGAGAGCTCGCGGCTGCGGCTGGAGGGCCGCCTGCGGGAGGAGCTGGAGGGCCGCTGGGGGGCGCTGCGGGAGCTGATGGAGGAGCGGCTGCAGGCCCAGTGCGGGCCGCGCAAGGTGGGGCGCGGCGGGTTGGCGGGCGGGGCCGGGGCAGGGCGCACGGGTCCCAGAGCTGCCTCTGCCCGCCCGAGGCAGGAGGACAGCCACCTCCTGGAGCAGTGCCGGGGCCTGGACGCGGCTGTGGTCCAGCTGACCAAGTTCGTGCGGCAGAACCAGGCATCGCTGAACCGCGTCCTGCTGGCCGAGCAGAAGGCCCTGTGGGTGTCCCCCAGGCTGTGCTGGGGCCTCGGGGGCTGTCAGGCCAGGGGGACCCTCACACCCCACTCAGGAGCCGGCCACGCTGGCCCTGCCTCCCCGGCAGCCCCAAGCAGAGCACTAGGCCCAGTGAGACCTTCCCCGTGGGGGCTCCCGTCCCTTCTCCAGCCTGTCCCGCACTGGGGGGCTCGGCTGTGGCAGCGGGGACGGAGCCCTGTCTTGGTGGCCCCATGACAGCAACCCCCCCCCCCAGCGTGGGGTCTCCCAGAAGGTTCCAGAGCCAGCAGGCGGGATCCCCTCCCTGGCCCAGTGCTGAGGGGCAGTTTTGATGGCACCCCCCCCAGGGAGGCCAAGGGGCGCCTGGAGGAGGGCCAGGCGGAAGAGCTGGCCTCGCAGGTGCAGCAGGGCCTGGAGGCGACGCGGGCCCTGCAGGACACGCACGGCCAGCTGGCTGCGGTGAGGGGTGCGCGGGCTGGGCCCCCCGCAGGGTCGCCCAGGCACACGGGACGGGCCCTGAGCCGGGTTCCCTGCCCCACCCCTGTCCCCGCAGCTCCGAGAGAAGAGCCAGGCCCTGGAGGCGTCGGTGGCCCAGCTGGCTGCACAGCTGAGGGACCTGAGTGACCAGTTCCTGACCCTGAGCTGCAGGCTGGACCTGCAGGGGCAGGTGCTGGGCCTGCGGCTGTCGGAGGTGAGCCGGGCCTCGGGGAGGGAGGGCGCGGCGGGCAGACGGCTGCCCCCAGGGAGGAGCCCTGGCCAGGCCCTGGGCCTCCCTCCCCTCCCACTGGCGGTCCGCAGGGCCCAGGGGACCCGTGCCCCAAGGACGTCCCCTGCTGCAGCCTCAGCCCAGCACTGAGGCCGGGTGGAGCCCCTGCCCTGGGCCCCAGAGCCTCTAGGGGCCGAGGGGGGCTCTTTGCGGCAAGCGCAGGCGAGCGCCGCATTCTTGTTTCCTTTGTGAACAGCTTTATTGAGATGGAGTTCACAGCCCGCAGCTCCCCCTCCGCAGTGTGGGGCCGTGTTCCCAGGTGTTCCCAGGTGTTTGTTCCCAGGTGTTCTCAGGTGTTCCCGGGGTGGCACAGCCCCTGCCGCAGTCAGTTTTAGGGCGTCGCCATCACCCCATTAGCCACGCCCACACCCACACCCACGCCCCGGGAGCAGCGGTCTCCACGGATTTGCGGTTCCGGCATTTTATACACGTGGAGTCGCCGCGTGTGGCCGCTGTGCCTGCCGTCGTCGCTGAGTGTCACGCTGGCAGGTCCCCGCAGAGTGGCCCGCGTCAGCCGAGCCCTGTCCCGCTGTGTGGCTGGACCACGTGGGGTCTGTCCCTCATCCGCTCGTGGGCGTGAGGCTTGTTTCCATGTCTTGTCTGTTGTGAACACTGCCGTGGACACGGGGTCCACCCTTTGGTTTCGGGGCTCGATGCCCCGGCCTGCCCTGTGGCCCCCGGCGGCCCTTGACCTCGGCCTCCCTCCCCTCTACGGCCGTGGCCAGGCCATCTGCGCTGTCCCCTGCCCGCTGACCCTGCGTGGGCTGCAGGAGCTGTTCCCAGGACGCGGCTCTGCTCAGCCTGGCGGCCCCACCTGGGAGGGCCCTGCGGCTGCCTTGGCCCTTCCGAACGTGCCTGTCCAGTCTGTGCACAGACGTGCTCAGCGTCAGCGGTGGACGTGAGGCTGCCTGTGCTCCCGGAGCCCAACTCCTGGGGCCTCCCTGTGCTCTGGCTCCAGCAGGCCCTGCCCACCTGCCCACGCGTCCTCCTGCCCACCTGTCCACCTGCCCACACGTCCACCTGCCGACCTGCCCACCCGCCCACGCATCACCTGCCCACCTGCCCACCTGTCCACGCGTCCACCTGCCCACCTGTCCACCTGCCCACGCGTCCACCTGCCCACCTGTCCACACGTCCACCTGCCGACGTGCCCACCTGTCCACGCGTCCTCCTGCCCACCTGCCCACCTGCCTACCTGTCCACGCGTCCTCCTGCCCACCTGCCCACCTGCCCACCTGTCCACGCGTCCTCCTGCCCACCTGCCCACATGTCCACCTGCCCACGCGTCCACCTGCCCACGCGTCCACCTGCCCACCTGTCCACGCGTCCTCCCTCTCTGGGCTCCGGCCCTCACTGGGTGTCTGTATCCCAGGCAAAGACCGAATGGGAAGGTGCGGAGAGGAAGTCCCTGGAGGAGCTGGCCAGGTGGCAGAAGGAGGTGGCTGTGCACCTGCAGGGGCTGTGGGAGAAGGTGGACGGCCTCCCCCGGCAGGTGGGTGAGGGCCGGAGCCACAGGCGACGCCCGCGTAGGCACAGCCAGCCTGGAGGGATTTAGACCTCAGGCGGGACGTGAATCTAAATTCTTCCCCCTGTGGCTGCCCTTGGCCAAACTGGTCCTGGCCGGGTGTGGGGCTCCCCGAGCTGGCCATGCTGGGGGCCGCTCCCCTGCTGCCCCCCACTCTGGGCTCCGTGTTTCAGATAGAAGGCGTCTCAGACAAATGCGTCCTGCACAAGAGTGACTCAGACATCAGGATCTCTGCCGAAGGCAGGGCGAGGTGAGGCCCGGCCCCTCCGCCCTGGGAGGGGCAGGAGCTCTGCAGACAGTCATGGGCTGGGCTGGTCCCACAGGCCTGGGTGCCATGGCAACCGCATCCCCTCCCCCGCCTGGGCCTGGCCGAGCACCGGCCCCCCACCCTCGTGCAGCCTGCATGGCTCCTCGAGCCCCCCATCACCTGCTGGGGACCCCAACCACCCCCACTGGAGGGGCCGCAAGGCTGAGCACCCCTCGAGCTCCCTCGGGCCTGCAGCAGCCGGAGCAGCCGCCCGTGTGCCTGGGGGCTGCCCCAGCCGCACCACAGCCCCCTGCCTCGGTGCCGCAGACAGTCCGAGGTGGGGGCCCTGCGGCAGGAGCTGGCCGCCCTGCTGTCGGCCGTGCAGCTGCTCAAGGACGACAACCCTGGGCGGAAGATCGCTGAGATGCAGGGCAGGATGGCCACGGTAGCACCCGGGAGCCAGATGGGGGCAGCCCAAGCCAAGGGACCCCAGAGGACCCCCTGCCCCCAGGGGAGGGTGGATCTGGGACCCCAGCCCAGGGGCATCTTCCAGCCAAGGGCAAGACCCTCGAAACCAGCTCCCTGGGCGGCCCCGGCACCCTGGGCCTCTGGAAGTTCCAAGTGGGGACACCGGTGTGCGGCCCCCAGCGCTGGGCACCGGCAGCCACCATGGCAGGGGCAGCCCTGGGCCGTGGCCGGGACCCCCGCAGGGCCACGCAGGGCCCTCCTCACCTCGCTGGGCTCGGCCCAGGACCCACGGAGGGGATGAGGGCTGTGGCAGGAGGCGGCTCGTGCCCAGGCTCCGAGCAGTCAGTGACTTGGGGGTGGGGGCCCTTGGGGACAGCTGGACACCAGCAGACTGGCCAGGTCTGTGACCCCAAATGGGGGCTGTGTTTAGTTTCAGAACCAAATAATAAAACTGGAAAACAGCATCCAGGCCAACAGGGCCATCCAGAACCTCCAGTTTAACACGGAGACCAAGCTGGTGAGGGGCCCGGGCGGCCCTGGGCAGGGGGGCCTGACCCACCGCCCGCCCCACGGCCCGCCTCTGTCTGCGCCTGGCGCGGAGCCGCGTCTCCCTGCAGATAAGGGAGATAAGCCCCCGCATGCGCCGCCTCCACCTCCGCCCAGGCCGTCCCGGCTCGGCTCCGGCCCCGGGTGACGGCGCCCTGTGTCCTGTGTCCGCAGCGCACGCAGGAGATGGCAGCCCTGCGGGAGAGCGCCCGCCTGTGGGGCGAGGAGGGGCCCTGGGCACGGGCGCTGGGCAGCCGCAAGGCGCGCACGTCCCCGGGGAGGCAGCGGTTCTTCATCAAGGACGTGGCCCCCGGCAAGGTCCCCGTGAACCGCTGGGGCCTGTACCAGGCCGTGAGGTGGGACGGAGCCCACACAGCCCCCGCCAGCCCTCCGGGTGGGCGTCAGGGTGGAGGCCCGGGGGTGGGGGGCGGGATGTGACGGTTGGGCAGGGGTCGGGGCCCTGAGCCATGTCCCTGGCAGGTGGCTGCAGTGGAAGGTGACGCTCCTGAGCCTGGTGGCCCAGCGGAGGCCAGGAGGGGTCCCGCAGCCGCCCCACAGCGGAGCCTGCGTGGCACCTCTCGTATTTGCCCCTCCCCCAGAAATAAACGTGCCTTGACCCTGTCGCACGGGTCCCTGATGCCTGCGGCGACGTCCTCCGGGGGCCCACGGGGCTGGCCAGGGCTTCAGAGGCCCCCGGCAGTGGGAGTGGCTGAGACCCGAGGGGCTCAGTCCGAGACCCCCAGGGCTCTCCCTGTCCTGCCCCAGCCCGGTGGCCGACCCGTCTGGGGTCCCCAGACCCTGCTCGCCAGCCCTTCACACCCTCAGACCTAGCGGGGAGCAGACAGCCTGTGTCTGTTCCCATGGCGGGGGGGGGGGGGCCCCCTTCCCGCCTCTGGCTCTGCCCTCGGCTGCCCTGGCCACTGACCTGGGCTCTCAGGCCTGGCGGAGCTCGGGCTGTCCTGGGGGGCGCAGCTCATGTGGAGCCCCCTCAGCCTATGACCCCAGAGTAGCCGCAGCCTCTGCCCGGGTACCCCCTGCCTTGGGCAGAGCTCTGAGGGCCTCTGTGCCCCTTGGGGGGCCCTGCTGGGGCCGAGGGCCAGGGGCACCCCCTACTCCTGCCCCTTCCCAGCTCGGAGGCCCCTGGCCACGGCGGCTCTAGGCCTCAGGGCCAGCCCGGCCCGGCCCTCGGCTGCCTGTGCCCGCCTTGTCCTGCTGGGGCCCCCTGGATGCAGCAGCCCGGGAGGCTGTCCCGGGAGGGGCCTGCCATAGGGAGGAGGCCCTGCCGCCCCCAGCCCGCTCACTAGGCCTCAGCCAGCTGGGCCCCCTCCAGGGCCTGTGCCCCTCCACCGGGCAGCTCAGGGCAGGCCTCCGCTGACCAGCTGGCCAGCAGGTCGCTGAAGTCGGGCATGCCAGGGTGGAGCAGGCCCAGGGGGCTGGGGGCCGGCTCCTTCCAGAAGGACGGGGGCAGCTTGCGCTGGGTCATGGGGGTGATGTGGCCGTACTTCCGCTCCAGCCTCATTCTGCGGCCCCCCGGCGCCCTGGGCCCCGCGCACCGCCGCAGACCGTAGTCGAAGAGCTCAGCCAGGGGTCCCAGAGGCTGCGCCCCGTCCCTGCCGAGGCCCAGCCTATGCGCCTGGCCCCCAGGGCCCCCGGGTGAGCAGACCCCGGGCTCAGGGCCCTCCTCCTCCTCCCGGGACCTGCCCTGGGCCAGGCGCACCAGGTCGGCGTAGTAGAGCTCCCGGGCAGAGCTGCTGGCCGGGCGGCCGTCGGCGTAGATGTCGCAGGCGTCTGGGTCCTGCCCCTTGTCCTTGCGGCCGAAGTACCGCTGGATGTCACTGCTGATGAGCTCGGAGAACCGCAGCAGCTGGAGCGGCGTCTCGGGGCGGCCGGGACCCTGAGGGGCTGCTTCCGGGGTGGGCTCGGCCCAGCCTGAGCACTGGGGGGCCGGGCTGCAGCCCCCTGGTCCTTCACCCTGCAGCTCTTCCTCCTCCTCCTCCTCCTCCTCCTCCTCCTCTTCGTCCTCCTCCTCCTCCTCTTCCTCCTCCGAAGTCTCTGGGGGCTCCACGTCTGGAGGCAGGAAGGAGCGGTGGGGCGGCAGGGGCAGCCGGAAGTCACACAGGGGCCGGATCACACCAGCGGCCATCTCCTCGCTGTCCCCTGCTTCTGAGGCCTCGGAGGCGGCAGGTGCTGTCTGTGGGGGGAGCCGGGGTGGGCAGGTTGTCTGTCCGGCCTGGCCATGCACGCGGACCCCACACCTGTGTGGCCTCCCCTGGAGCCCCCGCCCTCCCGGGGGATGGGCCAGTGCAGGCCGTGCTCTGTGAGGGCGCTGAGCTCCGCAGGGCTGAGGTGTGGAGAGAGACGGGGGCACCCGGGCACCAGGGGGGTGGCTGCCGAGGGGGAGGCCTGCAACAGTGCAGGCCATGGGCGAGGGGGCCCCAGGGTGGTAGCCGGTCACTGGCTGGGAGCAGTGGGTCCTGTCTCATGGGGCAGCCGGGTGCAGGGAGGGAGTGGGAGGTGGGATGGTGCCACCAGGAGCCCCAGGGGCTGCGGCTGCCCCAGAGCAGAGGAGCAGCGCAGGGCACCTGCCCAGGCCGGGGCTGCGGCGGGCAGAACCGGAGAGCTTTATGGCTCTAGACCAAGGGATGAGTCTGCCTCACTGGGGCCCCTGGGACGCTTGGGGGGCCGTGAGGGTCCTGCCTGCCCGGGCTGAGGCTGAGCTGGGCTGTCCCAGCGAGTCCCGCCGGCAGTCACAGCGCCAGGCCTTACCCCGCTGCCCTCGGCAGGGAGCGGCCCCAACCTAGACACCTCCCGCTAACGGTGCGGTGGCCAAGTCAGCGCATCCCTGGAGGGGCCACAGGGGCCACCGTGACTGTCCAGGACACCCCAGGGAGGCGCCTGGGGCTGGGGCGTAGTGTGGCGGGGGTGGGGGTCCCGGGAGGTGACCTGCGGGGGCAGGAGTGGCTCTCACCTGGAGCAGTGGCCAAGCAGGGGCTGGTTCTGAGGCCCGAGCCCCACCATGGACAAGTGCCACCTGGCTGCTACACACCGCGGGGCCAGGTGGGTGCCCTGGGGCCAGGAAGTCTGAGCCTCTCCCAGGGGACCCACAGCAGGAGAGGAGAAGCAGGGGAAGGAGGCTGAGGGGAGGGGGAGAGTGCGGGGCACGTTCCTCAGGTCAGCTGACCTGGGCGCCCTCCCCTCTGTCTCCCGGCAGGGGGATGAGCTGCCGGGGGGCTCCCTCCTGCCACCGGCCTGGCCACGCTGGGGTCCTGATGGCACCCACACTGCGGGCCCCGCCCAGGGCGGCGTGGGGGGCTTTGGCACTGGAAAGCCCGGCCGCGGGCGCCTCCCCCCTGCTGCCGGCCCCCACCCAGCCCTGCCCGGGGACTCTCCCAAGGCCAGTCCCCGCAGGGCACCTGGGCAGAAGGGCTCACAGGCCCCGCAGCCCCCGCCCACCCCCGGCCCGGCTCCTACCTGGCCGAGGCCTGCAGCTCTCGCCGGGCAGGCCCACCTCCACCTGGGCGCAAGCATTTATAGTCCAGCCCTGTAGCCGCTGGGGCTGGCAAATATTTGGTGACGGCATTGTCATCGCAGACTGGGCAAATAGAGCCCGTTTGCTTTAGCGCCCGGCAACCAGGGCCCCAAGGGGGGGGCGCCCGCAGACCGGCCTCACCTGCAGTGGCCTGCCCGGGGACCGTGGAGTGTTTGCCGCCCGCCCAGCTGGCTGCACCTCGGGCCCCGGGACCCTTATCTCTGCTGCTGATGGGGCCTGGACCAAGCCTTGTCAAATAGGCGGAAAATTAAATTTCATGCTATTTTGAGTTCTGGAGTAGCCTCTCTAGAGGGCATCCTGCTCTGCAGCAATTGGCGGACGGCGCTCCCGGCTGGATGCAGAGGGAGGGAGAGCAGCCCCGTGCTCCCCGCCAGGGCCCAGGGTGGGCGTGTGCAGGGAGGCCCCCTGAGCCCCTGCCCAGCCCCCTCAGGTCACACGGTCCTCCTGGGCCGCTCTCACTCATTTCAGCCGGCCCAGAAGTGGCCGTGGTGAGGACCCCGCAGGGCTGCCACCTCCCCGACCCAGGGCTCAGATGTGTTTGCGATAATCGCCTGGACCCTCTGCTGCGTCCAGGCCTGGCCAAGACAGCACCTCCCTTCCTTCCTCTGGCTGCAGCCCCCGCCCCGCACCCTCCCCTCCTACTGCACCCTGGAACCTGCCCGACTGCCCCCCAGAAGCGCCCAGAGGACCTCTGCCATCCCTGCCTCCTCCCGGCAGCCCCAGCCAGTCTGCCGCACCCAGTTACCGCACGCGAGGTGGCTAAGGACAGGGACCCACTCCCACACGGTCCTCCAGCCTGAGGTCCCAACCAAGGTGTCACCAGGACCGGTTCCTGCCAGAGGCTCCAGTCCGTCCCCGGTGTTGCTCCCAGTCCTTGGTGAGCCTCGCAGGTGACCGCTCTGGTGCCTGCCTCGGTCTCCCCGTGTCCCTGTGCACGTCCCCTGCCCTTCCTATAAAGACACCCGTCCTTGGATCCAGGGCCCACCCTAGGCCAGTCGGACCTCAGCTTGACTAGTTACGTCTGCTGTGACCCTGTTTCCAAACAAGGTCACATCCCAGGCTTCCAGGCAGACGTGCCTTTGGGGGACACTCTCAGCCCTGTGTGGGTGCCCCGCGTACGTGGCTGTCGCCCTGCCTCAGTGCTCACCAGAGCTGGCCCCGCTCGCGCAAGCCTCGTGGCACCGTCTGGGAGGACTCCAGACACGGACACTCACTGTCCCAGGTCCCAGCTCTTGGATCGTCACCTGCCTGGGGGCCCCTCCCTGGAGCAGCCCCCTCGCACCCAGTGACAGCCACCAGGTGTGGGATTTGGACACAAACCCAGCCCCGCCTGCATCGTGACCCTGGCGGTCCTACCCCGGTGGCTGCCAGTCAGCTCTTGGGCACCTGGAGGGCAGATCTCGGGGGTCCGGGGCCCATGCAGCCACTTAGTGCTAAGTGGGCCGCCGGCTTTGCGGAGTGACAGGGAAATGCAAAGATCGACCCCCAGAGCGAGACCCTCCCAAGGTCAGGACGGTGACCTCCAGGAGTGGTTCTGGAAAGACACTGGTGTCCCCTGGCCAGGGGCAGGGTCACCTGCAGGGAGTGGGACAGGGATGGCACTGGCACAGCCTGCCCCTCATGGCCGCCTGTTACTGCCCCTCGGGCAGGAAGCCGAGCCCACGTCCTGGCGAGGTGCATCTGGCCATGCTCCCTGCTAAGAGCCCGGTCAGGTGGGGACATCTGTCTCCAAAGACTGACCTCAGGCTAGACCAGGGTCTGCCCTGAGACTCAGGGTGCAGAGACACTTGCCTGGGCCCTGGCTGTGGGGGGCTGCACCAGCCTCGGCCGGCCCCCTTTGCCCGCCTGCCAGCCCTGCCCTGCCGGGACCCAGGGCCAGACCCTGGGAGGGGGGCTGTGGCTGCAGCACCCTCTGCCACTCGACGCGGAAGGGACAGACCTGCAGGGCGGGGAAGCAGGGGCCCTGTGGGAGCCGGCACAGAGGACCCAGGAGGGCATCTGGGCGCCCGAGTGCCGCCCTGATCAGCCCGGGAGCAGGAGGTGCTGGGAGGAGGCCGTGGGCACAGGCGTGTCCGCTCACTGCCGGCCCGTGTGCGCCAGCGTGGCCTGCGCGTGGGGGTGGGGGGATGAGACACCAATTGGCCCCAGTGTGACCAGAGGGGGGGGCTGCTCGGAGGAGGTGGGTTGTGAGGTGTCCAGTGCAGGGAACAGTCTGGAAAAGACGCCCCGGCCCCTGTGGAGCTGGGATACCCCTGTGATCTGCTGAGTGACGGCCCCGAGACGGCCACACCGTGTTCCCAGGAGCCTCACGGGGCAAAGGGACTCGCAGGTGTGATCGAAGGGACGACCTTGAGCGAGGAGGCTACCTGGGCCGTCCAGGTGGCCCGATGTCATCGCAGGGGTCCTTGTGGGAGGGGGCAGGAGGGCCGGAGGCAGAGACTGGGCGACACTGCGCTGCTGCCCTGGAGGTGGAGGGGCCCCCAGCAGCCTCGGGGCGGCCCGGGGACACCCGCGTCTCAGGCTGGTGAAGCCACTCGGCCTCTCACCTCCAGGGCTGTCGGATCAGCGTGTGACGCTTTATGCCATCAGCTGTGGCTTTGGGTCTAGTGCAGCCGAAACCCTGAAGGTGGGCTTGGGCAGCAGGGCCCCCAGCCACGGGCACCAGAGCCGGGGCCTCAGCTGCTCCTCTGTCGCTGGAGAGAAAGCCCTGGTGTGGGGTGATCGGCCTCCCGTGAACGGGGTGCGTGGTCACCCCAGCCCTGCCCAGGCTCCCTCCCGGGGCCCTGGGCTTACCCCGCAGACACACCTCTTCCCTCCGTCAGTGTGGCCACGACGGGGCCTCGGGTCCCACAAAGGCCCCTGTGCGCGGGTGCTCACCGGTGCCAGCCTGTCCTGGGGTCGTCCTGACGCTTCTCTCTGCCTGACAAGAGACCAAGGAGAAAACCCCAGGCTGGGACGGAAGATCCTGGAGTGGGGACAGTAGCGTGGACAGGAGTTTGGGAAGAGGCCCTCGGGCAGTGCGGCATGGCGCTGACACTGGACACTGGGCGGGGGCCGAGGCCAGGAGTTCAGGGAGGGGACGCTGCCGCAGTCCCCAAGAGACACTTTCCAGCCCGGCATTGGGTGTCCCCAGCCCACCACCCCCGCCAGCCGTCCCCTGTCGTCAGGCTCTGCCGGGCAGCCCTGCCTGTCCCCACGCCCTGCCTGGCCCCACGCACCGGGGAAAATCAATAGCTCCAATATGTCAGCTCTCGAGAGGCGCAGCAATAAATTACCCGCCATGAAGCACACGGGGCCACAGCCCCATTAGTGGGACATTAGGCCTCCCGTGAAATTTCTCTGTGTGCTTTGAGATAACAACGGCTGAGGTGTTGGTTTATGTCCGGGGGTGGGGGGACGGGACCAGGGACAAGACAGGGCCGGCCGGGCAGGGAGGCCCCGAGACGCAGGCGCCCCCGGAACATTGGTGGCTTTTCCCACTCGGGGCTCCACAGCATCGGAGGGTCAGATAAACACAGCGTTTGGGGACGTCTGCGCCCTCCAGCCAAAGGCCACAGGGAACAGGATGCACAACTGGGGACTCAGAGACGCAGGACTTTGCCCTGGGTTGGACACTGCCAGGAAGCAGGGGTTCTCTGATCGTGCCTGTGACAAGCCACCACAAACTGGGTGACTTAGAACAACGGACATTCATTGTCTCACGCTCTGGAGCCAGAAGTCCAAACCAAGGTGCCGGGCCGAGCTCCCCTGACGGCTCGGGGACGAATCTGTCCCAGACCCCCCGCCTGGCTTCGCGTGTGGCCGGCAGCGTGGCCCCGATCTCTGGCTCTTTGGTCCCATGGCCTCCCCCTGTGTCTCTGTGTCCTCTCCCGGCCTTACAATGACCCCGGTCACTAGACCCGGGGCCACCCTAACCCAGCATGACCTCATCCTGACTAACCACGTCCCTATTTCCAGATAGGTCACGTTCTTGCCTGCTCAGGGACATAGATTTGGGGGGCACCGTGCAACCTAGTACAGCATCTTCCAGTCCCTACAGCGGCCAGAGTGGGTGTGGGGGCGCCCATTTTACAGCTGTGGCTGCTGAGGCTCAAGGACTTAAGTTGTCCGCTGCAGGTGTCTCATTCCTGTCCCCAGTCCAGGACAGTCACCAGGACGGAGATGAGTCAGTGGCCCCTCCAAGGCTGGTCCACCCCAGGGTGAAGCCTCAGCCCACACACTGCTGTTCTGGGCAGCTTGTGCCCGGCTGCCCTAAATATCCTCCCCAGGCAGCTGCACCAGCCTTGGCCAGCTGCCCCTCCCGCGGCTCCATCCCTAACCTTGGAGCCCTCTGATGGACACCTCCTCCAGGAAGCCCATGGGCCGCACACCAGGGTGATTGTGGCCCATCCCCCCATGCACACGGGGAGTTCTGGGGTGGAACCAGTGGGGCGGGGCCCCGTGAGGAGGGCCTGGGCACACAGGTGCCTCTGTTGACACAGCAGCTCTGAGCACAGCCCTGGGTGGGGCCTCTGGGGTGGGAGGACTCCCAGGTGTCCTGGGCTCAGAACACCCCCACCTGTGCCCCGCTGTGAGGGCTCCCGGGGGCAGGGAACCCGTCCCACGTCTGGTGCCCCTCCCGCCGTCTTCCCAGGACGCAGGTGCAGGAGGGGGAGGTTCCAGAGGCAGAGATGCCAACCTCAGACGGTGGGCAACGCCAGGGTCACAAGGGGTTCCTCTGGGGTGTCCCTAGGGCAGATTCTGGCTCAGGGGAAGGGGCTGTCCAGGACCACCGGCCACATATGATGCGGCACACGGGCCAAGGTCCCAGTCACCCCCCAGATGGCAGCCGTGGACCAAAACTGTGGCAGAATCACAGAATCGGGGGTGGCCCAGGCCCATCCTGGGGGGACAAGCTCCTCCCACCACCAAGCAGGGAGGCCAAAAGCTAGTTTTCGGGTTTCCACCTAACCCTGCAATTGGAAAGGTGTGAATTCCGCTCTGAGATTGTGGGCATAGGAAAGGACGTGTTTTATTAAATCAAAATTAATTTACTTCGAGGCCTTTACTTCCCAGAGTGTGTTACAGCCCTGGCAGTCCGCTGCCCGCTGCTCCGGAGGAAGCCAATGCACAGAGACAGCAGGGTCACGGCAGAGACAGACTTTCCTGTCGCAGGTGCCGTGTAAGGAGGGGACAGAGTCCTCAAATCCGTCCCCCGAGAATTTGGGAGAAAGGGTTTGTAGAGGCAGTTTGGGGGCACAGGGCAGGCGGTGGGGCTGCTGGCTGGCTGGGCTCCGGGCGGGGCCACAGGGCTGTGGGAGTTGCCTCCTTGTGCTAGTGGGTTCTTGGGTGGGAGTCGCAAGACCAGTTGAGTCGTTCCTCGGTACGGGCCGCTGTCTGGGTGGGTCAGCCGTCCCACCGGAATTCGGGGCCTGGAAGCTTCCTCAGAAACCAGCCTCAGGTGTCACAAGGCTGACGCTATCCGTGGGAGCAGCGAAGAAAGCGAGGAATCTTCATGCCCCTCAGCTGTGCGACTCCTGAGTCTCGAGAGGTTACAGGATAGCCAGCTGGGGGACAATGGCTGGTTACATATAAATTTCCCCTGCCTCAGTTCCCACTTTGTGGCCCTTTATTGATTTTATAAAGGACAGCTTCAAAGGGGAGAAAATTAAGTTCCGTCTTGCTGCGGGGGCCGCCTGCCTTCCCCACAAGAAGAAGGGGCAGCAAGCTGTTGGGGAGCCTCCTGGCTTTAGGGTGGTCCCGTCGCGTCAGGGGGCTGCTCCTTGGCGAGCCGTCGGGTGAGCGGGTCCTTGTCTGTGGCCTGGCGAGGGCACAGAGTCTTCCCCGGGCCCAGCCTCAGCTGTGAGAGTGCCAGCTGCCGCCAAAAGCACTGCCCCGTTGGGCTACCGTGTGGGAGTGAGGCAGGGCCCCGCTGTTAGCAGAGAGGCCTACATCAGCTCCGTGGCTGAGAAGTCACCTTCCTGTCTAGACCTCTGCCCTTAGGCACCCCCCCCCCACTCTTTTTGGCACAAAACACAGTTTTGGAGGAAAACAAAAGCATCTGAACTCTGCCTGGGGAGAAAGGACCTCAAAGTTTCTGGGACTTGAAACTGTTTGCCCCATGACACAGCGGGGGGTGGGGCAGTTATTTTTTTGCGTTGAGGCACAGCTTCAAGAACAAAACAGATTATTAATTCAACACAGTAGCCTGCCCTGTGGTAAATCAGTTGTATCTGGTTTATATTTTCCATGACGCACGATAGCTTTTATTTCGCATAAAGTACACAGAATATAATATTAGTATGGCTGGTTCTGAAAATGGGACGTCCCTAAATCACAGGTCCTAGTTCAGACGTGCACGTGATTTCCACAAACCACCTCCCCACGGAGTGTCGCGACGTCCGGACGGTGCCCCTATGTGGTCTGCAGCCAGAGCCGGGGGCAGCCTTGTGCCCTGGGGACGAACGGCTCCAGCAGCTTCCCAGCGAAGCCAAGTGGGGGACCCGGCAGAGCAGCGCGCCCTGGGCCCCCTGGGATGGTCGTGAAGGTCCCCCGAGACGCCGCAGCTTCGGTTTGAGCAGGGACGGCCGCAGGCCCGCGCGTGGGGTCGGGGCTGCCCGCTGTCCCCGCCGTCCCCGCCGTCTCCGCGCGGCGCCCACCGGCCGGGGAGGAGGGCGCGCGACTGGCGAGGGCACAGCCCCCAGCGAGCCCGGCCAGCGGAGGGTCCTCTGAGGCCAGGACACAAGGTTTTCTCGGGCCGAAAATCCTGGCAACGAACCACAACAGCGCCGGCGGCGGCCAGGCCCGGGCAGGAGCGGCCGGGCAGCGGCAGGGCCCAGGGCGCCGACCTCCTGCCGGGCCTGGCCCACCCAGGACGCCCTAGCGCGGGCCCGGGGCCGCTCTCTGGCAGGACGACGCCCGCCCACTCCCCGCCGCCAAGGACCGGGCGGACACGCTCCTCGGCGGACGGGATGGAGAACTACATCTCCCGGCATGCCCTCGCGCCCGCCCGGGGCGGGGCCTGCGACGGAAAAGTCTGCTGGAGAAACGCGTCACTTCCGGTGCGCGACTGGGCACACGTTCTGGTGTCGTGAGCGGAGGCCTGCCATGACGTCCGGATTCCGATTTCGTGCGACGGAAGTGACGCGAGTGCGGCGCGCCGCGGAGCCGAAGTCGCGATGAACCGTGTCCTGTGTGCGCCGGCGGCCGGGTGAGCGCCGTGGGGTCTCGGCGGGGCGAGGGCGGTTGCTGGCGGGAGGGCGGAGCGCTCAGTGCTTTTTCTCTTCCAGGACCGTCCGGGGGCTGAGGCTCGTGGGCTGGGCTTCCCGCAGCCTGCATCCGCCGCCCGGCGGCCGGGCCCGAGTCCAGCCCGCGGCCGAGGGGGAGGAGGACGACGACCCTGACCGCCCCGTTCAGTTTTCCTCCAGCAAAGGCATCCCGTTACGCTGGAGTGTGGAGCAGTCCCTGGGGAAGGGACATCAGCGGCCCTGGTGGAAAGTGCTGCCCTTCAGCCTCTCGCTCATGGTTCTGGTCATCTGGTTCTACCTGAGGCCGGAGAGCGACGCGGACCAGTGGTTGAGACAAGTGCTGGGAGAAGAGGAGCCGGAGCCCGGTGATCCTTCTGAGGAGCCTGGAACTCAGGCTGCCCACGGGGCGAGGACTTAACGCGGTGCCCGCTGGGGCCAGCAGGAAGGGAACAGGCAGCCGCCCTTCGGGTGCGACGTCGCGTTTGACCGTGACCGTTTCTGCCCCGGTAATGCGTGCGTCTTCAGCGCTGAAGGACTTGGATGGGGCACTTGGCCGCGTTGATCCCCACAGAGGCCGAGCAGGACGTCACCAGATCGGAACCTGCTCCTTGCCCGCCGCTTGACGTCCAGCGGTTCCATCCACAAGACTTTTCAGAGCCGTAGGAAAGGTTTTACTTGCACCGTGTGCCGTTGGGTTTGTGATGTCTTTGTACCGCATAATCACGTTTCCAGAGCACTTCTGGTGACACTTGTCATTTGCTTTGTGAGACAGAATAACTGGCAGAAGTGTTAACCCTTATTTTATAATGGACTGCGGTGTGTGTAAATAATATCTATTGATGTTTTACACACTGACAAATTGAAAATAAATTTTGATTTTATGATATAGAATTAAGACGATTCCCTTTTCTGCATCTACCTAAGAAAACGGGTATTTTAGTAAGCCAACAGCCACCGTTTTCAATTTATTTGTTTTCCCTTTTTTTCCAGAGTGGGAACTGAGAATCTAACCTAAATGTAAATTGCGGAATACATTATTAAATGGTACCAGAAATAAAGAACTTTCTCAGCTTTCTGCAAAATTTTATTTTTATTTAGCTAGGCAACAATTTTCTGAGTAGAATACAACTGATAAATATTTTTTTTACAAATTATGGGCCCTACTTTGGGTAGCCTAAGTATTACTTAGGAAAAACCTGCTTTATTCTGAATTAGATAAAAGATACATAAAAGAAAACTTGTATTTATTTAAGCTTCTGGTGGAAGGTTTTTCATTTTTTTGAGACAGAGTCTCGCTTTGTTGCCCAGGCTAGAGTGAGTGTCATGGCGTCAGCCTAGCTCACAGCAACCTCAAACTCCTGGGCTTAAGCGATCCTCCTGCCTCAGCCTCCCGAGTAGCTGGGACTACAGGCATGTGCCACCATGCCTGGCTAATTTTTTTTTTCTATATATATATTTTAGTTGGCCAGATAATTTCTTTCTATTTTTAGTAGGGACGGGGTCTCTCTCTTGCTCAGGCTGGTCTTGAACTCCTGAGCTCAAACAATCCGCCCGCCTCGGCCTCCCAGTGTGCTAGGATTACAGGCATGAGCCACCGTGCCTGGCCTGGTGGAAGGTTTTAATTTAGCATGTTAGTGGTGCTGAAGTTAATTGGGGGTTTTTCTGACTTGGATGTTTGAAGAACAGGTTTTTGACCACTGTGGCAGATGGCAGTATACTGACTTCTCATGAGGTCTCCGTGCAGAAGTGCTCCAGGTGTCTGGCACACTGATAACTCATGCTTGTGAGAGAAGTGGGGTGGATACAGTCTTTTTTTAAAGATTGTGAGACCGAGGGTTGGAATAATTGACCTAATCTTAGCTCACGTTACACCATCCCAGTGGGGGCAAAGAACAACTCAGATGTTGTTTTTTTGACTTGGTGTGGTTGTGAATCATTTGGTTTGAGCAGAAGTCATTCAAACCCGAAAGCTTACTTGTACTTCACTTGTAGGGGCAGAAAAAGTCATAATTATTAAGAACTTTTGTGTTAATAAAAAGTAACTTTCATATGACAAAAGCAATATATTTTTTTTTTTTTCTGGAAAAGTTAGACCCTGAAATAAGCAAAAGGAAAAGAATCAGAAACACTGATAATCCCACAACCTAGAGGTAACCACTGTGAACACTTATTTGCCTTTCCAGGTTATTGTCATGGATATATAAATACAGCTTTTCCAAGGCAGGAATGGGATGGTAAACCTGAAAACATGATAGCAGCTTTAAAAAAAAAAAAAGTGGGATAGTAGCATCGTGTTTGTTGAAGCTGCCTCCAGGGCAGCTATCAGCAAGGGCTGTTCCACTTGGTGACTTCACACCGGTGATGTGGATAAGCTTTGTCATGAACAAAAGGACCGTGGAGGTCAGCTGGGGACAGTGGGCAGAACTTCCCCACACCTGGAGTTTTCAAGGGGTGACACAGCAGATTGACAGGTGAGCAGTTAACTAAATCCTTTCCGTATTCAACTTTGTAGAGCAGTTGTCTTATTTCCCCAACTGGGCTGTGGCTTTTGTTTTTCCCAGGGCACCTGACACATTGACACCCCACATAAGTGCTCAGCAAACATGAGAGGGAGGACGTTATAAGGATGCTGGGACAAGCAGTTGCCCCAATTTGATTTGTAAGATGTTAGATTGTTGGGTAGAAGGAAGAGGAAATGGTTTATAAAGGATCTCCAAGATCTGTTTCTTACTCCTCCAGACAATTCTTGGGCCCTGTTCCTCCTCACTTCATTCTCTTGCTTGGCTTATGTTACGAAAATATGTTCTTAATTTTATCATTTTATTTTCAAGATTTAAATGTAATGTTTATAGATGTAATAATTCATTTAGACAATGTGAACATACGAAGAAATCGTCCTGCCAGGGCGTGATAACTTTTGTTATTTTACTGTATTGTTAGTATTTCAGAAGATAACTTAACATCTTGGAGCAAATGTATGAAAGTGTTTTCTCTTGCTTTTAACCTAAATGGGAGCTTTTTTTAGGCAGAGTCTAGCTCTGTCGCCCTGGCTGGAGTGCAGTGGTGTCATAGCTCACTGCAGCCTCCCACTCCTGGCCTCAAGCGATCCTCCTGCCTCGGCCTCCCACGGTGCCGGGGTTGGAGGCTCCAGCCGCCCTCGGCGGGAACACGTTATTTTCATGCAGGTCTGGCCCGCAGCCCTCCCAGCCTGCGGCGACCCCGCGTCTCCCGAGATGGAATTCATGACGATTCGGCCCCTTCCTTAGAGCACAACTCAGAGGTCTGGAGTCGTGCGGGGCAGCCACCGCCGTCTGGTTTTAGACCCGCGCCCCCCACCCCACCGCCCAGGTCGGGGCCTCGGCGGCCGAGGCGCGGGTGGGCTCCGCGGGCGCGCGCGGGCGGCCCGGGGTGGGCGCGGGGGCGTGGCCGGGGCGTGGCCGGGCCGGGCGGGGGGCGCGGTGGGCTCGCGCGGGGGAGCGCCGGGGCGGGGGCGGCCGGCGGCGCATGCGCGCTGCATTGTTTTGACTGAAAATGCCGTCGGTTTCGAAAGCGGCGGCGGCGGCGCTGAGCGGGTCCCCCCCGCAGACCGAGAAGCCGACCCACTACAGGTCAGTGCCCGCGCGGGGCCTCCGGGACGCAGCGAGGCTGCGGGGGGCGGCCCCGCGCGCCCCCGCTCCACGCGCGCCCGCGCCCCGGCCCCGGGCCTGGGGAGTCGCCGCGGCGGGCCCTGGCCGCCCCTCCTGCCGCCCCCGCCGCCCGCTCCGGGCCTCGGCGCCGCGGAGACGCGGGCTGCGGCCGCCCGAGTTCGGAGCGGGCGCCCAGGTCTGCGTGCGCCGGGCTCGGGCCGGGCTGGGCGCCGGGCTCCCGGGTCGCGGAGCCGCGCCTGAGGTCGGGGCTCCGTGCGTGGCCGGGGTGGGGGCGCGCCGGGCCCGTCGGGAATCCGAGGGGGGGCCACGCCCGGGCTCGGGACCGCGCCTCGGGCTCGCGGGGCGCGTCTGGGGTCGGGGGAAGTGCCTGGGGTCGGGACTGTGCCCGAGGTCGGGGGCCGTGCCCGAGTCAAGGGGCACGCCTGGGGTCGGGAACGGTACCTGGGTCGAGGGGCACGCCTGGGGTCGGGGACCCTTCCGGGGGTCGGGGGCGTGCCCGGGGTCGGGGGCCGTGCCAGGGTCGAGCGGGGCGCCTGGGGTCGGGCACCTTGCCGGGGGTCGGGGACGGTGCCCAGGTCGAGGGGCACGCCTGGGGTCAGGGACCCTTCCGGGGGTCGGGGAGGGTGCCCGGGTCGAGGGGCGTGCCCGGGGTCGGGGGCCGCGCCAGGGTCGAGCGGGGCGCCTGGGGTCGGGCACCTTGCCGGGGGTCGGGGACCGTGCCCGGGTCGAGGGGCGCGCCTGGGGTCGGGGGAAGCGCCCGGCGGGCTGCGGGGACAGCCGGCGGGGTCATCTGCACTTCACGTGGGGGGCGTCGGGCCCTGGCCGGCCGGTCCCGCCCCCGCCCTGGAGCCCGGCCGCCCAACGGCGGCGGTGGCGGTGGAGGCGACCCGCAACGCTGTTTGTCTTTTTAGGTATCTAAAGGAGTTTAGGACAGAGCAGTGCTCCCTGTTTTTGCAGCACAAGTGCACCCAGCACAGGCCATTTACCTGTTTCCATTGGCATTTCCTAAATCAGCGTCGCCGCAGACCCCTCCGCAGGCGCGATGGCACCTTCAACTACAGCCCGGACGTGTACTGCTCCAAGTACGACGAGGCCACCGGCGTGTGCCCCGACGGCGACGAGTGAGTGGCCGGGCGGGCGGGGCTCCCGGGGCCTCCACCCCTGGACCTCGCCGAGGCGCCTGAAGCCCCGTGTTCTTCGCGACACCTGGCACCTGGCGATGGGTCGCATTTGCCCTGCGGTTTCCAGTGACAAGTGGACAAGTGCCCTGCGGTGGGGGGACACTGCCCTGCTTTTAGGCCAGTTCGGGAAGGGTTATGTGTGTGTCAGGGATAACCCTTCTGTGAGTCAAACCGATTTGGCTTCGTTTCCCACTTTTGATGCCTGCGCAGTTCTCCCAATTGGCCGCACCAGAACCTGCCCTTAGAGGCGTGGCTTTCGGGTGTGGGACCCTTTCCTGCTAGTTGGTTGCTTTCCAGGCAGAGCTTGTTGGAAAATTGGTTCACAGTATAGAACGTATCTGGCATGTTTCCTTCCTTGATGGTTACATCTTTAGTTTTTTAAAAAATTGATAGGAAAGTTATCTGCCGACTGCCATTTACATAGCACTTTTAAAGTTTGAGAAATCAAGGTTTTGTTTTGGTTTTTTTTTTCTTTTTAACAAGTTTCCTAATGGTGTTATGAGCAGATGTCTTTATTTTGAAATATGTACAATGGGAAAACAGGGAGAGTACTAGTCAGATTGTATATTCACGTGGCAAGCGGAAGGTGGCATCAGGTTTTACTTTCTTCCTGTGGGCTGCTCGGGAGCGCGCAGGGTGGTGCGTTCCTGCCTAGGGGCGAGGTGACAATTGCAGTCTTGACGGCTCCGTCTCCTGATCGTGTGAAGGGACCTGATTCTCTCGGGACCCTTGCTTTGGAAGACTGCTTTCGCCCCACCACACACAGAGACCCATGCGAACCAAGTCTGTTTTCCTTTATTTTTCAAAAGTGCTTAGGCCAGGGAGTAAGCTTTTGATCTATGATGATCATGTTACCAACTTTAACATACTCCTTAAAAAGTTTTTCAGATAGTTAAATAGTGCTGTTAAGGCAGCTTCATGCCTACACTTCAAACGGTGTAGTCAGCCCAATTTGGTGAGGATGGTGTTCAACTTCTGTGCAGTTGTAAGAACGTGTTATTTAATTGCTTATTGAGCCACTGCTTTCTGCAGACCGTCACAGGTGTTTGTCTAGCTGAGCTCTGGGCTCAGTCTCTAATTTCCTGTGGTCAAACCCATCATCTCTCCAGACCAGGGATCTTGA
Source organism: Eulemur rufifrons (assembly GCF_041146395.1). Taxonomy (NCBI): domain Eukaryota; kingdom Metazoa; phylum Chordata; class Mammalia; order Primates; family Lemuridae; genus Eulemur; species Eulemur rufifrons. The sequence goes on from NC_090996.1 coordinate 35,703,175, forward strand.
GTTGAAAGTGGGCCCACTGCTGCCTGGCCCTGGTCCGGGGGTCCCCTGGACGTGTGAAGACCAGTCACCCAGCTTGTCCTAGCTCAGAGTTGAGTTTGGGGGACTAATTGGTGGTATTCATTGGTGATGCCTGTAATGCACATAAGGAGAGCATCTTTTAATAGCTGTTTGGGTTCCCAAGTCGGGGTGACCTGGTGTGGGGGCATCAGGGTGGTGGCCAGCGCTTCAGTGGACACGTGCCTGTGGGTGGTGTTTAAAGCTGTGCTCAAGCAGTAATTAGGTAATAAGCAGTTATTTATTACAAAAATATTAGCGTGCAGTCTGAGTGGCTTGCAGCCTGTTGTTGACAGACGTCGGTGGGACTGAGATGCCTGTTTGGTGTTTGTGTTTTGGAGGCATCCTGTGTCCAAACACACGCAGTAAGAATCACACGCGTCTTATTAAAGGTTTTGTTTGTAACTTCTCTGGAGCACATGGTGTGACGTGCTGTAGCCCTTTAGGAAGTGTTTGGCAGGCTGTGTCCCCCGGGACAGTCTCCTTAGCAGTCACCACGCGACCCACGGGAGAGGGACCTCCCCTCGCTGCACAGCCGGCGTCGCCGGAGCTCGTCCCACTGAGGTCCATGTTCCGGTTCATGCTGGCTGCCACAGGGTTTGTAAACAGATGACACCACCTTTCAGAGCAAGGACAGGGCCTTTTTTTACATTTCAGTTCACTGGCTCTTGAAATTGTAGTTTGGGCGTATGTACTACCAACCTGTTGTTTTAAAACACGCACACGTGTCAGAGAGCAATGGACCGTTTAGGCAGCGCCAGGCGGAACGGTCCTCACTGCTCGGGCTCCGGCGGGGGCTCCCTGCGGCAGGAGGGGGCTGGGGACCCCAGGGGGGTTCGCACCCGGCCTTACTCCCCTCTGTGCCCGTCCCTGCTGTCCCTCCAGGTGCCCCCTCAGTGTCACCCCCACCAGCACCCCCGTGGGCACCCCTGCTGTCATCCCTTTGCCCAGTGGGTAGTCTTCCTGCGCCCCCGCGTCAGCCCTCCCTCCCGCCGGCTGTGCCCCCGAGTCACTTCTCCGTGTCCTCCCCAGGCCTCCTTGGGCACCCGTGGGGGCACTCGCAGTCACCTCTTTCCTTGGTGGGCGGCCACCCACTCGCCGACAGCCCTCTGCCCACACACACCTGTGGCGTTGGGACACAGGGTCCCTCTGCGTCCCGCCCTCCCCCACCCAAACCCTTTGCTCTATCGGACACGCCCCCTCCCGGGCACGGGGCATGATTGGCAGGATCCCCCCCTTGTGGGAACCAGCCCGGCACTGTCGGCTGCGTGGGGGCGAGGCCCGGCCTGGCCCCAGGGCAGTGGCAGGTGCACGGAGTTGGGGCCTCCGGGGCCCAAATGCCGCCTGACGCTGCTCCCGCCCCCCACGCGGGCCGTGGACGGTCAGGGCGCCGCGGTCTTCACAGCGGAACCCAGGTGTGTTTGGCGCCGCCAGCGTGCACGCGAGCACGTGTGCGCAACTTGTGGGGAATGGCCAGGTGGTTTGTTTTAAACGGACGTCTGTTCTGATCAACGAGAAGAAACGGTCTCCGTGCGGCACCGAGGGGCCCCTCCGAGGGTCCGTTTCATGGGGAAAACGGTCGGAGCAAACGCTCTAACCGCAGCTACCGCGTCAGGTCCTGTCCTTAGCCCCGCGGTGGACGGGCTGCCTGGGCGTGGCCGCCAGCTCGTCAGTGTTTCTGCTTTCCGTGAACAACGGCCTCACTCCCTTCACGTGGCGCGACCCTCCGGGCGGCGGTAAGGTCTGTCTTGTCCTTTCCGGCCCCCGGTGGGTCCCAGCGGGCAGCCCCCCACGGCTTCTCCTGCACGAGGGGCATCTGCGCAGAGCCACTGCCGGGTGGCCAAGGGGCTGTGACTTGGTGGCCTCCACGTGTGTTCCACGATGTCTGGCGGGAGGATGCATGAAACTTCCTGGGATCCGTGTCCCAGCAGGACCGACCCTTGCTGTCTTACTGTCTGGAGCCTGTTTCTGTTGAAGTTCTCCTGCGCTGCTGAGCTGTGACGGGGTGACGCCTGGGCACGGGGGCCAGGTGCACCTCCCCCTCGCCGCAGGGTGGTGACTGCTGTGGCAGTTGGACCTGGCGTCACGTGCGGACTCGGCTTGGGCGTCCGGGGTGAGGGGCACAGTGTGTAAGGTCAGGGGCTACTCACAGCCCAGAAGACATGATCTTGCGGGTTCCAGGTTGCCCAGCTCAGTGGAGTCACAGCCTGGTGACTGAGCTGGGACCTGTGAGGGGCACGTAGGAAAACGTGACAAGCAGTCCCGAGGCTCGGTGGTCTCCACCAGCTGATTGCGGCACCTGAGCCCCGCCTGCCTGGGGTGGGGAGGGGGGAAGCTGGGGCAGAGCGAGGAGGCCTCAGCCTGGCTGGCGGGAGACGCCTCTGCCCAGAGAGGCTCCTTGGGAGAGGAAGGAGGGCCACGTCGGGGAGCGACACGTGTCCCCACCCTGCCCAGGGAGCCAGGGCAGCCTTGGCAGGCGGGCTGGGGGCGCAGGGCCCATGTGGGGTCAGCTGGCCAGTGTCCGAGGGGAGGGGCTCTGCCCCCAAGCCCTGCCGTTCGCCCCGTCGCTCCCCCCACCACCTTCCTTGCTCAGTCTCCACACTGTGCCGCGCCTCGGCAGTTTGTGTGTCGTGTTCTCTGGACCCTCACTGGAGCCTGCGTCCCCGAGGGCTGGGAGGCTGTCACCTGGCCCCGTGTGTCCCTCCAGGCTGTGCCGTCCCCAGACCAGCCGTCAGCATTCCATGGAGACGTGCTGGGTGGACAGTGCGGGCTCACAGGCCTCCCGGGGTGGTCCTGGGTCTGGCAGACCCCCTCCCTGGGGTGAGGGTTGCCTGAGGGAAGGGGGCAGATTCCGGGGCTCCTGGAGACAGGTCGGGAACCTTAAGCTCCTGGCGGTTCCCCCCCTTCCTGCCAGGCTGGTTTTGGTCGCAGAGCGTGGGGCGTCGTGCCGGCTGCGTCCGGCGGGGCCGGCCGGTGGAGCCGTGTTTCAGTCCCACTGTTCTGGTTGCTGATTGTGTCGGGCAGGTGTGAGTCCCACGAGTGTCTCCCAGCCCCTCCCCGGCCGTCCCGGGAGCTGTCGTGTTTTCTCTGTCCCCTCTGGCCTCCCAGACGCCCTGAAGGTCAAGGCGTTTTTTTTTCCTTAAACCTCCCCCAGTGTCCTAAGGTCAGGCCAAGCTTTGGGGACATGTCATGAGCAGGAGGCGGAGCCCCGGATGGGAGAGTCACGCCCAGGTGGTGCTTCTGTGCTGGAGAGAGGGAGGCCGGGCTACCAGCGCTCTGGTTGCCATGGCAATGGTCCGGGAGAAGCAGCCAGATGATGCTCACCTGAGAGGACCACAAGGGAACGGGCACAGGTTTAGATTCAAAATCGGGGAGATGGGGTGCGACCGCAGTCACCTTCCGTGATCCCCGTGTGCGTGCGGCGTGGCTGGCACCCTGCCGTGTCCGGAGCATTCCCCACCCTCCTTCCCCTCCAGCCTTTTAGCAACGCCTCAGAGCTGTTCTACCCACTCCCCGCCCCGTGTGGCGGGTGTGCCCGGGGCAAACCGAGAGGCCTCCCCGTCCTGGCGCTCTGCCCACCCTCCCCGGGGAGCTCTCGTGTGAACTTACAGCCCAGCGCACGGGGTTTCTGAAGACTGGAGCCATTTGGGTAAAGTGTCCATCTTCCTGTTAGCTCAGTTTTGCTTTATTTTTTTGTCTTAGTCAAATATGTGTAACAAAATTTGCTGCCTTCACCACTTGTAAGTGAGCAGTTCAGTGGCATTAAGTACGTTCATGCTGGGCAGCCATGGCCACTGTCCGTCTGCAGAACTTTCTCATCCTTCCAAACTGAAACTCTGTCCCCACTGAACACTAGCTGCCTCCTTCCATGATGGTTTTTTTTTTGTTTTGAGACAAGGTCTCTATCACCCAGGCTGGAGTGCAGTGGCCTCAAAACAGCTCACTGCAGCCTCTAACTCCTGGGTTCAATGGATCCTCCTGCCTCAGCCTCCCATGTAGCTGGGACTACAGGCGCCACCATACCTGGCTAATTTTTAAAATTTTTTGTAGAAACAGGGTCTCGCTGTGTTGCCCAGGCTGGTCTTGAACGCCTGGGCTCAAGCGATCCTCCTGCCTCGGCCTCCCAGAGTGCTGGGATTATAGGTGTGAGCCACTGCGCCCGGCCTCCTTCCATAATTTTTGATGTACGTAGACGTCCATGTGTTCCTGCCCTGCTGCTGAAGGGAGTGGGGCGTACTGTACCCCTTTTCTTCTCTGGTGCTTCCCACCCCCCTCCCGTTCTCAGAGCCACACTGCACCTGCCTGGCTGCTCTGTGGTTTGTCCGTCACCTTCTGCCGTCTGCAGCCTCTGGCTGTTACAAGGGTCCTGCGGGAGCAGCGCTCACCCTGAGCAGGAGCCTTTTTCCCTTCGGTGGCGGTTTTGGGTTTTTCTTTTTTTTTTGCCAGTATATCTTTGGAGGTAGGTTTCTAGAAGCAGGGTTGCCAGGTTAGAGGTTAGATGCACCTGTCATCTTGTTAGACACAAAGGGCGCGGGGCCCTGCAATCCCACCTGCAGCGCCAAGCAGGCTCCGCCCCCGCCGAGGCAGGTCTCAGTTGACTCCCGTCCCGTGAGGGCGCGTGCCTGTCCTGTGCTTACGGGCCATCGGCATGTTCCGTGTTGCAAGTCCTGTGTCTTCCCTAGCCTGTTGTTCTAGCGCCCAGTCTCCTTACCTTGCGGCAGCGTTGATCTGTGTGTTGGCACACTGTGCCATGGGCCGGTGCCGGGCACCACTGCTGCCCTGAGACGGTGCCGGGCTGGCCCGGGGCCCGACTGTGAGACGCAGCCCGCGTGGCGGGAGACGGCAGACACGATGCACAGACGCCTTGAGCGTCACCCCTGGGTGTGGAGCGTTCCATTCACACCTTGCAAAAGCGTTTCCAGAAACCCCTCATGGGGGACATGAAGGAAGCACGTTACTTTAAGGTTGTCCTGTGTGGGCGTGTGCCACGGTGTGCACACGTGCACTGTTTCCTTTTTCATGTTTGTATGTCATTAGTCATTTAAATTTAAATTTTTTTTTCTTTTTTCTTTTTAGGAAGTTAGGAACAAACTGTCCTGTAATCTGCTTTCTCTGTGTTTCGTTTTTCCTCTGTCTTGTAGATCTTTCTTGATTCTTAACGACTGTGGTGTTTCACAGGAAGAGTTTACATGACATTTATTTAAATAATCACCTCTTGGTGGACATTCTTCCCGTTTGGGGTTTTCTGCCGTTTTCAAGAGAGCTGCTGTCCACCTGCCCATTGTGTTTTTCTTTCTTTCTTTCTTTCTTTTTTTTTTTTTTTTGAGACAGAGTCTCGCTCTTTTCCCGGGCTAGTGTGCCGTGGCGTCAGCCTAGCTCACAGCAACCTCAAACTCCTGGGCTCAAGCATCCTCCTGCCTCAGCCTCCCGAGTAGCTGGGACTATAGGCATGCGCCACCATGCCCGGCTAATTTTTTCTATATATATTTTTAGCTGTCCATACGATTTGTTTGTATTTTTAGTAGAGAAAAGATCTCGCTCTTGCTCAGGCTGGTCTCGAACTCCTGACTTCAGGCGATCCTCCCGCTGCAGCCTCCCAGAGTGCTGGGACGACCGGTGTGAGCCACCTCCCTGCCCCGTTTGTGTTTTTCTGAAGTGGTCCCTGTGCTAGCTGTGTCCTGTTGTCTTGTCCAGGTGCTGGTCACTCCAGGTGTGTTCGGTCCCCAAATCCCCTGCACGGCACGAGGCCGGTCAGAGCCCTTGTCTGCGTGTAATCCCATCTCAACATACGAACACGGGAAAGGCCTCTCTCCCACGTGTCTGTCTATTATACCTTTGTTTAAAATTGCAGTAAAATATATGTAACATAAAATTTGCCTTTTCTTTTTTTTTTTTTTTTTTTTTTACCATTTTGTCCGTATAATTCAGTGGCATTAAAGTTACATTCACAACGTTGTGCTGCCGTCACCACCGTTTCCAACGTTTTTCTGTCGTCCGAAACAGAAACGCATCGCATTAAACCACAGCTGTGCGTCCTCCCCTGCTTGGCCCCTGCAACTTCTGATCCGCTGCGACCACCTTGGGAAAGGGAAATTGTGTGTAATTTGTCCTTTTGTCTCTGGCTTCTTGCACTTAGTGTGGTGTTTTCTGGTTCATCCGTGTCGGAGTGTGTGTCAGAATTTCCTTTCCTTTTAAGGCTGAATGACAATCCATTGTGTGGCCGGGCGCGGTGGCTCACGCCGGTAGTCCCAGCACCCTGGGAGGCCGAGGTGGGAGGATCGCTTAAGGCCAGGAGTTGGAGGCTGCAGTGAGCTGTGATCCCGCCACGGCTGCCGCCTGGGCAGCAGGGCAAGACCACCTCTCTGCCAACAACAACAAAAGGTCCACTGTGTGGATAGACCACATTTTTGTTTATTCTTTCACCCGTGGTGGACCCTTGGGTGGTCTCTACTTTTGGCTGTCGTGAGTAATGATGCAGTGAACTCCGGTTCGCGAGTGTCTGTTCGAGCCCCTTCTCTCAGTTCTTGGAAACACGCTCAGGAGTGGAACCGCTGGGCCCGAGATGCTGTTTGGTTTTACTCTGGCGTCACTGGCTCCTGGGGACCCTGGGGACCAGCTGGGTGCTCTGTCTTCTGTCTCCCCCTCGCACGGCAGGGCTGGCTCCGCACGGGTGCTCAGGACGGTCCAGGTCCCGCTCTGCGCCGGGCTTCCCTTTCCTGACCTCCCAGGACGGGGGTTTGGGCTGAGCGACGGCTGCATTAGCCTTGACCCCAGCAGGTGCTCCCGGCGGGCACGGCCTTTCACGGTGTCGCCCAGCTGGAGGTGAAGGTCTTTGTCCTTGGATTTGGGGACTTGTGACAGCGGCCCCTGCCTTTCTCTGCCTTGCCCTTTGGGCTACTCGAGGTGGTCCGGTCGCCAGCCTGGGCCTCGGCACCGTTGCGGCTCAGGGTCCTTTGCTGTCCTCTCCCCTCTTCCTGCGTCTGTGATGCCGTTCACTGGCCTGGGGGTGCCCCACGAGTGCCGGAACCTTCCACGTCATCTCTGTTGCTGCTGCTGGCTGTCCAGGGAGGCGGCAGCAGCTCGTCCACCCGCGCCCTGCCCTGCTCCGGGAGCTGCCTGTGACCCTCCCTGGGAGCGCGTAGCTCCAGGCCCGTGTGACGTGTGCGCCGCCCGTGCTCCCTCCGGGCTGTTTCCCGATGGTGCTCCTGCCCCGCCCAGGGCCCCGAGTCCCTCCCTCCTTCCCTCTCAGGGTCCCCGAAAGCACCAGGATGCTGGACGGGAGAGGTCCCATCCCTGCGTGCGGGGCATGAACTTTATTTTTCTACGTAAGTTTAAAAAGTCTATTCAAAAAATTAGGAAGGATAATTTTCTCGGAAATTTGGTGCTGTGTTTAACAGAGGGGTTTGCGGTGGTCTGAGTGCCTTGGTGGGGGCCCAACTCAGGGGACAGGCGCCGTGTTCGATGACGTCATCCTTCCCGGGAGACCAGACGTCCGGGAGGCGGCCGGCGGCGTCAGCTGCTGTCCAGCGCTGGGGGGCGGCGGGTGGGGGCTCCGGCCGTCTCCAGGCGGGAACCGCTGCAGCGCCGCCCTCTGCCCGCAGGTGCCCCTGCCTGCACCGCACGGCCGGGGACACGGAGCGCAAGTACCACCTGCGCTACTACAAGACGGGCACCTGCATCCACGAGACAGACGCGCGCGGCCACTGCGTGAAGAACGGGCTGCACTGCGCCTTCGCGCACGGCCCCCTGGACCTGCGGCCGCCCGTGTGCGACGTCCGGTGAGTGGCTCTGTGGGCGCGTGGGAGCCGGCCACCCCCTGCAGCTCTGGCGCCGCTGGCCCAGGGAAACCTTTTCCTGAGCCTTGGCTTTATTCCTGATGAGGAAACGACCGCGCTCCTCACCGGGCGCTTCTTCCCGTGCCGGTGGCGGCCATCGCGTGAGGTTGCGAGGGTGGCCGGCCTCGTCCAGGCGCGGCAGGAGAGGGGACTTTCTCAGCAGCACTCGGCTCTTCGGGTGCTGGTGTTGGGGTCGGTACTGGGGTGCCAGGAGGGGCTGGGACAGCTGCAGCGAGTGACTGCCGTGTCCTTTGGTTGCAGGGAGCTGCAGGCCCAGGACACCTTCCAGAACGGCCAGCTCAGTGGCGGCGACGGTGCCCCTGACCTGCAGCCCGGGGTCCTGGCCAGCCAGGCCATGATCGAGAAGATCCTGGGTGAGGACCCCCGGTGGCAAGGTAACCCCGTGGCTGCCTCGGGGGTGGGCGGGGGGAGCCGCTGTCACACCTGCCCGCAGAGTGACCCCGAGGACTCACGCGGTAGTCTCAGGCGCAGGTGGCTGGGTGGGACCTGGGCTGTGACTGGCCACTGGGCTGACGGAACGGCACAGCTCCCATGGCCACCTGTGGGGCGCCGGGCCTGGGGCCGGGCTGGTGTCCACCACACTCCCGCCCCGTGGCACCCGGGTCCCGCCTGGCCGGCCTGTGCCTGTGTGGGTGCGGCTTTCAGACGTGTGGGGTCGTCAGAGCTCGTCCCTGGGCCTGTCCCTCCAGCCGTGGGACCCGGGATCCCGGCCAGCGCCAAGATGAGGTCACAGCGGGGAAGTTTGGGTTTTTCTTTTTTCTTTTTCTTTCTTTCTTTCTTTTTTTTTTTTTTTTTTTGAGACAGAGTCTCACTGTTGCCCAGGCTGAGTGCTGTGGCGTCAGCCCAGCTCACAGCAACCTCAGACTCCTGGGCTCAAGCAATCCTCCTGCCTCAGCCTCTCGAGTAGCTGGGACTACAGGAATGCGCCACCATGCCTGGCTGATTTTTTTGTATATCTATTTTTAGTTGGCCAGATAATTTCTTTCTATTTTTTTAAGTAGAGATGGGGTCTCGCTCTTGCTCAGGTTGGTCTCGAACTCCTGACCGCAAACGATCCGCCCACCTCGGCCTCCCAGAATGCTAGGATTATAAGCGTGAGCCACCGCGCCCGGCCTGGGTTTTTCTTTTGTTCTCTTTTTTTCCCCCAGTATTTTTTATTTTTTATTTATTTATTTTTTTTTGAGACAGAGTCTCACTCTGTTGCCTGGGCTAGAGTGCCGTGGCGTCAGCCTAGCTCACAGCAACCTCAGACTCCTGGGCTCGAGTGATCCTCCTGCCTCAGCCTCCCGAGTAGCTGGAACTACAGGCAAGCGCCACCATGCCCGGCTAATTTTTCTCTATATATTTTCAGCTGTCCCTATAATTTGTTTCTATTTTTAGTAGAGATGGGGTCTCGCTCTTGCTCAGGCTGGTCTCGAACTCCTGACCGCAAACGATCCGCCCACCTTGGCCTCCCAGAGTGCTAGGATCACAGGCGTGAGCCGCCGCGGGTTTTCCTTTTTATCGCGGCAGCACACGCACTCCCTGACCTTCACGTGCTTGGAGTGCGGGTCAGCGGCACGTCCACAGCTCGTGGCCGCAGCCCCATCCGGCTCCGGAACATCCTTTGCCCGGGCGCAAACCCCACGCCCGGCAGCCGCGACTCCCCCACCCTGCGCCCTGTCTCCCGCGTTCGGCTGTCCTGGGCGCGTCACACGGGCAGTGACGTTCTCACGCACGTCCCGGCTTGCTCTGCGGAGGACATTCGCGTGCAGGGTCCGTGGGAGCTTTTCCTCACTGCTCCGGCCGCGGCGTCTCCCTGCCCCCGCCCCAGCTGGCGCCCGGGTCTCAGCTGCGCAGGGCACGTGAGCCGCGGCCTCCGGTCGTGCTGGGGTGGAGGAGGTGCGGGGACACCGCCCGCCCTCGGGGCCCCTCTGCGTTTCGGGAGGACTCGGGGTCGCTGCTGTGGGCACAGGCTGCCTGTGAAGGCCACTTCTGCCTCTGCGTTGCCAGCCCACCCGCCTCCCCTCACTAGCAACGTGCGTTTGAGCTTCCTCCGTGTCTTCTCGCCGCGTGGTAGCGTGTTTCTGTTCAGTTCTGCATGGTGTGCCGCTGTCTGGACACACCACGGTTTGTTTGTCCTCCCCTGCTAAGGGGCGTCTCCGTCCCAGACTGTCCCTCGCTGCCTGTGAGCGCGACAGAGCGGCGGGCGGCCGTGTTTCCCGTGCGGTCCGCACGCTGCTCGCGGTTTCTCCTTAGGGACCGTAGGGACACATCTGCCTTGGGTTCCCGATGTTTAGCCTCAGCGTTTACTTAGCGGGGTTTGTTTTCTCCGAGGAGACGCGAGCACGTAGCTCCTTTCTGTGGGTTTCACGTCACTCAGCGCAGAACCTCTCGCCTGTGGGAGGCGCTTGGCCGACACTCACCAACCAGTGCGTCACAGCTGCTGGTTCCTTTTTTTTTTTTTTTTTTTTGTGACAAAGTCTCGCTCTGTTACCAGGCTGGAGTGCAGTGGCATCATCTCAGCTTACTTCAGCCTCCAACTCCTGGGCTGAAGCATCCTCCCGTCTCGGCCTCCCGAGTAGCTGGGACGACAGGCACCACCACGCCCGGCCATCCAACTTCTCTTTTCTTAAAAGCAGCTTTTTTGTTCCCCGCCTCTCTCGTTCCTCCGTGCAGTGCTGTGTGCATCTTCTGTTCGCTAATGAGTCATTTGCAGGTGGGTTGGGTGTGGACGGTGGCATCGTGACGTTGAGTTTTGTCTCACAGTCTGCGCCCACCGGACTTGAGCCCCCTGGGCAGGTGTGACTAGGAACAGCCGTGTACGTCACTAAGGTGCAAGTCGCCGACCATCCCTAGAAAGGGTCTGACTTTTAGGAATCCTCACCCACTGATTATTGCTTTTAAATTGCCTGTTTTTTGTGGTTTTTGGGATAAAATTCTTAGGACATAAAGTTAACCATTTTAAAAAATAGATCTTTTTATTTAATAGCAGTTTTAGGTTCACAGCAAAATGGGGTGGAAACTGCAGGGATTTCCCCGGTTCTCTCTGCGCCCACCCCCTTACCCCCCCACCCCCCGCCCCCCGGCCTCCTGTCCCCACCTGCACCTGCGCGGGACGCCTGTCACGGCTGATGAGCCCACGCTGGTCAGGTTCCCCTCCCCCCCCATCTGCAGTCACACCGGGGCCAAGAATTAACCATCTTAACGGGCACGTTTCAGTGGTGTTTTGTATACTCACCAGGTTGTGCTGCCATCTCCCTATTTAGTTAGAAAACGTTTACATCACCGTAAAGAAAACAGGAGCTGGCCAGGTGCGGTGGCTCTGCCTGTAGTCCCAGCGCTCCGGGAGGCCGAGGTGGGAGGATCACTGGAGGCCGGGAGTTCGCGACCAGCCTGAGCAATGTGGCGAGACCCCGTCTCTACAAAAACAGAGAAAGAAACCCCAGACTCATTAAACCCCCCGCCCCAGCCCCTGGCAGCTCTCCCGCACCCCCGTCTCTGTGGATCTGCCTGTTCTGTGTTTCACGCAAATGGAGTCACACGCGTGTGGCTTTGGCGTGTGGCCCTCACGGAGCCTGGCGTCTTCCCAGCCCCCCAGGTGGTGGCGTGTGCCTCCCTCTGCACCGTGGTCCGCCTCTCCTTTCTCCCTTCGTCTGTGGGTGGACATGTGGCGGTCCCCCGCCGGCTGCTGTGTGCCGCGCTGCCGCGAGCACGTGTACACTGGCGGCTGTGTGGACCCGTTTTTCAGACTCCAACTTCGTGCTGGGCAGCTACAAGACGGAGCAGTGCCCGAAGCCGCCGCGCCTGTGCCGCCAGGGCTACGCCTGCCCCCACTTCCACAGCAGCAGGGACAGACGGCGGAACCCCAGGAGGTTCCAGTACAGGTGAGCCCGCCTGGCCGACGTCCCCGTGTGGGGGCCCATCTGACGGTCTCCTGGGGCGGGTGTTCACTGTGCCGGCCTGGCCGCCCGCCCACTCTTCTTCCCCCACTGTGCCTGGCTCTGGGGTGAGGGTCCCCCGTTGGTGCCGCAGCCCCCTGGGAGAGGACGTTGTCTTAAAGGGCAGCAGCGTGTTTCAGGCAGGACGGAGGCCTGGGGACGGGTCTGTCCACCCCGAGACCCCCAGCTGGAGCCCTCTGACAGGCAGCAGGGGCGCAACTGGTGGACCCCGAGCCTGGCCATGGCGCCTGTGTCTCCATCCCCACCCACCTCTGGTCACCGTGACACTCCTGGGCCATGAGGATGTGCGGCCACCGCGCTCTCCCTGGGCGTCTCGGCACTCCCAGCTGTCTGGGGATCGGACAGGCGTTCAGAGCCGCGGGCCTCAGGCCGAGTCCTGGGCTGACAGCCCTCGCGCCCCCGGGTGACTTGGCGCCTTCCCCTCCTCCCGGCTCTGACCTCCTCTGGGTTTGGGCCTTGATGGGCTGTGCCTGCCCCCCAACCCCACGGCTGTGCCCTCCTCGTCCCAGCCGCCCCGTCTGCGCCCGGCCCAGCCCCCTTGGGGTTTGCAGGCTGTGCCTGGGCCCCCAGCTCCCTCCTCCTGCCCCGTGTTCCGTGTCCAGCGTTTTCTTCCGGCAGAAGGAGCCGCGCTCTCCTCTTTCTAATAAGGCGGCGCTGCCTCGCGTGCCCGGGGGCGTCCTGCCCGTCCTCCCCGTCCTCCCCGTCCTCCCCGTCCTCCCATCCTGCCCATCCTCCCATCCTGCCCGTCCTCCCTGTCCTCCCCGTCCTCCCCGTCCTCCCATCCTGCCCATCCTCCCATCCTCCCCGTCCTGCCCGTCCTCCTCGTCCTCCCATCCTGCCCATCCTCCCATCCTGCCCGTCCTCCCCGTCCTCCCATCCTGCCCATCCTCCCTGTCCTCCCCGTCCTCCCATCCTGCCCATCCTCCCATCCTCCCCGTCCTCCCCATCCTGCCCGTCCTCCCCGTCCTCCCATCCTCCCATCCTGCCCATCCTCCCATCCTGCCCGTCCTCCCCGTCCTCCCATCCTGCCCATCCTCCCGTCCTGCCCGTCCTCCCCGTCCTCCCATCCTGCCTATCCTCCCATCCTGCCCGTCCTCCCTGTCCTCCCCGTCCTCCCATCCTGCCCATCATCCCCGTCCTCCCCGTCCTCCCATCCTGCCCATCCTCCCATCCTCCCCATCCTCCCCATCCTGCCCGTCCTCCCCGTCCTCCCATCCTCCCATCCTGCCCATCCTCCCATCCTGCCCGTCCTCCCCATCCTCCCATCCTGCCCATCCTCCCGTCCTGCCCGTCCTCCCATCCTGCCCATCCTCCCATCCTGCCCGTCCTCCCTGTCCTCCCCGTCCTCCCATCCTGCCCATCATCCCCGTCATCCCCGTCCTGCCCGTCCTCCCCGTCCTCCCATCCTGCCCATCCTCCCATCCTGCCCGTCCTCCCCGTCCTCCCTGTCCTCCCATCCTGCCCATCCTCCCATCCTGCCCATCCTCCCTATCCTCCCCGTCCTGCCCGTCCTCTCCGTCCTCCCATCCTGCCCATCCTCCCATCCTGCCCATCCTCCCCGTCCTCCCTGTCCTCCCATCCTGCCCATCCTCCCTGTCCTCCCCGTCCTCCCATCCTGCCCATCCTCCCCGTCCTCCCCGCTGTCTCAGCAGTCGGGGAGTTGGAGCTGAGGCCTCACGGAACAGAGGGCTGAAGCATGTGGTCTCCGGGTTTTGGTCACAGAGCGTCACCCTGACAGGGTGGTGGCTTTACTGCAGGGTGAAGGGAGAGAAGATTATTAAAAAACAAAGTTTTCTTTCCCATGGGTGCTTATTTTTTCTGTGAATCCAAATAAGTTATAATGAAGCTTCCAGAAAGTACGTGAAGAATAGAGGATATTGGTAACGTTGAGAGTTTGATTAGGATTTTTCAACTGTGGGATCGAAAGTCTCAGGCTCCGCTTTGCATCGGCACAAGAGGAGACGGAGCCCCCATGGCCGCCCAGCTGCCTCCCCACGGCCCGTCCCCGCGGCCCGCAGCCCTGTCCCCGCGGCTCCGTCCCCCCGGCCCCGTCCCCGTGGCCCTGTCCCCGCAGCCCCGTCCCCGCAGCTCCGTCCCCGCAGCTCCGTCCCCCCGGCCCCGTCCCCGCGGCCCCGTCCCCGCGGCCCCAACTCAGACTCGCATTAATGTCGTGAGAAGTGGACACGGCTCCCAACCTGCTTCCTGGCGTGAGATGGGCAGAGGCCTCTTTTGTCCCCCTCGAGGAGCAGGGGCGTGTCCGGGGCGTGTCCTCGGGTGCCCCATGACGTGTCCTCCTCCCCAGGTCCACGCCCTGCCCCAGCGTGAAGCGTGGGGACGAGTGGGGGGAGCCCTCGCGCTGTGACGGCGGCGACAGCTGCCAGTACTGCCATTCGCGCACGGAGCAGCAGTTCCACCCTGAGGTACGTCCCTGCCTGGCGGGGCCTGGGGGTCCCCAAGACGCCCTCCCCCAGTGATTCACAGGAGGGCTCAGGGGACAGAGGGAATCGGTCGTGTTCACGGCTGGGCCGTTGCGTCAGCCACATGGAGGCCGGGAGAGACCGGCCGCCTTCCAGTCGTCCCCCCGGGTGGAATGGCGGGTGTGCTCCGTTCTCCCTGAGTGACGTGTGACAGCACGTGACAGTTGCCAACCAGGGACCTCCCAGGAGCCTTGGCGTCCAGGCTTTTAGCCGGGTTTGGTGGTGCAGGGCTGGCTGACTGCTCTGCAGCGGGCCTGGGTGTCCGGGACCCCAGAGTCAGGCGGCCAGGACACGGCCCCAGCCTGAGCGTAACTCCCGCGAGGCGAACTGTCGGCCTGGCCCTGAACCCCTGGCACAGACACGCTGAGCAGCACCTGCCAGGGCCTTAGAGGTGGGCAGAGCTGGGCCGGCGCCTGCCCTCAGAATGTGCAGGGTGTGGACAGCCCAGGGCTGCTGCGTTCACTTGTGCTGCGCGCTTGCTATCAGAGCGCTCAGATTTATGTTTAAAGTGAGCAGGCAGCCAGCACGGTGGCTCCTGCCTGGAGTCCCAGCTACTCGGGACGCTGGGGGGGAGGATGGCTTGAGCCCAGGAGTTGGAGGCTGCAGCGAGCTGTGGTCGCACCACTGCACTCCAGCCTGGGCCACAGAACAAGACCCTGACTCAAAAAAAAAAACAAAAAACAAGCAAATGAGCCCCTTCAGGGCCCCTGAGGTGGCAGGAGAGCCGGGGGACCAGGGGCCGTCGGGGGTGGGGGACCCTTCCTGCCAGGCTCCGGCAGGTGTGCCGTCCCCACGCCCTTCGCCAAGAGGGAGGCAGGAGGCAGGAGTGGGTTTGGCATCTGACGGGGCCTCCAGGCGGGTCTGTCCCTTCCTGAGTCCTCAGCGCTGCTGGCCCCTGAGAGCCACGGGGTGAGGCGGCGCCGGGTCTGGTCACGGAGCAGGTGCACACGTCCGTTTCGCAGGCACCCGAGCGCCTGCTGTGTACCGGACACGAGTCGGGTGCGTCTTTCAGAACGTGTCAAGTGGGGAGGTGACTTCACATGTGACTTCACAGACAGGTGCCGCAGGGACAGCCTCACGCGTGCGCCTGGTCCTGGCCGACCGGCTCTGCAGAGCAGGGATTTCGGGACCAAGGGTGCAAAGCTGGGGGGCGGCATCCACACCCCTCTTGCCGGGTGACTCCGGTCCCGATTTGGAGCTTAGTTCTCCGCATGGCGGCAGAGCCGGCTCTGGTCTCCCCCCGAAACCCACGTCCGGTCTGGTCTCTCACTCTGTTTTCGTTTCCTAGATCTACAAATCCACGAAGTGCAACGACATGCGTCAGACCGGGCACTGCCCGCGCGGCCCGTTCTGTGCCTTCGCACACATCGAAAGTGAGTAACTGGCTCCTGGCACGGTGCCATCTCAGCCGCCACCGCAGCCACGTCGGTTTAGCGACTCCGCAGACTGTCATTAGCGTTTCCGCCCAGAGCAGGCGCCCAGGACCAGGGAAGCAGGTGGGAGCTCAGGGTCGGGGGCACGACAGACCTGCCCGGGCAGTGGCCGCCACACCTGCTGTGGCCCAGGCCTTGCGGTGCCCAGAGGGACCCCTGCCGTTGGGTGCACCGGGCCTGGCCCGGCCTGCGGGGCCTCACCCCTGCTCCCCTGACCTCGCCCTGAGCCCGCCCTGCCAGACGCCGACACTAGAGCCCTGAAGGCAGGGCTGCCCGGTGGCCTCGGAGCGTGTGGTTTCCCGAGCCTCCTGTTGATGTCCCTACAATGAGGGCTGAGCTCTGGGGACCGTGTAGCCCGTGACAAGTTCCCAGTGGCAGAAACAAACCCCTGGGACCTACGCGCGGACTCGGCCTTTCCTCGACCTGTCTCTCTTCGCGGCTGTGGAGCTTGGGCCCCGGGATTTGTGGGCGTGGTTGCCGACTCACGTTCTTTCCGTTTTGAATTTTGGTGGGAAGCGCAGCTCCTCTCGTCCACGCTTTAAACGTGGTTGTCAGCGATAAAACCCTTAGAAACTGGAATCTAAACGTCCTGCTGCTCCGGCTGCCCCCACCCGCAGGACTGTCGTGTCTCGCCCAGAGCTCTCGGTGCCTAATGTGGGGGGCTGCGGTGCCAGCGGCGGCCCCTGACGTTGCTCCCCTCTCTCGGCAGAAGGTCTCGGGGCCGCGAGCGACTGGGGCGGCCGCGACCTCGGCTCCACCAACAGCTCCTCGGCCGGCAGCAGCCACCCCGGAAACGTAAGTGGATGGCGTTGCGAGGAGGATGCCCAGTGTCATTGGGTTTAATCGAGCTGTTGGGGACACAGATGGCCGTGATCTCTGTGATCTCTGCCTGTGGCGTTGGTGCCTCCTTCTAGAAGAGTCTAGAACAGTCCCAGCCTGGTTCTCGCTGGGCCAGAGCAGGGTGAGCTGCCCACACGGCTATGAGAGGAGATCAGTCTCGGGGTGGCGGCTGGGCGGCCGCAGTTGGGTGGACGTCCCCGCAGGGCTGGCGGCCCAGGCGGGCGGGGAGGCTCCTGCGGGAGGGGCCGTCAGCGCGGGAGTGACACCTGCTGTCCTCCGCGTCGCTCCTCTCCACGTGGGTCCGCGTCCCCCACACTCAGCAGCGTGAGCGCATGCCTGGCAGTGCCAGCAGGGCCGCCTTCGCTGTCGCCGAGCGTGTCTGAGCCTGAGGCCGCGGAGCCTGAAGACGAGGAGGCGTCAGGCTGGGTCTGCCCCGCTGCGTGGGGGCAGCGCTGAGGTGACACGGGGTCTGGAATGGCCCTCGTCCCTCAGCCCTTGACGGCGGATGACGCCTGGCTGCCCTCTGCCGCGGGGGCTGGTCCTCTGGGTGCCGGGCCCCCATCACGCCCGGCTGGATGCGGGCCCCCTGGGGGCCTGCCAGGTTCTTGTTGGGGGACCAGGGGTGTTCTGGGCCACGGGATTCAGCTGTAGCCGCGCCAGTGCTCGGCGGGTGCAGGGCCCCCCGCTCCGCGGCCAGCAGGGCTCCCGGGGCTGCGGCTTAGGGGCCGTCGGGGTCGTTGGCGAGCGCTGTGCTCCCGGCCCCTCGGGAGGACCAGGAACAAAGGGGCCGTGTTTGCTTCGTGCTCTTTTGTGCCTAGAAAGTCACCCCGTGCCGCAGGGGCTGTTCGCGTGGACCCCTGTGATGGTGACTGGGCGCTAGGGACGGGCCCGTGGCCCATACTCAGAAATAAGCTGGTGGCAGTTTTTGCTCTGAGAGCTGCTCGAGTTGGACTGGAACATCCTCGCGATTCACCTGGCAGAGCCGACCGGCCGGCAGCGCGTGGCAGGTGTGACTGTCCCCAGCCGAGGCGGTGGGTCTGGCTGTGTCGGGTTTGACCCGGCTGGTGGGCAGGTCCCGGAAGTCTCTGGAAGTCTCTCTGACCACACCCAAGATGCAGGGCCGTGTCCCATCGCCCAGGGACTTCTCGTTCTCTGCTGTTCCTTCCTCTCCTCCAGCGTGGCGGAGGGTTACAGGCAGAGCCACCGCGCCCGGCCTGTTTGTTTATTTGCAGTAGACACGGGTCTCAGACTCCTGGCCTCAGTAACAGCCTTGCTGCCCTGGTCTTGCTCAGCCGCTTTGAAGGTCTCCCCTCAATCTGTGGGTCACTGCGGGTGGGAGGAGTGCAGAGGTGACCCGGGTCTCCGCAGCCAGGCAGCAGGAGAGAGGGACGTGCAGTCCGAGGGCCTGCCCGGGTCAGCCCGGCGAGGGCATTCTTAATCCTCTGCCCGTGGTCACTGGAGAAGCCTCCGTGACCCCCCGGGCTCGGCCACAAATCCAGACTCCAGCAAGGGAAGGCGGGATGACCCAGGCAGCCTCCACGAGCTCACTTACGAAACTGGGCGTGAAAGTCAGGAGGCCGCTCACAGCTGGAGCACGTCTGGGCTGTGACCCGTGCTCGTGGCTCCCCTGGGGGAACGGGCGAGACCGGCAAGCAGAGCCAGCACCGGGCACTTTTCCCGGAAGCTGGTGCGTCAGGGTCAGGGTTTTGACATGTGTAAGGGAGGAAAGAGCTTTCTCCTCTAACTCTTGGGCTCCGTGTATGGGGCCTGCAAACTAAGCTGGTACAAGATCACGGGAGCGAAAGTTTGTTATGCAGGGGCTGCCTAGGGAAGAAGTGAAGCCCCCGAGGAGCAGTGAGACCTGGGGCTGGCTACCATCTTGACGGAGAGTGAGGAGCTGTAGGGATGGGACCAGACGGAGGCAGGGGGACCCGGGCACCTGGGGACAGTAAATCGTGGGGAGGGGAATGCGCGGGGGGAGCTCGAGGGAGGTTAGGGTCACCAGTGCGGCCTGTTTCGCAGGCTCGGTCTGCGCCGTGCTGATGGTTGTGTCTCCCCTCCGAGTGGGGGCAGCTTCGCAAAGGGGGTTCACACCCTGCTTCGAGGCAGAGGCTGTTAGGCGTCTGCCATCTCTCCACCGCCCTCAGCCCAAATCATCTCTGCCAGAGTGGCGGCGTCTGGGTGGCAGACTCATACCCTTACTTATACCTCAGTGTTTCCTGCAGTCTCGGCCTGAGCCTGTGCCTCAGGTGTACGGCTTTGTTTGGGGTTTGACGACGTCGTTGGTGCGGGGCGCGTGGACCTCACGCTCTGCCTTCACGCAGACTGGCCCAGAGGCCAGAGACTGACGTTCACACTGCAGAAGTGGAATTCGGAGAACTAGCAGGGGGCAGGTTTGAATGCCGTCTGTTTTATGAGACCTTCAGGAATCGGCATTTTAGGCCAGGCGTGGTGGCGCACACCTGTCCTTCTAGCTACTCAAGAGGCTGAGGCGGGAGGATCGCATGAGCCCAGGAGTTCGAGACCAGACTAGGCAACGTAGTGAGACCCTGTCTCAAAAAAAAAAAAAAAAAAAAAGAGTTAGCATTTTCTAAGTTCTGAGCACAGCTTTGGTCTTCATGTATATTTTTAATTGACGTTTCTCCCTGCTGTTTACCCAACGTGAGTATTTCTTCTGTTGCAGGCAAAGCAGACAGACTCGCCTGCGGAAGGCGGCCAGCGAGCTGGTGGGCAGGACCCGCAGGTACCGTCCCCAGGAGGCTCCGTGGCCTGTGCCACCACACGGTGCAGCCTCTCGGGGCACTTTACACATCCTTGGCCACAGAGTCACCTGGTTAACGTCATTTGTCACATAATTACTTTTCACTTGTACTGTGTGTCTGTTTTAGCGTTTAAAAACATTTGTGTCGTGCTTGGGAAACAAAACCAAAACCTCCCAACGTTTTCTCCTGGGGGAAGACGAGCTGCCCATCGCGGCCTGCCGGCGTTGTCCCCGCGCGGCCGGAACGTCGCCATTTCCCACAGTCTGGAAGCCCCAGCTCAGGCGCCGCAGGGCTGGTCCCCCCCGAGGCCTCTCTCAGCTTGTGGACGCCGTGGCCCCGGGGTCCTCACGGGCTCGTCCCTCTGTACCAGGACGACAGTCGTGTAGGGCCACCCTCACATCCTCACAGGCCCTGGCTCGGGGGCAGGACTCGGTTCTGTTCGCAGCAAAGACATCTGCTGACCAAAGCGAGGCCGGTAGGGGACACGTGCTGCCCTAGGCGGCCGCGCTCACCCTGGTCCAGGCTGTGCTCGAGCAGCCCGAGACCCCCGTGTGAGCGCAGGGCCCGGCCTGTGCGCAGCCCTCGGACCAGCGCTTGGGTGGGCCTGGCATCTGCATCGTGCCGCACTGCTGGGCCCTCTGTGTTCTTGGCTCTGCTTTAAAGACGCAGAGGTGACAGGGTGACAGGGTGACAGGGCTCCTTCTCCGACAGGGGCAGCGCAGACCTGCTCTGTGAGACCAAGAACTGCAGCCGACCCCTAGCGGAGCCTGGGACCCTGCGAGGGCGACAGTCTCTCCCTCATCTGGGAAGAGGCGCCTGGGCCCTGGGCGAGGCTCTGGGGTCGCATTCAGGCCGAGCTGGGATGCAAAGGGGGTGGGTGGGGCAGAGCGTCCACAAAAGTGGCCGTGACCCGGGACAGTGGCCTCTTGGTGGCTAGTCAGGAGGGGGTGTCCAGGTTGTCCTTGGCAGGCCTCGGCCTGGCCGGGCAGGGCCGGCTTGTTTGTGTGGGTTGTGCCCCAAACTTGGACCCCCTGGCGACGCAGGGGCTGCACAGTGCCCTCGGCCCCCGTGGGTGGGGCGAGCCCCCCGCAGCTGTTGATTTGGGGTCACAGCCGCCAGACGCAGTTACCGCGCACTGACGCCTCCCTCGGGGCCCGTCTCCTCCGCCGTGGCCCGGGCGGCCCCGTCCTTTGCTGGGAGAGAAAGTCAGTCCTGTCTCTGACCCAGGCCCTGTCGTCGGAGCGTGAGGAGCTTGTGGGTCCGGGGTCCGGGGTCCGGGGGTGCCTGTCGGGAGGCCCTTCCCGGCCCCGTCCTGTGGCTGCACCGGCACGGAAGCCCCGCCTGCCCCGCACCCGGCACAGGTGCTCCCACCAAGGCACCCGAGCAGGGACGGAAGCAACGTGGTGGCAGGTTTCCCTGAGACGGGGAGGCCCCGGCCCCGCCCTGTCCCATGTCTGGGCTTCCTGCTCTCGAGCGTGGGGCCTGCAGCAGCCGTCGCGCCCACGCCTGGCGTGGGGCTTAGGGTGGGTGTCCACAGGGCTGAGCTGGGCCTGCGGGTGGGCCACCGGCTCGGGCACAGGCCTCACTGCCATCGCTGACTCCCTGGGGAGAAGAGCAGGGTGGTCTGTGGGCCCTGGGCACAGCGGGGGGGCTGGTGGGCAGCATGCAGCAGGCGGCCCGTCTGGAACCCGCACGGGGCAGTGCTGGGCGGCAGCCCCTCCAGACTCCCGGGCACTGGGGACCGTTTCCCAGATCAGTCACGGGGTCTCTGTGCACCTGCTGCACGAATGAAGAGCTAATCTGTCACCAGCGTGAAGCCGAAGCCGCGGAGGGCGCGGGGGCCAGGGGTCGCTCAGGAGGAACTGGGCTGCGCCAGGTTCTGTCCCTTAGGCCATACTCGTTAGCGTTTCTTAGGGCGGACGGTTTTGCTTAAGCTGACAGACCAGCAAGATGGCCCCTCTCCCAAGATCTGCCTTGCACACCTCCCGCCCAAGGTGACTATTCCCGTGTTGTTTTGAAGCAAATTCAAAATGATACACCGTTTCAACTGCAAACGTATTTCAGTATGAATTTTTTTTTTTTTTTTTTTTTTGAGATAGGGTCTTGCTCTGTCACCCTGGCTAGAGTGCAGTGGTGTCAGCCTTGCTCACTGCAGCCTCAAACTTGTGGGCTTAAGTGATCCTCCTGCCGCAGCCTCCATGGTAGGTGGGACTACAGGTGTGAGCCACCATGCCCGGCTTGAAAGTCATATTAATACAGTTTTAGACTCTTGATTCTATAGTGACCTTGAAGTTTGCCTTTTTATTTTTTTTCTTTATTTTTTGGAGACAGAGTCTCGCTCTGTTGCCCGGGCTAGAGTGCCGTGGCATCAGTCTAGCTCACAGCAACCTCAACCTCCTGGGCTCAAGCGATCCTCCTGCCTCAGCCTCCTGAGTAGCTGGGACTACAGGCATGCGCCACCATGCCTGGCCAATTTATATGTATATGTATATATTTTAGCTATCCATATAATTTGTTTCTATTTTTTTTTTTTTTTTTTTGAGACAGAGTCTCACTCTGTTGCCCAGGCTAGAGTGAGTGCCGTGGCGTCAGCCTAGCTCACAGCAACCTCAAACTCCTGGGCTTAAGCAATCCTACTGCCTCAGCCTCCCGAGTAGCTGGGACTACAGGCATGCGCCACCATGCCCGGCTAATTTTTTTTTTTTTTTGTATATATATATTTTAGTTGTCCATATAATTTCTTTCTATTTTTAGTAGAGACGGGGTCTCACTCTTGCTCAGGCTGGTCTTGAACTCCTGACCTCGAGCGATCCACCCGCCTCGGCCTCCCAGAGTGCTAGGATTACAGGCGTGAGCCACCGCGCCCGGCCTGTTTCTATTTTTAGTAGAGACGGGTCTTGCTCTTGCTCAGGCTGGTCTTGAACTCCTGATCTCCAGCGATCCTCCCGCCTCGGCCTCCCAGAGTGCTGGGACTACAGGCGTGAGCCACTGCGCCCGGCCGAAGTTTGCCTTTTTAGACACAGCTACAGTGGTGCACTGTCCTCTGCCGGGTACCCAAGGTCGTGCTGTGAGCTGGTTCTTTCTTACCCATCAGAGAGAACATGAATTCCCCCATTTTCTACTTTTCTTGGGTAACGAGGCCACAGGACCGTTTTATCCATGTTTTCGGAAGCGGTGCTGGCTCTGTGCTTACGGCCCTGGAAGGACGTTTCTCCAGGGCCCCTCCTCCCCCCCAAAGTGCTCAGCAGCTGGGGGAGGGGAGGGCAGCTCTCTGGGAAGGTGGGGGAAGGGCAGGCAGGTGGGGGGCTTGTCCCCTTCGCCTGGCTGGCCCCTGGCGTCTGGCACCTCTGTCTGCACCGGTGGATTGATCTTTCCTGGCAAATGTCTGCTTTTGAAAATCATTTTCTGCAGAGAAACTCACGAGACACTCTCTAGACGCGAGTTTCCTCTGCTTGTGTGACTGAGCTGACCCTGCCTGTGGCGTGTCAGAGGCAGCAAAGGTCCCTTTGCGGTGCTGGGAAGGCCCCCTTGTGTTTTGCCCTGGGGGTAGAAGGTGACCGCCGGGCCCTCTGGTCTCTGCACCTGGTTCCCACTTGCTGCCCCGATGCCCGTTGCCCCGTGCACGGGACGTGTGCTCATCCTGTCTGTGTGTCTTTGAACAGAACCACCTCGCTGTGTTCGCCGTGGTCCACCCGCTGGCTCCCAGCGTGAGCTCCAGTGTGGCGTCCAGCCTGGCGTCCAGCGCGGGCTCAGGCGGCTCCTCCCCCACCGCTCTGCCCGCCCTCCCCGCCCGCTCCCTCCCACTGGGCCCCGCCAGCAGCGCCGCGGAGGCCGTGCTAGGTAAGTCCCGCGCCGCCTCCTTCCTCCTGCTCACTCTCTTTGCGCTTTCCTATGGCTCAGAAGTGGCTTCTCTGTTTCAGGACACGTTGCAAAATGCCTAATTTTATAGAAAAGCCAGATGCGTGTTTTTGGTCAGCCGTCACCTTGGTTGTGTTGTGTGTGTGGTCGTGAAAAGGAGCCCGGACTTACCAGGAGGCTCGGGGGCCGCGTGCCGCGCCCAGCTGCCCAGGCCACCGGGCGCCTTCCTGCCCCGAGACCGCCAGAGTGGTGGGGCCACTGAGAAAGGAAAGTGGTGGAGCCACCGAGGGCACCTCAGCGGGGGGCAGTGACAAGGGTGTGGAGGGGGAGCCAGGATGGGCCCTGGAGCGGGTGGGCACAGCTGCCGGCTTTGGGAGGTCTTTAGCTGCTAGGGGCTTGGGGACAGATGACACGTGATTGGAGCTGGGCTGGGGGTCCCCTCTGGGGCCTGGCCAGGAGCCCAGGGCTGCAGTGAGGTCCTTGTGGACGTCCAGGGTTGGGCAGGACGGGGCAGAGCTGGTAGGCGAGACGGCGCTGGGGCTGCGGTGAACTCGGCCCCTTTCCGCCCCCGGCAGAGGCCACATCTGGGTGTGGAGGGCACCGTGGCACCCGTGGGGGCTTTGCTTGCACAGGTGCTTGGTGAGGGGTGGGACACTTGGAGGTCCCATGTTCCGGGATGCCCAGTGCCAGCGACCTGGCCTGCATGTCTGGCCGGATGGTGGGGGGGTTCGCGGAAGGCCCGTCTGCCCCTGGCTGGCTGGGCCCTGGTCAGCCGCGTAGTCCTCTGGAGTGTGGACGCCCCCCCTTCCCATTCTTCAAAGGTCCCTTCTCCAAAGCACTGGGACCTTCTGAGGCCGGCACGTGCACCCCTCACGACCTCTGTCGCACGTCCGCTTCATCTGAAGAACGCTCTAGACTCAGGGCTTGACCTCCCTCAGGAAGCTGTGGGCACAGCGGGCATCCGGATGGACCCGCCACCTCCCTGTGCCGGGCCCAGCAGGTGCTGGGACCCTCCTGGGCCTGCTCCCTCCCGGTGTAGCCTCCGTCCTGGCCTGGAGGGCTCAGACTTCTCCCACGTCGCCCGCTGGTCTGTTTTGAAAACCACCTCATGGCCTCTTTCTAGGAGTACACAAACGTCAGATGGGTCCCTTAGGGCTTTGCTCTAAAGGACAGTTTCTTGACGTTGTAAGTACTTCACAGGTGGTGTCAGAGTGTGTGTGTCCATGTACTTTATTTCAGCCTGAAATTGGGGGAAAGCGTGTTGTTCCTCTAGCAGTCTCATGAATTGAACAAGTTGTCACAGGAAATCGCTGTTGTAAACGGGTCTCGTCACTCAGGGTCCTGGCTGGTGCCTCCGTTCACTTGTCCTGCTGCAAAGTCGGTGTGGAGCAGGTGTGTGCGGAAAGGCCTCCTCTCTTCCCACCCCGACGGGAGCTGAAAAGCCAGGGGCCTGACCGCCATGTCTTGGGGTTTTATTTTCTTACAGATAAGCACAAATTCTGTTTTTTTAAATAAAGCTCATCTTCCTCAATAGACAAGTAGTAATGGTAGAATTCAAGCATAACAGAAAAGTGTTCAGGAAAATGAAGTCCCTGCCCCAAACCAGCGAGACTGGTGGACTCTGCTCACCTGAGTGAGAAGTAGAACCAGGTGCCCGTGCTTTGCGGGGCGTGGCTGCCCGCCAGACACCCTGCGGTGAGGTGTTCGCAGTGGTTTTCCAGCCGCTACTCAGCATCTGCGGCCACATCACTGGGTATCTGGAAGGGCGTTCTTAATTTTTTTTGATACAGAGTTGCCCTGGCTGGAGTGCCGTGGCATCAGCCTAGCTCACTGCAGCCTCAGACTCCAGGGCCCAAGCGATCCTCCTGCCTCAGCCTCCCTAGTAACTGGGACTACAGGTGCACGCCACCATGGCCAGCATTTTTGGTTGCGCAGCTAATTTTTTTTCTGTTTTTTGTAGAGACAGGGTCTTGCTCTTGCTCAGGCTGGTCTCAAACTTCTGCGCTCAGGCAGTCCTTTGCCTCAGACGCCCAGGGTGCTGGAACTACAGGTGCGAGCCACCGCGCCCGGCCTGGATGTGCGGGTTCCTAACGGAGTGCGCGTTACTAATTCCCCAGCCCAGAAACCTGGAACTGGCCTCTGCTGTCACCCGAGAGGCCTTCGTTGACTTTATTTCCTGAGCCCCCTGGGAGGTGAAGAGGTGGGCTGCTGCCTTTCTTTACAGACAGGGGTCGTTGAAATCATGAGCTTTTGCCACCAAATCCAGTCACAGGTGAGGTGTTATTCCAGTGAGAGCCCAGGGGGCTGCCCTCCTGCCTGGCCCTTCCTCCGCCGGCTTGTGCAGCAAGGCCGGGTCGCGTTGTCCTCGTAGTAGTTCCCCTCAAGTTACCACTTAAGCGTGAATGAGAATGACGAGTAAACGGCAGTACAGGTGCTCTTTCCGGACCGATTCTGTGTTTAAGGGTTCTAGAATCATTTCGGGACCGTTGGATAAACTGCATGTTTTTTCACCTTCCGCTACATAATTAGGTTTTAGGTTAGAGAAGTGACCTTTAAAATAGTGACCCGCGAGCTCATGCCGGGTGAGGCAGGGGCAGAGGCAGGGGCGGGAGGTCCGCGTTCGTCCTGTTGCCTCTGGTTGCCTCCTGCCGGTGCACGTGCAGGTGGGCAGGGCGGGGGACGCCGGGCGGTGCGGCGCCAGGGCTTTCCGTGCGAAGACCCCTGTACCTCCCGCACGAAAGGGGGCTCGATCCAGCTAGCATTCCCCGTGCTGCCTGCGTGTCACCTGGGCTGAGCACCCCAGGGAGCCGCCTCGCACGGCGCGCCCCACCTGGGGCCCCCCGCCCGCGGGGTGGGGCGGGGTCTCTGAGGACGCCGAGCGGGGGGCGTGGCCAGCGCGTGGCTGCTTGGGTGGGGGTGGAGCCGGGGCGGGGCCAGCGCGGAGTGGGCTGGTTGGGGGCGGGGCCGGGGCGGAGCGGGGCTGGTTGGGGGCGGGGCCGGGGCGGAGCGGGGCTGGTTGGGGGCGGGGCCAGCGCGGAGCGGGGCTGGTTGGGGGCGGGGCCCGGCCGGGTTTGAATCCGCGGCGGCGGGGCCGTCCGCGCACCGTGAGTCAGCATCGGTGGCGGACCCTGTGCGCTCGTCGGCCTTGCGCGGTCAAGGTGCGGGTCTTCGTTACGCGGCGCTTTGGAGCGGGCTGTCCTCCCCTAGGTGCGTCCTCCCTCCCCTAGGTGCGTCCTCCCTCCCCTAGGTGCGTGCACCACCACCACCACCCCCCGCCCCAGGTGCACCCCCCCGCCCCAGGTGCACCCTCCGCCCCAGGTGCACCCCCCCACCCCAGGTGCACCCCCCAGGTGCACCCCCCTCAGGTGCATCTCGTTCAGGTCCGCAGCGCCCGCGTCCCAGAGCGAGGGGTGGCAGCTGCGAGGTCGGTTCCGGGTTTCTCGGGCTGGGGAACGAGGAACCTGTCTCGGGCGGGGGCTCTCGGGTTCTCAGGGTGGGGGACCCACAGGGCACCTGTCGCCACCCCCCGCCCCCCGCCCCCCGCCCCACCCCCTGGGCTCTTGCTCCTTCGGGCTGTGAGTCGCCTGCGGCACCGCCTGAAGCTGCGCGCGCCGGTGAGCGGATTTGGGGAGAGGTGAGTGGGTTTGCCAGAGCTTCCCCGCCCCTCGTCGGTGACAGTCTGGCTGAGGGGTGCACTTTATCTGGGTGGCGGCCGGGGGGTTCCCCGTCCAGGTCTTTGATGCAGTACAGTTTGTGTGGCTTGTCCCCGTTTGTCCCTGACCCCAGGGGAGCAGCGGCCGAATGTGCTGTGTCACCCCTGGCGGCTGTGCCAGGCTATTACTCAGCAGCTTCCTGTGATTTCTCGGGAACACCAGGCGCTCCTGGTGGCTCGGCAAGGCTGGCTCCGGGTCAGGTGGCACAGCGCAGCCTCGCGTGGCTTACGTAACTGAGTTCACCCAGATTCTGAGTGTCTGTTTAAAAGTCAGTTCTCCCTCTGAGAATGTTGCGGAAGACTTGGGTCTGACCGCGGGGCACAGTGCGGTGAGGTAGGCGAAGGGAGGCTCGCCCTGGGAGCAGCTGCCCCACCACGGCACCCCAGGAGTGCTGGGGCCTCCGGGGACTCTCCCCGCTTTGGATCAAGGGCTCCCTCTTGCCAGTCACTGTCTCTGAAATAGGGCCGGGGACCCTGGGGTGGGGGTGCGGGGGCTCCCCACACGCCTCTCCAGGGAACTTTCCGGGCTGCGGTTCAGGGCGGATCTGTCCCAGTTAGGCTGTGGCTGGTGCCTGTAAACAGCCAAGTGCTGTGCTTTGTCAGGTGACAGGGACTGCGTGTGGCCCCCAGGGGGGCCTGCACTTGGGGGGCAGGGACAGGCCAGCAGCAGGAGCACTGGTGCGAGTCACAGCCTGGGACAGAAGGCTCCTCCACTGGGGCTCCTTTGTGCCTTTGCTCTCTGAAGAGTTCCTGGAATGCTGTGAGCTAGGAAGGGGCCCCCCATCCTGGCCCCGGGGCTCCGGGTGCAGAGGGCAAGTCTGGGTTTCCGGGCCCGGCTGAGGAGCACGTGTGGGGCAAGGACCGGCCATGGCACACGCGCCAGGCCACACAGGAAGGTGGGCTTGAGCCAGCCCCAATGCTCAGCCCGGGACGCTGGGCCCGGCTGAGCCCACAGCATGTGGCGGGGCGGGCGCTGCAGGGGAGACCCCAGGAGGCCGTGCCCAGCACGCGCGGGACCGATGGAGCGGTCCTTGTGTTAAGGTCACTCCTGGGGTGTTGCGAGGGCTGGGCTTGGGCCTCTGCTGGCGGGGGGTAGGGGAGGACGGCAGGAGACATTTCAAACGACAGCGACCACATTCACGTAGCTTTATTACAGCGAGTTGTCATCGTTCTGTGTTCTTACTTATTCCTGGGCTCTTTGCCTAGCTCACAAATCAAGCCTGTCGTAGGGATGTACGTACAGGAAACAAAATGTTCAGGGTTCAGCCCTGTCCGTGGTTTCAGGCGTCCGCTGGTGGCTGTGGGAGGTACCCCTCCCCCCCCCCGTGGAGGAGGGGCAACGTAGGGACTTCGCAGGTGCCATTAAGGTAGGATGAGGTGGGTGTCGTGGGCCCTGGTCCAGCGGCCCGTGTCCTTACGAGAAGCTTGGACTCGGACGTGGAGGAGGCCGCGTGAAGACGGTGGCAGGGACTGGAGAGCTGCGGCCAGGAACGGGCCATGGAAGCCATGGAAGGTGCGGGATGGAGGCGGAGCCCTCCGGAAGAGCTTCTGCATGGAGCGTGCCCTGCTGACACCTTGGCCTAGGGCTCCCGGCCTCCAGAGCTGTGGGAGGACAGGTTTCTGCCGTTCAGAGTTGCCCAGCGTGGTCCGTTGTCACTCAGCGGCCCGACGCCAACACCCCTGTTCCTTCCGGTGTTCCCTCCAGCGTGACCCAGGGTGACGTGAGGCTGTCACCGCGGGAGGGGCCCCGGGAACACCCAGGAGCAGCGAGGCCTGTGTGCACGCAGGTGGCAGCTGCCCTCTCCTGCTGCCCCGGCCACCTGCTCGGTCTTCCGCGCTTTGTCTCTGACAGTTTCTTCTGGCTGAGGAAGGTGACATTCCTGTGCCCTGGGGCCTCACTGTGGGTCTCTGTCCTGTCTTGGCCCTTGCTTCAGCCCCCTTCCACGTGGGTTCTGTCCTCTGCTGTGGCCCGAGGACGTCGGGTAGGTCCCAGGGACCTGCTGTGCAGGACACCACGGCGCTGAGTGTCCACTGACCCTCGAGTGCGCTGGGTGCTGCCAGCCTGGGGCTGTCCTCTGCTGCTCCCCCGCCTGGCGTCTTCCAGGGCGAGCCTCCGCGCCGTCACCCCCAGAGCCACCAGAGGGAAACGGGCTGTGGGCTCCTGGTCTCCGCGGGGTATTGGCCCGTGGCCACCCTGCCATCCGTCTCTTTCCCGGATAAGACCGTGGACAACTTCCTTCAAGCTTCATTTAAGTGGTTCCACCACGGGGGGCTGCTCCGTGCGCCAGCCCGGCTCCCGGGCACCGCTGCCGTCCTCCCAGCGCCGGACCCTGGCCCGCTGGCTCCGCGGTGCGAGCAGGAGGGCTGTTGGCTCCAGGGCAGCTCAGCGGCCTCCGTGCCCCCAGGTTCCCTCGAGGAACACGTGAGGGCCGGGTGGGGTCTGGGGTCGTGCCAGGGGGCGGGGCTGTCGGGAATCCACATTGGCCCCTCGGGTGGGGCTGCCGAGCGCCGGGCATGGGGCGAGGCGCACTTTCCACGGTTGGCTCGTGTGGTCCCCACAGGCCGAGCGGAGCTAACGGGTCCTCGGGCCTGGCTGGGAAGGACGGAGCGGCTGGGTCCCATCGGGGCTGACCGGAGCCTTGCTCCGCACGCCACTCCGCACAGCCCCCGTGCAGCGGGACCTAGTCCCTCGTCACAAGCTGTGCTCCCCCGGCCCGCAAGGCCTGCATTTCTCGCTGGTCCTGGTAAAGGCAGCAGTGGCTCCTGTCCCTGTGCCGGCTCCTCCCCTCTGTGGCATCTTTTCACTTGTCCCTGGCCTCGGCTCCTCTGGGCCAGCCTCTCTCGGCCGTCCCCGCTCCTGCCAGAGCCTCCCCTCCACACACTTGTCTCTGTCCTCCATCCGGGGGCCACCCCCGTGCAGCAAACAGCTGTCACCCTGACACGCGGCCGTTCCCGGGTGTCTCGGCCCTGCCAGGCTGGGCCAGTTCTGGGTGGGGGGATGAGGCCCAGGCGCCCTCATGGGCCATACCAGGGTCCGCACCGTGGGGGCCGGGCTGGGCAGGACCCTCCTCGGTGCCCGGGGGTGGGATGAACAGCACCAGCTGCGTCTGAGGCCGGGTGGCGTCTGTGCTCCAAGTTTCCGTCCCTGTGTGGGGTCCTGTGTCCTGTTCTGTCGTCCTGGATTTAGGAAGTGTCGTCTTGGTGCTTGGCATAGAATTGCCTGTGAGCCACTTGCTGATGAAAATCGCTTTCCTGGGAAAGTTTATGGTCAAGTATGTTCACTGGGTCAAACTTCTTGTTTTTGAGACAGGGTCTCACTCGGTCACCCAGGCTGGAGTGCAGGGGTGTCATCACAGCTCACTACAGCCTCCTGAGTAGCTGGGACTACAGGTGCCATCACACCCAGCTAATTTTCCTATTTTTAGTAGAGACGGGGTCTCTCGCTTGCTCAGGCTGGTCTCAAACTCCTGAGCTCGAGCCATCCTCCGCCTCGGCCTCCCAGAGTGCTGGGATCACAGGCGTGAGCCACCGCGCCCGGCCCACTTGGTCAGATTTGATACTTGGTGAGCCCAGAGCTGTGCGCTGGGACGGGGGTGAGTGGCCCGGACTCCTCTGTTCTGGGGAAGACCCGGCCTCTGGCCGACTGCAGGAGGCGGGAGGGCTGGTTTGCAGGCCCCCAGCACCCCCAGGACCCCTGGCGCCTTCTGGCTCTGTCTCGGCTGGGGCGGATGGGGCTTCCCTGAGCTGAGGCTGTTCCGCAGGTCCCGCGTTGGACCTTCATCTTAGCAACGTGAACATCGCGTCCCTGGAGAAGGACCTGGAGGAGCGTGACGGCCGCACCCTCGGGCCAGCAGGTAGGGCGCCGAAGGCCTGTGCGCCCCTCAGCGCTGGGGGGTCCCCTCCTCTCTGTGCAGGGCAGCCCCCGCTCTTCCTCGGCCTCCCCCGTCCGAGACGCGTGGCCCCTGCAGGGATAGACAGCATTTGAGGGATGCAGGAATCTTTAACCACCGCGCCGCACACAGACGGACAGGTTAACGCCACGTGCTAAACTGTCCCCTTCAACCTAAAAGATCATCTGTTCTTTCTGATTTGGAAGTAAATAGACCATTTCGGGGCCCTTAGCGCTGGGAGCACGTGCGAGTGGCTGAGCGGTGAGGGGCGAGGCCTCCTGGGGGCCCCGCCAGTTACACACCCTGACGGGCCGCTGCCGGCCCACCCCCTTCACCCCCCAGGTGCCTCCGGCATCCCAGGCCCCCCTTCCCTGGCTGCCGCCCCGGCTCTCGCTCACCAGCCTCCCCCCGCGCAGGTGCGAGGTCACTGGCAGGCTCGGCGCCCGTCACCATCCCGGGCTCGCTGCCCCGCTCGCCGTCCCTGCACTCCGCGTCCTCCCTGTCCACCTCGCCGCTCAGCTCGCTCTCTCAGTCCCTGCCGGGGCCGCTGGTCTCCACGGCCATGACGCCCCCCCAGCAGCCGCCGCCCCTCCGCTCGGAGCCGGGCGCCCTGGGCTCCTCGGCCTCCTCCTACAGCTCCCTAGGTGAGTGGGGTGTGGGCCGACCGCGGGGCGTGGAACCCGCGCGGGGCTCTCGCCCCTGCTGCCGCCCACTGAGGCTGAGGAGGCCCGGGCCCCCTGCAGGCACGGCGCAGTGGGGGGCCGCGTGGACCAGCCGCAGGAGCCAGGAGTGCCATGTGCCTGATCCGTAGCAGGAAATAGCGCCGCGTTCACGCTGTCTTTCCCTTAGAAAACATTGACATCACCGTACTGGTCTCCTAGAAAAAAAGCAAATGTTATCTTATGGCCAGGTGGGGCGGCTCACACCTGTAATCCCAGCACTCTGGGAGGCCGAGGCAGGAGGATCGCTTAAGGTCAGGAGTTTGAGACCAGCCTGAGCAAGAGTGAGACCCCATCTCTACTAAAAATGGAAAAAATTAGCCGGACATGGTGGTGCATGCCTGTAGTCCCAGCTACTCGGGAGGCTGAGGCAGGAGGATCCCTTGAGCCCAGGAGTCTGAGGCTGCTGTGAGCGAGGCTGACACCACGGCACTCTAGCCTGGGCAACAGAGTGAGATTCTGTCTGAAAAAAAAAAAAAATAAAAGGAAAACGTTTTCTTATGTAGTTTGTTGTTTTAAAGAGTTAACGTTTCTGAGTATCTCAGATCCCAGATGTAATTGCTAATGCCACATGTATCAGGAGATGTCAGGCTTGTGAGCAAAGCTCTTTGGGGTCCCCGAGGGTCTGCGTGTGTGACCGGGGGCCAGTGTCTGGGCCCCCGACCACGCAGTGGGGCTGCGGGTCGGTTTCCCATCCTGTCCAAAGGCCTGTGTGGGAAGGGGCAGGTCGGTGCGGATGGGGCTGGCGTCCCTGCAGTCAGGGTGCGTGGGCCGGGGGTCCCCACACGGGGACGTGGCTGGGCTGTGTCATCCCCTCCTCCACACCCAGGTTTGAATGGTGTCCCCGGGAGCATCTGGGACTTTGTTTCCGGCAGCTTCTCTCCCAGCCCGTCCCCCGTCCTGAACACCGGTCCCTCGTCCTTGAGCGCAAGTCCCAACGGTGCCGAGCTGGCCCGGGTCCGGCGGCAGCTGGACGAGGCCAAGAGGAAGATCCGGCAGTGGGAGGAGTCCTGGCGGCAGGTGAAGCAGGTGAGGGGCGCTGGGGGCTGGGGAGGGCGGGGGCGCTGGGGCTGTGGGGGCCCTGGCCACCAACTCCTGCGCGGCCCTGGTTCCAGGCCTGTGACGCGTGGCAGCGGGAGGCTCAGGAGGCCAGGGAGCGCGCCCGCGCGGCGGACAGCGCCCGGCAGCTGGCGCTGCGGAGGAAGGAGGAGGTGGAGGCCCAGGTCCGGCAGCTGCAGGAGGAGCTCGAGGGCCTGGGCCTGTCCTCGCTGCCCGGGCTGCGGAGCTTTGGCGACGTCGGCACCCTCGCTCTGCCGGAGCTGCACTCCCTGCAGAGCCAGCTGCGCCTGGACCTGGAAGCGGTGGACGGGGTGAGTCCTGTTGGTGGCGGCGTGAGGGACCAGCTCTGGGGGCTGCTGTCCCCGGGAGAGGGTAGGGCCTGGGATCCAGTCTGGTGGCGTCTCCTGCTCTTCCCACCCCTCACCCTGCCGCCCCACGCTGCCCTTGGGTTTGTTCCGGGGCACGTGAACAGCGTGTGGCCCTCTCTGCCCGTCTCCCTGGGACTGTGTGCTCCTCTCAGGGCAGGCTGGTCCCTGCCCCTTTCCAGAATCTTCTACATTCGCCCTCTCCCTGTGCCCTTACCAGTGCATGCCAGGCTATGCTCTCTGGGGAGGAGGCTGCCCTGTCCCTTCCCTCCGGGTGCAGCTGGAACTGGGGTCACATGGCTACAGCCGTGCCTGGGTGCTTCACGGGGGCGCTGGCTCCTTTAGCCGTAGCGGCAGCGGTTGTCCTGAGAGGCTCCCGAGGCCCGTCAGGCTCTGCCTGCCCGGGAGGCCCTCGGCCGGTGGCCTCAGTGCTGGCCCCTGCGTGGCCTGCCCTGGGGGTGCCCCCTGACCCCTGCCGCGGTGTCTCTGCCCACAGGTGATCTTCCAGCTGCTCGCCAAGCAGTGCGGGGCCTGCCGGGAGCAGCCCCGCGGTGCCGTGTTGCAGCCGTGCCAGCACCGCGTGCTCTGTGAGCCGTGCGCGGCCAGCGCGCCCGAGTGCCCCTACTGCGAGGGCCGGCCCCTGCAGTGGTGACCCTGCTGGGGGACACACCGCTGGGCTCGGAGGCTCCAGCGGTCCCCGTGCATGTGGCCGCTTCGTCACTCACCCTGGAGCCGATGTTGGAGCCCTTCCGCCCTCCGTGGCGTTTCCACCGGTCCCGCCCCGCCGACGGTTTCAAGGTATTCTTGGAAACCTTCACAGCAGACCCACGGCCCCCACCCGCCTGTCCCCAAGAGCACTGTCGCCTTGGCGGTCTGGGTGGCCCCTGCACTGCTGTGACCAGGCCACTGCGTCAAAGCACTTTGTAAAGTGAGAGATTTAGTTAGATGTTACCAGTTGCTCTAAGCTGCTTTCTCAGTTCGTGTTTTTGGATATGCGGTGACACTCGGTGACACGAAGCTTTACATGTGTGACCCTGACGTTTCCGTCGGCTGCTCACTCGTCGTGTGCTGAACATTAAGAGTTCGTATCTGAGACCAGCACGTACGAAATGAGCATTTATCTAGCAACGAGACCTAGGATTTTTACTGTTTTCGAATTAAGTGCAAATAGTATTTATAAGCAGAGAGTGATTATTGAAAGACACACAGACATTTAGCTGTTTTTAATTTTATGAAAGGAACTAATTTTCCTAAACATGTGCACGTGCAGTTGGAGTTTTATATTTGTGTCCCGGGGTGACACTGAGCGCTGTCACGCGTCTGTGATCCGTGGCCACTTTCTCTAAGTGCCTGTGCCCTGCAAGAGAAGTGAAGGGACAATTGATCTGGTTTTGTTTTATCCCCGAGGGGTCAGATTTTAGAGGTTTTTAAAATTTCTAAGGAGCGGTGTTGGACTGGTTGCTGAGGTAGCGATGGCAACGGTGCTCTGTGACTTCTCGCGCCGCTGGGCCTCCGGCTCGCGCGGGGGGCGGCGGTCTGAGCGGGGGGCGGCGGTCTGAGCGGGGGTGGGGGGGTGGCGCTGCTGCTGTGCGGAGGGGCTCGCGAGGGCGCGTTCTGGAGTCGGGGTGACGGTTTGAGCCGACACTGTCGCCTGGTCTGTACGCCGAGTTGCTCTCAGCTCAGCCACGTGACGGAGGTCGGACAGGACCAGGCTACAGGGCCTCGGTGACTTGGAGCAGGGGTGGCCAGGGTCCCTCTGTCCGTCCACCCAGCCCTGCCTGCAGCGGAAACGCTCCTGAGAACGTGTCTGGTACGGTGACATGAACCTCTCTGGTCAGGAGCGGGACTTTCCCTGGACACCCGGGGAGGAGGGACGGCTGTCCCTGCTTGCCCAGGGCTGGCGCTCTGCGAGGCGGGTCCGCCTGCCGCGAGGGTGTGTGAGGAGGGGCGGGCGCCAGCCCCCCGGCCCGGAAGGGAACAGCGACACACTTCTGCTGGCCCGTGGCTTTGCCAAAGACTTTCAATAGCATTTTTTAAA
The DNA here is from genome assembly GCF_041146395.1 of Eulemur rufifrons. NCBI lineage: Eukaryota > Metazoa > Chordata > Mammalia > Primates > Lemuridae > Eulemur > Eulemur rufifrons. The sequence goes on from NC_090996.1 coordinate 35,738,179, forward strand.
GTGCAAAGTGACTAGGTAAAGATTTTTATCCGTGACCAAATTAGAATGTATTCAATATAGGAGTTTTAGGAACACTTTTTAATGTAAAACAAACTGATAGCAAAGTTTTATCATTTTGAAGGACGTGGACCCATGACAGTCTGCCGCTAGTCCGCTACTAAAGGTAACTATTGACTTGGTTTTAGTGAATCTATTGTTTTTAATTATAGTGATAATGATTTATTAGCTCAGTACCTAGAAATTACCTATATTTTGTGCTACTGTTATCACTGTTTAAAGTTATTTTTATTATTTATGCGCTTGTTTCCCACTTCAAGCCTTTGGTCTTTGTTGGGATGACAGGACGATGTTTATCATTGATGTCTCGCCTAGACATTTTCAAATTATGAATAATTAAGGACAATTAAGCTTTAGGTCTGTCTATAAGCTATTCTGGTCAGTTTTCTGTGGAATCTGGCTGGTCTCCGGAGTGTGTCTCCAGGACACGTTCTGGGGGTGGTGGCGGCTGGGAGACGGGGGTGGCACAGGCCTGCCTGTGCACACGCTGCTCTCAGGCCAGGGTCGGCGGTGGCACGGCTGTGCGGGGGGGAGACCAAAGACCCGCCCAGGAGGGGACTCCGAGGCACACGGGCACCGTCAGGCAGCGGCAGTGGCAGCCCTGGGGGACTGCCCCGGCCGCTGGGATCGAGCCCAGGTGACCGCAGTGGGCAGAAGCTTCCCCCTCCCTTGGCCTCAGAGGCCCACACGGGCTCGGGTGGGGGGAGTTGTTCTGGGCGCAGGCCTGGGCCGGTCACGCCTCGTTCTTGTTGCCTGTTGTCTTTCAACCGTGTTAAGCACCGGCGGGAACAGTAGAGCAGCATGACGTTCGTGCGACCGTGGTCAGCAGTTCTTTGTTCAGTGTGGACGCTTCATGTGGATTAATTTATAGAAGCCCCAATATGTCGTTGAGTATTTAGATGAGAATGTTATTTGAACGGAATTTTCTTAACCAAGAAGGTAGTATTTATAATGCATAATCATTTACTTGTAGTGAATTGTTTAAAGTTGTTAACACTTGTTTAAGTTTTTTACACTATAGCATTTATGCAATGGTTTACAGAAGTCATGGAATTATTTTTATCAGTATGGGAATTAATTAAAACTCTGAATCTTTATTTTGTCTGCATCTCTGTGCACAAACAGACTGGCCAGCTGGTCCCTGGAGTGTCCCCGCCTGGTGCCCCTGCTGTAGTGTACTTGCCCCGCCACCCCCCCCCCCCAGGTTCTGAGTCACAGGAAGTTCCCACGTGGTCCTGGGTCACCTCGCAGCTGCTCGGAGGGTCTGTCTGTGGGTGTGCCGTGGGCCAAGTGCTCAGAGCTGGAGGTTCCTGCCAGGACACCGGGTGGCATGTCAGGCCGCGGCCCCACGCAGCAGGAGGCTGCAAGGTGGGCTCCGCCTCCCCCCAGGTGTGACTCACCTGTGGGCTTTGTGTAGTGGATGCCGTGCTGGGCGAGCAAACTTCTGAGCCTTTTTATCTCCTGTGACAGCTGTGTGTGCGCCTAGGACACAGGAGTTAAGGGAAAGTCAAGCCGCTTGGTGGGAGGCTGTCACGTCCAGGGTCCCCTCTCCAGTTCTGTACCTTTCTGCAGTTTTCCAGGGTCTCAAACCCCAGGCCCTTGGGCCCTCCCTCCTGCAGCCCGGGTTCGGTTTCTCCTGGGGTCTTTAGATAGCCGGCGTCCTCGAAAAGCGCCCTCAGCAACTTCTCATGGCCCTGAAGGTGGAGGTGGCAGATGAAGCACCCGCCCCCCACGGGGCAGCCGGGGTGCCCCCCTCGAGTGCACACACCTGGGGCGTGATCAGCTCGTCGGCCAGGTCCTGCTCCACCTGGTCCCACCGCTGCTGCAGGGCCTCCGGCAGCGCCGGGTACACTGAGGATCCAACCAAACCCGGATTGGCCGAGCCCCGGCACCACCCCCCTGGCCGCGGCCCGGCGTCCTACCTAACAAGGAGTGGGGGTGGCAGACGAGGGGGGTCTCGAACGTCAGCGAGTAGACGCAAGTGCTGGGCTCAGACACGTGGGCCAGTCGGTTGCTCTTTCCACAGGTAAGCTCCACCTGCGGGGGGGGGGGACCTTGGTGCGCGGGTTGGGGGAGCCCATGCCCCTCCTCCCGGGCACCTGTCCTCGCAGCCCCACCTTGCTCTGCCGGCTCCGGGAGCGGCAGGAGTCACCGTCCCTCATCCACATGCCCGAGAAGGTGTTGTTGGTGATCTCCCACTCCTGCCAGATGCTGGGGGGCGAGGGGGGCGAGGGGTGCGTGAGGCCGGGCCCGGGCCAAGGCACCCCCCGGCCGTGCCCTGCTCACCCGAGGATGCCGCTGTAGGCGTTCCAGCGGAAGGTCTGCTCGTGCTGGCTCACGTTGTGGAACGGGCAGAACTCATACTTGTACCTGGGGGCGCAGGCGCTGTCAGGGGGTCCCTGGCTCCACCCACCCCACCCCCAAGCCCCCACTTACGTGGACTCCACCAGGCTGAAGCACTTGCCGGCGAGTCTGAAGAGATGCTCGGGCCCTAGGAGAGCAGAGCGGCGGGTGAGACGGGGCTGCGCCAGGCCGGGGGAAAGCGGGCACCCTGCCAGGCTCGGGGCCGTCGGGGAAAGCCTATAGTGAAGCCCGGGGGCTTGACTGACGTCAGCAAAACGCCAGACCAGGAAGCTCCCAGCTCGGTTCCCATGGAAACCAGAGCACCAGGAACTGGCTGAGCCAACCTCGCAGAGCCGGAGCACAGACTGGAGCACAGACGGTCTCGCAGCCGGTGAGCACCCACCCGACAAAAGGCCACTTTCAAATGGGCAGGACGGGCTCTGTGGCGTTCGTACTGGTCTCACGCTGCCTACCCAGCTCCCAGGAGGGCCAGGCGGACATGCGACAGACCACGGAGAGCCCAGCAGGGGGGCTCAGGGACACTCAGAGCAGCCACGCACACAGGGACCTGGGACGGCAGTCACCTGGCCCTCCGGCTGACCCTGAGGCGCAGGGCACACCCAGCCAGCAGGGGAGGGGCCGCGCCACAGAACCAGTTGGCAAGGCGGGCAGAGTAGCCCGTTTTCCAAAGGACCAATTTTCAACAACAAAAAATCACAAGGCGTACAAAAGAAACAGGAAAACACGTCCCATTCAGAGGAAAAAAACGGACAAACTGGGAATTGTACATCCAGCTAAACTGTCCGCAGACCTGGGTGTTCATCACCGACAGGCCTGCCCTAGAAGACACGCCAGGCGCGCTGCGTGCGCACAGAACACTGCGCGGTGACCGGGAGCTGGGTGGAGAGGAAGGTCTCCACTGACGGCAAACACGCGCACAGACTCACAACCCTACAGGTCTTAAAAGACAAATGCATAAAAGCTGATGAGAAATCTGCGCGGGGGGTCCCCGAGAGGCAGAGGCGTAATCAGCGCTGGGCGCAGAGCCGTGGAGCATCAGCTCCTGCAGGTGACGGAAGCTAAGCTGCGGTAAATTTAAACTCAGACTGGATAATTGCGGGATGTTATACGTAATCCCCATGGTCACCACAAAGGAAATGGCAACAGAATACATAAGAAAAGGAATCAAAATGTCACTACAACAAAAGCCAACAGAGAGGCAAGAATGAAGGAAAAGACCGGAAGCCTCGCGCCGTTCCTTTCTGTTTTGTTCTCTTTACTGTGATCGGGGAGAACGTGGATTAACTCCCCGCTCAGAGGCACAGGGCGGGACGAGCGGAGAGACGAGGGCTCTCGCTGCGAGCTGCCCACGGGAGACGCAGTTAGATCTAGGGACGCAGGAGCGAAGGGCAGGGACGGGAAAGACGCGCTGCGAACAGCCGCACGGGAGCCGGGGAGCCGGCACTGGGCGCAGCTCACCCAGACTAACGGCCACACGGGAAGTGAACACTGGCAAAACTGAGGGGAAAACAGTTCTACCTTAATGCTTGGGGACAGAGATGTCCCCCTTTGGCAACGGGTGGAACAGCGGGAACAAGAGGAGACGAGACTCGACGACTCCCCCACAGCAGCGGCAGAGGTGACCCCACGACACTGGTCTCCACAAACGTACATAGAATGAAACCGTACAGTGTCTTTTCTGATCATGAAAATGAAACTAGAAATCGGTGGCCACAGGGAAACTGGAACATTCACAAATACATGGAAATCGACACGTTCTCAAGCAGCGGCCAATGCCCCGGGACACGCCAGACTAGGGACGCGGCAGAGCGGTGCCACCAGGGAAGCTTACAGCTGTGCACAGTTCCTCCAATCAATAACCCAGCTTTCTGTACCTTAAGGCATCGGTCCCCAACCTTTTTGGCACCAGGGACCAGCTTCGTGGAGAACAGTTTTTCCAGCGCTGGGGGGAGGGGGGAGGGGGGAGGGGGAGCTCAGGCGCTGGTGGTGGTGACGGGGGTGGGGACAACTGTAAAACACAGACGAAGCTTCCCTCGCCACCACTCACCTCCTCTTGCCGCGGGTTCCTAACAGGCCACAAACCCGTACTGGTCCGCAGCCCGGGGCTTGGGGACCACAGCCTTAAGGAACTCAAAAAAGAAGAGCAAACTAACCCAAAGGTAGCAGAAGGAAAAAAAACAATAAAGATTAGAGGTAAATAAAATAACAATTGTAAAAACAGAGAAAAATAAAAACTAGAAGTTGGTTCCTTCCAAATGTCAACAAAACTGACAAAGCTTTAGCCAGACTGACCAAGAAGAAAGACTCAAATTACTAAAACCAGAAACGAAGGGGGCCTGTACCTACCAAGGTCACAGAAATAAAGAGGCCGAGTATCTGCACTACTGTGAGCGCCTGTCCACCTTGGTGGCCTGGACGCGACGGGCCGATCCCGGCACACACACAAGCTGTGCGTGCCGAGACCGAGCAGTCAGAAACCTCCCAAGGAAGAAAAGCCCAGGACCTGGCTTCACTGGTGAATTCTATCAAACATTTAAAGAACATCAGTCTTTCTCAAATGCTCAAAAAATGGGAGGGGGGAGAACAGTTCCTAACTAACTCTATGATGTCACAATTAGCCTGACCACTATCCCTTATAGGCCGGGTGCGGTGGCTCCTACCTGTAATCCCAGCACTTTGGGAGGCTGTGGCAGGAGGATCACTAGAGCCCAGGAGTTCGAGACCAGCCTGGGCAACACGGTGAGACCTCCATCTCTACAAAAATACAAAACTTAGCCAGGCGTGGTGGCATGCGCCTGTAGTCCCAGCTACTCTCGAGGCCAAGGCAGGAGGATGGCTTGAGCCCAAGCGTTGGAGGCTGCAGTGAGCTAGGACGCCACTGCACTCCAGCCTGGGCAACAGACCCTGTTCTCAAAACAAAACAAAACCCAACCAAAAAAAAAACCCCTTATAAACACTGATGCAAAAATCCTCAACAACATACCAGCAAAATGAACGCAGCAGTGTATCAAAAGGATCATGTACCATGACCAGGTGAAGTTTCTTTCCTGGAAGGTGAGGCTGTTTCAACACATGAAAATCAACCCCTGTAACGCACCACAGGAACAGAACGAAGGGGCCAACGACCACGATTCACCTTGAGCAATGCAGAAAAAGCAGCTGGCAAACACCAACACCCTTTCTTGATAAAAGCACACGTTTTTTCTCTTTTAAAAGCTGTCTGCAGTATTACTTTCTCCATTAACCAAAATAAACACACAGGAGGCACAGGGCGACTATACCTGGCTCTTACCCTTCCTCCTGCAGAAGCCAGAAGCTGCCACCGGAGAACCACTGTCCAAGGCCACCCTGACTCTGTCCCTGCCGAGCCTGCCTGGAGTTTAGTTCCCTGACTTTCGGCTCTCCCCTGGGGCTGTGGCGCTTGTCCCTACCTGGGGACACAGGATACACCTCGGCCCCTCCTCTGGGTTGGCTGCGTGTGGGCGGCCCCTGCACCCGGACTCACCTCCCACCCTCAGCCCCCTCGTGCACCTTCCACCCGAACCCCAAGGCTTCGCGCCCCCCCCCCCCACAAGGCTGGCAGTGGCAGGAGGCAGTCTGGAGCAGTCTGCTCACTTGCGCCCACGTGTGGCTGGCACCGGGATGGTGCCCCAGTGTGGGGGGCTCCAGCCGCTGGATGGTCACCCTCATCCAGGGGATGATGCCACAAGCCCACCACGCTGGCATTCCTCAGCCGTGGGGCCACCACGTCCCTTGAGTGCAGCCCCAGGCCCCTTCCCAACCTGGTCGCCCTCCCTCCTCCAGTCCCCCGCACCAGCCTTCCTGATGGGGGTACGGGCAGCGTGCAGACGCCGGCCCCCACTCTGTCTGCAGGTATCTGCTCCGCTCCCCTTGAGCCAGACACACCCGGACACCTGGGCTGGACTCGTCACTACCCCTGCCGGCGGGGACCATCCCCAGGTTCCGTATTTACCTGCCTGAGCGCCGCAGTCTGCACTGCCAGGGCGCTCACTGCTGCCCTCTGCCCGCAGGCCCAGGTGACCCCCACCAGCTGCCCCTGGGCCCCAGCTCTGCGAGACCCTATCGGCTGGCTGAGTGCAGAGTCCCTCGTTCCGTCCCCGCCAGCGCTGCCCCTGCTCAGGCCCAGCGGAGCGGGGGAGGCTTTCACCGGCCCCGTGTCTCTCGGTGACAAGCCTTCCTGAGGGGGCCCTTCCTCCCTGGCCCGACCCCACACCTATGCCCCAGTCCGCTCCTGGTTTCCACAGCCCGCCCACAACTTGCCCCAGGGCCTCACCCGCACCCACACCCACCCCCTGAGGAACCCTGAGCCTCCCGGGTCAGCCGCGACCCCTCCCCACGCACCGACCGGGCTCCCATCCCTGTGGGAGGCACCTCCACCACGGCTTCTCCAGCCAGGAGCCAGGGGCCGCCCTGCTCCACCCTCACCCTCTCCCCGACCCGGGGACCGGCCCTGCCCACGTCAGGAGTCTTCCCGGCTGTCCACTGCCTCCCACCACCACCTCCGAGCCAGAACACCCTCGGGGGACGCCGTGGCCAGCAGCACCCTGCCCTGCCTGCTTCTCCTGCCACATCGGGGACACTGGCTCCAAATCACAGACCTGACAACCACTCACCACTGCCCGCTCCGCTGATGGGGTGGAGACCCAGGCCCTTGGGGTGCCCACTGCCACCGCGCAGGGGCCAGGCCCTACCGGCCCGCCAGTCCTGGCAAGGCCGCACCCCTCCTCCTGGGGCCAGCTGGTGCCACCACCTCTGCCGGGACCTCCAAGCCCCAGGCCGCGATCATGACAGTGCCCTGCTCAGCCTCACCTTGCCGCTCGGCTCCCTCAACTGAACTGACAGCAGCGCCCTGCGCGCAGGCCGGGTCTGTCCGGCGTCACGCCCTGCGGCCCGCGCCCGGACCGCTGCGTAGTTCACGCTGAAGGAGCGTCACGTCAGAGAAGCAGCAGGCGCTTAACACAGACGCACCTGGCGGCACAGCCAGGGAAAACACTGGTCTGAGGACAGACTCCATCAGCAGGACGGAAAAACATGAACTGCCGAAAAGCAGGTCTTGTCTCACATCAAGATAAGGAAGTCGGGTCCCTGACGTACAGAACTTCCAGAAATCAAGAAACACCAAACCCAGCATGTAAATGTTTTCACACACACATGTTCAAATACAAAATAAAAAGGACGAAATAAGTCCATAAACCGAAAACAAAGCGAATGAATCTTACTGTGTATGATCAGTATCGTCACCTCACAGTGCAAAGAATCATCTGCAGTGAATCAAGAACATGTATTTCCTGGAGTCTCGAACCCGGCACATACCTGCCACAGGGGCAGTCACTGTGTTGATGACATCAGAAGCCACGCCTCTGGACACCAGACCAGCCCTCCTGCAGCCTCCCGTGGCTTCTGACACCTCCGTCTCCTCCCCTGCCCTTTCTCCTCCTACCTGTGTTTACCTTAACTACCCGCTGTGGCTCAAGTTACTCATTTTATCTTGTTTTCATTTGGGGCTAATGGTCAGTTCCAGTCTTTTGGTCTAGGTTTCTAATCAAGGATACAGTCAAGTACTCACAGCACAAGTGATGGGTTAACTTTAGAGTCAGAACTGGTGCTGGGTGGGGTTTGCAAGAATCTTTTTTGTTTTTGGATGAAATTTCTACCTGTTATATATCAAACATTCTTGCTGCTGCACTACACAGCTCTAGCAAATATTACGCGCCACTGAGGGCTCAATTATTCTCCAAGATGAGAAATGTCCCTGGGTTAAATTAAAAGCCCTGGGCAGGCACCGTGGCTCATGTCTGTAATCCCAGGACTTTGGGAGGCCAAGGTGGGCAGACTGCTTGAGGCCAGGAGTTGACGACCAGCCTGGGCAACATAGAGAGAGCCAGTCTCTACACACACACACACACAAACTAGCAGGGTGTCATGGCGTGCACCTGTAGTCCCAGCTACTCAGGAGGCTGAGGCAGGAGGATCACTTGAGCCCAAGAATTGGAAGTTGCGGTGAGCTATGATGATGCCACTGCACTCTAGCCAGGGTGACAGAGCAAGACTGTTTCAAAAAAAAAAAAAAAAAATCATACTGGTCACCGCACCTTCAGCATCTCCTGTTTTTCACGCTTGGCGCTCAGTTTCCTGGCTTTTGTTCCCACAGTCCCTTCTCCCCCCTTTGCTGTCCTGTGTAGGGATTTGGTGAGAGAAATTTTTGCTGCACCCCATATGAGTTCCAAGTTTTATTTCTGCAATCAAAGTGCTTCATGCTGGCTTTTCTCAAAAACAAACAACCCCCCACAAAAGTCAATGTCATAAAAATCTAAAAACATAAAGGGGGAGGGGGCTGTTCCAGATGAAAAGACTCACGAGACGTAATTAGCCAAATGCACATGAGAACCCTGACTGGCCCTGGACGGAAACGCGGTGGGGACGATGGCAAAGGCCTTCCTGACACGCCGGGGAAGTCTGGATACACACTGGTTACATTACAGAATCACTGCCGATTCTGGGGCGGAAGAGTCACACTGGAAGTATTTGGGAGCAGAGTCATGATGTCTGTAATTGATTTTCAAGTGGTTCAGAAAATACTCACCTTTTTAAAAATGGCCACAGAGGGAGAAGACACAGCCAGCAGGGCAGAGTGTTAGCTGCTGCCGTAAGGAGAGCCCGCTGGTGTCTCCTCTCAGTCTTCCCATTTTTCTACTTCATACTTTTAATAACAAAAACATCAAATACTTTTGTTCAGAGTCAGAGTCCACATAACAAACCACAAACATGGCGCTGCACTATCTGGCCCCAGTGTCCCCAACCTCACCCTTGACCGGCCGCTCTGTCCCCTCTGGCCCTGGCTTCCCGCTCAAGGTCCCTTTGCAGGACCCCTCCCCCCAGACAGCCACCGTGCTCCCTCCCCTTTCTCCTTCAGCTTTTGGCCCAAATGTCACTTCTCAAGACGTCTCCTGACCACCTTGTTTAAAGTGGCAGTCCCCAAAACAACACACGCCCTCCCTTCTCCGCCTCCGTGCCTGCGCAGCATCTTCCGCACTGGGCACGTATCTCACCACTTCCTTCACTGCCTGCTCCTCCATCCCCCACCGTCAGCTCCGCAGCTGTGTATGGTTCACTGCTGCAGCCCCAGCACAGACCCTCTTCTAGATTTTTGTTTCTTCAGGACTCAGTGTTCAAAATGCACACACTCCATGGCCCCACACCTGCACTTCTGGGATCTCTTGGGAAGCCACTCACACGGGGTAGAGACAGGCGCCCACAAAGGGCTGTTCTCCACCATACTACTACTCACGGCCAAAACGTGTAAACAGCCTAAGCACAGCGCGTGCCAAGAGAGGAATGCACAGCCGTCCTGCGGAGACCAAGCACCCAGCGAACAGAATGAAGAATTCAAGACACACAGCGAGTGACAAAGTAGCAAAGTAAATGTGTAGTATCAGTGTGAGCCGGCGGGGGGGGGGACTCTGAACACCAGCCGGGCCCTTCCCGTGGATCGCCCTGACTACGGTGGGCGTTGCGGCCGCCCTGGGGAGCCCGGTGGGCGTTCCCCTCCTCGCACACACCGGTCCCCCCCGCCGGGTCCCCCCGGGGCCGAGGTTCCGCGCAGCCCCTCGCATCGGCCGACCTAGAACCGGTGAGCACCAGGACCAGGAAAATCCGACTGTTTAATTAAAACAAAGCATCGCGAAGGCCCGCGGCGAGTATTAACGCGACGTAATTTCTGCCCAGAGCTCTGGCCGATCAAAAGGGAGTCCCAACTGGGGCCGCCCGTGGCGCTCTCTATTTTCGGGCTACACTATGTGCTAAAAATTATAATAAAAGATTAAAACAGCAGGGGGGGAACAAGTACAAAATTAAATAATGACTTACTTAGAGACAGAACGGACTAATTAAATTCACACAAGCAGAGGCTGGGAAAAATTCAGAACTTTATGTAAAAACCAAAGCCCAGAAAAGACATAGGATCAACAAAGCAGAGTTTAGACATCAGTAACAATAATACTGGTTAAAACTACTACACTGGAAGCCCTCAAAATTATAAAGTGTCTCATTTGGGTAAAACTCTAAGGAAAAAAAAAAGGGCTAACAGTAAAAATATTATATCATAACCAATTCCCTTTTAGACATTCTACATGCGATTTTGTAAACAGTGTAAAACCAGGTAGAGACCCGGCCAGTGACAGACGCGGTTTTTATACATAAGAAGGACCTGATCCCGACCTCCCCGTAGCCACCATTACTGTCTGGCCTGCCAAGGGCACCCACCGACAGACGGCAGATAGCGGTACCTCCGCTGGCTCCTCCGCTGGCTCCGAAATCGACTTGGTGTGTGTCTTTTGGTAAAAATGCCTCCACTCTAGTAGTTAGACATTTTCTTTAAACTTATATTTTCTTATACAATAATGGGCCAGTCCCATCTGTACCTTGTGTTCACTATACACCTATTAAATGTTTTCTAAAAAATTTCCAGGACTTTCAGCGCAGGGCAAAGCCCTATGGACTCACTATTAATACTTTTAATTTACAAAAATTTTGTAAACAAAAATGGCCCACATTTGGTGTAGGATGTCCGCCAAAAAAAAAAAAAACAAACAAAAACACCACACACCCAGGCCACCCTCGCCAATCGTGTTCAAACTATAGTTTTTAAAAACCCAGGGTGCCCTAATCAGATTCCTTATATACAAATTTAAAATAATATTTTAGTAAATAACCCAAAGTGGCTACAGACTTACAAAAAGCCAGGTGAAAAGGCTAAAACAACAGTTCTTATAACCAAACCTTCCACTGGGAATAACAAACAACCCAAAATATACCCAGCGGAGGATTCTATTTTGTCAAAACTTCCCCCATATACTTCTGCCCCTAAAAAACCCCAAAACAAGCCGGAACCGAGCCCTGAGCCAACGAGCCCCCGGCCACTCAGAGTGGCTCACATTATGGTTCCTCTCCCAATTCATCCCCAGGGGTGGCCTCACTCCCTTAAGACAAGTGCCTCCCACATCGGGTTCCGATCGGCCACCATCCATGGTCTACGTGCCCTTTCTAACTAGTGACTTGTATAATTAAGAAAACCAACTCAACTTCACCAGATGACTCGACAGGTAACAAGATGTTCCACCTGTACACAAATCAATCCAGGTAAAAAAATTAATCTTCCCCTGGGGGGCTAGACTACAGGTACAAGCCCCCAAAAAACAATAAAAAATAAATTTTACTAAAGACAGGTAAATATAAATACCAGTATTTACTTATATTCGTTGACACTTTTTCTAAATAAACAAAAACTTTTCCTACAAAGTCAGAGACAACACAAGTAGTTCTAAAAAAAAATTAGTAACTAAAATTGTCCCCAGATTTGGCCTCCCACTGACCCTAAAATTGGACAATGGCCCAGCGTTTATCACCAAAACAACTCAATTACTGGCCCAGGTGATAAAAATTAATTGAAAATTACACTGTACTTATAAACCTCAAAGTTCAGGACAAGTAAAAAAAATAAGTAAGACATTAAAAAAACATTAAATAAACTAAAACTACAGACTAACAAAGACTGGGTTGGCCTCCTTCCCTTTACCCTACTAAAGACTAAATACACTCCCTATGTTAAAGACTTAAGCCCATACAAAATCATGTTCGGCCCACCGTCCCCCCATCCCCAAGCTGGGGGAGGACAAAGTAACAGAGTTAAATAACCATTCCCTTCTTAAGTCATTACAGGCCTTACAGTCTGCAGCCCAACCTGGGGCCTTGTAAAGGCCATTCATCCTGGACCAACTAATCCTGCCCCTGAAAAGACTTCATTCCAGAAACAGCCGGGAGACCTTGTCTAAATAAAAAAACTCCAACCAGCTACCTTGGAGGCCAGGTAGACTAGACCCCTGCCAGTGATCCTCACCACGCCAACAGCCATAAAAGTTGCCCGAAAACGTCACTGGATCCACTGCACGCAGATTAAAAAGACGACCCCAGATCAACTCCCTGAAAAATAGATCGCCCAGCCCACTGAAAACCCACTAAAAATAAAACTTTCCAGAGAATCCTCTGGTTCCTCCTAGTTATCTGTCTCAATCCAGCAGATGACAACCCCCACCAACCCATAAATTACACCTAGGTACTTACCAGAACAATGGATAAAACCGTAGTGGCCCAAAACTCTTCCCTATCTCAACCCGTCTTCCATTTCAATCTTTGTCAATTGTTTAATAAAATAAAAGAGCATCTTAAAAGGGGATACCAAATGGGTTCACAAGGACACTCGGGAGGCGGTTACACCGGAGCCAAAAACTACGGGTGTGGTGACAGAGGTCTAAAACAGGGTCTACAGACCTACCAACACTATATTTATCCTACAACTAGGCTGCCAAAATGGCAAAAGCAGGGCGAGTACTATTGTGCCAACTCGGGTTGTGAGACAATGACATCATGGGTAAACAAGGACCCCTATATTTCACTGACTCAAGACAAACAAAACTACACCACTAATACACTCGGGTCTTGTAACCCCAAGGCCATCAGGATTTATCAGTAACACACTCAAACTTGGGCCTCGGAAAAAACATACAAATTTAAACTTTATGCCACAACTGGAAAATACTCAGACCTGAGGTCCTATTCACCATTCAAAAATTCACTCCTACATGGCCTAATAACCCTGTAAGACCCAACCATGATTTATATTTAAATCTGCCGCCGGCACAAACTCTCCAGCCTACTAATCAACCAAACCCTACCAAAAACATCCCTATAACCCCTCCTTCCCATACCCAGACGCCTAGGCCACAAAGACAGCCACCCCTTAATCTGTTAAACTCAGTCTATAAATTCCTCAATAAAACTAGTCCTAATATAACCGAGGATTGTTAACTCTGCCTAAACCCAGAACCTCCCTATTACATGGGGATCAAAGCCACCAACTCTGTTGGCCCCACAAAAACAGATATTAAAAACTCCACAACAACAACAAAAAAAAACCCCAAAACAACATTACTGTAAGTGGGGTCAAAAGCCAAAACTCACTTTAAAAGATCTCCAGGAACAGGGAACCTGTCTCTACTCCCCTAAATTCATCGTAGCCAGATCTCCCTATAGTGACTCCTATAGTTCTGTTATAAAAACCAACTCCACCGATCCAGAAAACACTTCTGGTGGCCCCCCAAAAAACTTGGTTTACTTGTACCACTACAATCACCCCTTACATACGGCCATCCATTATATCCCAGAAAAAGGACCTTTACGTCCTTATACATATTGTCCCCCAAATATACTATTACTCTGGGGGAAAAAACAGTTTCCAGCGCCCGCCCGTTTCAAACGAGCCACACCTGTCCTAGTGCCCCTACTTGTAAAATTAAAGATCTCGGGCTCAACAGCTATAAAAACCTCTGCCTTAATAATAAACAATCAAAATTTTAAAATCTTAAGCCAACAAATCGATCTTGATCTCAATAAACTAAAAAAATCTGTCACTCACTTAAACACTCAATAAATTCCCTTATAAAAGTAATTTTACAAAATCACCAAGGCCTGGACCTCCTGTTCCTTAAATAAGGTGGCTTATATATAACTCTAAAAAAACATGGTGTTTTTACACTAATCATTCAAAAATAATTAAAAATAACCTCTCCCAAATACAAAATAGACTAAAAAAAAAACAAAAACCATAAAAATAACAATAATTAATATAAAAATCTTTTTTCATGGTTCCCTTGGCTGACCACTCTCTTATCAACAATGGCCGGGCCACCAGTCTTGTTCCTACTAACCTTACTAATTGGCCCATATATACTAAATTACCTGTTATCATACATACAGAAACAAATCCAAAATATAAAATTAATGGTACTCCGAACTCATTATCATCACATCTGTGATGACAAATCAAGAATTTAATTCTCACAAAAAACCAGTAGGGATGTAAAGGCCCACTTGAAAACATGCTTGCTCACCAGATGGCCGATGTCCGCTTGACGTAAGTCTATAATTTAACCCTATGTTTGCTCGCTAGGTGACCTATGTTCGGCTTGACCTATGTCTGTAACTGGAAAGATGTACCCTACAGAGATAAAACAAAGCAATTAACTTGTAACTAATTGTTTAAACTTTCCAGCTGCCTGTCGTAAAATTTATTGTGCTTGCTTAACGCCTAAAAAAATGTTCTTAATTAGTGCTGTTTCTGTAAACCTACTCACTTAAAAATTGTAACTGAAACGGGGGTCCGAGACCGGTCCCAGACCCCACAGCTGTAAAAAAAACAAAAAAACATAATGTTATTTCAACCACCATGCCTAAAGTCACGTAGCCTAAAGTCACATAATTCTAACTTAAAATAATGTAAAACCTTCCTATTTTTTCGGCTCAGAGCCATTCTCTGTACCTATATCCTAACAGGGCAGGGGGTGGTCGCTGGCCAGCTAATAAAGACTCATAACTTGACTCAATTCGGTCTCTAGGTGGTCATTTCTCCCACTCCATACTATAACAGAGACAGCCACTTTAACTCGGTACAGGAACGCTCTGGTATATCCTCGCGCGCTTAACCATTCATTTCAGAAGGTTGACAAACCAAGGCACGAGATTCCAGGCCTAACTCGCAGGGTCCCGCATCCAAGGCCGCCCCTCCTCCCCACCGGAGCCCCCGCGCCCACCGCCAGGGCTCTGCACTCACCAGACACGGGCGCCGGCTCCCTCTTGGGCTGGAGACGGCTGGTCTGGGGCAAGAACAGGTTGTTCACCCTACGGGAAGCGGCAGGGTCAGCTGGGAACCGGCCCAGGCCGCCCGGCCCAAGCCGCCCCGCGACGCCGCTCACCCGAATGTGTTGGGCTCCTCCACCACCTTCATTTTGGCGGCGCCTGCGGGCCCTGCGGGGAGGAGGTTGGTGAGGAGGTGCGGGGGGCGCGGAAGGGGTGGGGGCGGGGGCGCACGGGGCCACTAACCGCGCGCCGCGAGCCAGAGGAGCAGCAGAACACACGACGCCTTCGCCGCCATAGCTCGGCGGCGGTCATGTGGGCGCCGGTCGGGTCACGTGGCGGCGAGAACCGGAAGTGACGTCTCGCGCGTGCGCAGACGCAACGCCTAAAGCGGACGCCTGGCGGCTAAGGGGTGTGCTCGGGGTCTCGCAGGTCTCCAGGACCTGGTTCCCCGCCATGGGCCGCAGGAGGGCAGCGCGCGGGCCGGGGGAGGAAGGCGGCCGAGCTCGGCACCTCCCCGGCCGCTCCCTGGAGGCTTTCGCCCGGGAGGTGGGCGCCGCGCTGCGCGGTGAGCGGGGTGTCGGGGGCCGGCGGGGCGGGGGCCGCCCGCGGAGCTCGCGCTGAGTCCGGTACCTTCTCTCCCGGAGCAGCGTCGGTGGAGCCAGAGGCGGCCGAGGGCGAGGGCGACCCGGGCCCAGCGGCGCTCCCCTGCGCGCTGGCCATGTGGGAACTGGGCCACTGCGACCCCCGGCGCTGCACCGGCCGCAAGCTGGCCCGCCTGGGGCTGGTGCGCTGCCTGCGCCTGGGCCACAGGTTCGGCGGCCTCGTGCTCAGCCCCGTGGGCTCCCAGTACGTGTCCCCAGCAGACAGGTAGGCGCTGGGGACAGGGGAGGGGCGGGTGCCTGCCCTATCTCCTCCTCTTAATAAGCCGCCCCGTCTCCAGCGCATCGTTGTTTTCAGGGCTCACTTATTTGTACTTGTGTATCGTACACACATACTCTCCACGCGTGGACAGGGAACGTGTCTGTCTGGTTTGCCCCCATGGCCTAGTGCAGAGTTTGGGATGTAGGAGGGCCTAGGATAAACGTTTGTTGAGTGAATAAATTAACATGCTCCAGGTACCCCACGCAGCTGCCTGGAAAGCTTGCTCACGAGGGCCCTTTGGGGATAGGGAGTGATGTCCTCGTTTCCCTAGCAAGGCCAGTCTCTAGGGACATACTTCACCTTAACCAAATGCTGTTCCTGACAGACAGCTGGTGGCACAGTCAGGGGTCGCTGTCATTGATTGCTCCTGGGCCCGACTGGATGAGACGCCGTTTGGGAAGATGCGAGGGAGCCACTTGCGGCTGCTGCCCTATCTGGTGGCTGCCAACCCTGTGAACTATGGCCGGCCCTGCAAGCTTTCCTGTGTGGAGGCTTTTGCTGCCACCTTCTGCATAGTAGGTGAGTTTTAGGGCCCGACACCGGCCTGATGTGACAGCCTGGTGGTCCAGCTGTTCTGTGGGTGGAACCCAGGAGAATGTGAGGGATGTACAGGGAGGTGGTCAGGACAGGCCAGGGTTTCAGTCCCAAGTCCCGCTTAAAGCTCAGGCCCTGGGCGGGTGCGGTGGCTCACGCCTGTAATCCCAGCCCTCTGTGAGGCCGAGGCGGGAGGATCGCTTGAGGTCAGGAGTTCAGGACCAGCCCAAGCAAGAGGAGACCCCATCTCTACTAAAAATAGAAAAATTAGCCCGGTGTGGTGGTGTGCACCTGTAGTCCCAGCTACTCGGGAGGCTGAGGCAGGAGGATCGCTTGAGCCCAGGAGTTTGAGGTTGCTGTGAGCTGGGCTGATGCCATGGCACTCTAGCCTGGGCAACAGAGTGAGACTCTGTCTCAAAAAACCAAACAAACAAAAAAGCTCGGGCCCTGTGTAGTTGAGTTGAGGCAGAGTGGGACAGCTGTCCCACGAGAGCTGGTGCCACTATCCTTGTCGGCACTGCCCTGATGACCTCCCCAACTTGTCCTTGGAATCTGGGGTCCAGAGAGGCCCAGGCAGAGACCCAGGAGGCATGGGGGCAGCCTCAGTGGGGATGTTTGTGTTTCTCAGCAAAGGGGAGGGGCTCAGTTGGCTGCAGGGCTGTGGACTGTAGCAAGAGAGGTGGAGGTGGGGCAGGGGCTGTCAGGGCTGTAAACTGGTGTTTGTTAGGGACTCACAGTTACCTGGGACAGCAGCACCACCCATCACCCCGGGGGATCAGGGCACATTCTTGAAGGGATTGTCAGCATCTTTGGGTTTCCTGTTTCTGCACCATCAGGCTTTTCAGATCTTGCTATAATCTTACTGCGGAAATTCAAGTGGGGCAAGGGCTTCTTGGACCTGAACCGCCAGCTCTTAGACAAGTACGCGGCCTGCAGTGGCCCAGAGGAGGTGCTGCGGGCAGAGCAGGAGTTCTTGGCCAGCCCCAGGGAGAGCCCCGAGGAGGAGGAGATCGGTGAGCCCTGGCACAGTGGGAGCTGAGACTGCCCCCAGGCCTGCCACCTCCTTTTGAAGGGTTGGGGGTTGGGGGTTGGGGGTTGGGTTCTGGGTTCTGCCCCAAGCTTACCCGCTTTCCTCTCTTGGTTCAGACTTCTTTGATGTGGATTCAGGGCGAGAGTTTGCAAACCCCAACAGGCCGGTGGCCAGCAACCGGTAGGTCCCTGGGCTTCCCAGTTCTCGGTAGCTCAGACCCAGGGCTCCCCTTGACCCCTGGCCTCAGCTTTTCCTGCTGCATGGGAGTGGATGTTTTCTGCCTAAGAAATAGGAAGGGGTGTCCCTCTGGAGAGGTTCTGGTTAGAGAGTGTGGGGCATAAGAGGAACTTGTTTTCAGGGGTGGACAAGTGCAACAGGGAGGGCTGCCTCAGGCTGGCTAGGGACGACGTTGTTTTTGAACATACTCCGCCTTCCAGACTGCCCCCGGACACTGACGACAGTGACGAGTCCGAGGAACAAGGGCCTGACGCGGAGGACAGCAGCAGCTGCTCCAAAGAGGGGGGGACTGCAGAACAAGGGGCTGCGGCCAGGGCCCCAACCGAGACTTGGAAAGGAATCAAGAAGCGGCAGAGAGACTGAAGGTAGCAGGCGTGTATATTGCAGAGACTGGGTGACAAGGGAAATCGAGAGACGGGGGAACACAGGCAGGCCTGGCGGTCTTGGCCCCCGGAGGACTGGCCACTCCAGCTTCTTGCGGCCTTGCTCTGGCTCCCGCCTCGGAGCCTCTCAATGAAGCTGCCGGCCACGAAGGAGCCCCCGTGTGAGTCTGGTTCTTTGCACTCGGCCTGATAGGGGCTGGGGGCTCTTGGCCTCTGGTAAGGAAGGGTCTGGGCCATGGAGTAAGTCCTGTGTGGTCACGTATGTGTGTGTGAAAGGACAGTGACCGGTTTGCACGGAGCCCCTTACACTGACCACTGCCTTGGCTGACACCCGCGGCTTCACAGAGTGACCCCACAGGAACCTCTCCCAGGCTTAGAGCCTGGTGGGGAGTGGAGGCCTGTGCAGCTCTTAGCAGACCTGCGCTCCACATCCACTCTGGAGGAGTCCACAGCCCGGAGGGGGCTGCGAACACACTGCTCTCACCGCTGCCCTGCACCTGGGTCCCAGGAGCTGCTTCTCTCCAAAGCTTGGGCTGCCCAAACCTAACCGCCGGCCTTCCTGCCCCTCGGGCCTGCGGAGGCCTCGCCCTCCCCCAGGAGAGACAGCAGATGGAGCTTCCCCTGCTGTGGGGCTCTGCCCTGCGGCTCTGTTGGGGGCTGGCTGATGGCAGGATGCTGAGCAGCGCACCTGGCCTCTACCCACTGGTACCCGTAGCCCCTCAAGCCCCCTGCACTCCCCAGTGGTGACAACCAAAAATATCTCCAGACGTTGCCGTGTGTCCCTGGGGAGCAAAGCCACCAAGACCAGGTGCCCGCCCACCCGTCCAAGGTAGTGGGTGGAGAAGCCCACCTGTAGCCAGGCCCACTGTGGTCTGCACTGTGTCCAGGGGGCAGCTGCTGGCCATGTCCTGCTGAGACTGGGGGCTGGGGCACAAGGTTCACAGCACACACCAAAGGGACACAGCCAGGGTAGGCGGAAGCCAGGGGTCCAGCCACAGCACACGTCTCACAGCTGGGAGGGGCGCCATGGGCGCTGGCTGCACAAAGCTGGCCACAGGGAGCAGGAGGACACCACAGGGCACCTGGGGGAGGGGCTGGGCTGGGCTGGCGGCCAGTGGGTGGGAGCTCAGGGGTCCGCCTCCATGTACTTCTCCAGCTCCTTGAGCTTCTTGACAAACTCCTGCGCCTCCTTGCTGCCACGGCCTTCCAACATCCGCAGCGCCGACCGCACTGGGGGTGGCGGACAGGCGTGTGGGAGCCAGGTCAGGCCAGCCACCCCTCCGCCCCCACCGCTGCCGAGACGTGCACTCACCCTGGGCTCTGGGCCGGCACAGGTGCAGGGTGACAGGCTGCCCAGCCCTCACGGCCCCTCCCACCTGGGGCCGTGCAATTCCACTGACACTGCCCAGGCCCAGGGCCGCCTCCCCCGCGAAGTCGTTGGTGGACAGCCAGTCGTGGTCCATGACGGTGAACAGCACACAGGCCCCGCGGCGGCGGCACGCCTCTGCAGGCACAGAGCTGCAGACGGAGGCCCGTCACCTGACCCTACTCGGGGTGCACGGGGCAGGGGGCTCGGGCGGGGTGGGGCACTCACAAGTGGAAGAGCTCGTCGTACACCGGGTGCAGCGTCCGGGCCTTGACCTGGGTCCTCTGGCTGCGGACCAGCGGGAAGAGGTGCGGTGGGCCCAGCTCCACGATCACAAAGGGGTCACTCAGGCCTGAGGGGCACAGCCATGAGCTGGCCTGCCCTGCCCACCCCGCCCTCCCTGGCAGCACCGCACCTCACCGTTGGCGTCCAGGGGGAGCAGGTCGGCGGCGTGCAGCACCTCCACAGCCAGCCGCTGCTCGGCCGCCTCGTAATGGCAGCGGATGCTCAGGCGTCCAAACCGGTTCTGCTCCAGGGGCCTCTGCAGAAAGGCCAGTGAGCGGGCGGGGGCTCCCGGGGCGGGGCCGTACACCCGCAGCGGCCCCTACCTGCTTGAGCTTGTCCAGGTAGAACTGCTCGATGCACTCGCGGGTGGAGCACTTGTGCAGCCGCAGCTCCTCCTCCAGCCTCTGCGGGGCAGGGTCAGGAGGGGACACCATCTGACTCCTCGCGGCCGCCTGGTGGGGCCGTTTCATGCTCGATGTGGCCAGCGTGGGCCTCAGTTTGAACTCAGGTCCCCAAGTCCTTCCCCCAACACACACACCCCGAGAAGAGTCTGGCCTCACCTTGTAGCTTCCGTCCCTCAGGCTCTCGAGGGGCAGGCCCTGGCCCTCAGCGTGGAAAAAACTGACCAGGGCCTGGCACAGGGAAAGAAGGGAGACACCTGAGAGAGCCTGGCTTGTGCTGGAGACAGGGACAGGTGCGACCCCAAGCAGCACCTGGGTCTCAAGTTCGAGGTAGAGCTGCTTCCCACACCTGGCATCAGAAGCCCAGCAAGCCTGGGGCGGTGCTGGCAGCTCAGGCCAGACCGCTGGGGGGAGCCCCGGATAGCCGCCCTCCCGCCGGGGAGACTGGGCGTGCCCGCAGGGGGTGGGAGGGGACAGGGAGGGGTCAGAGCAGCCTGGTCACTCGGGGCCAGTGAGGAAGGCAACCCCGCATGGCCTCACCTCCAGTGTGAAGTGGAAGCGGCCGTAGAAGTCAGCAGAGACGTCTCGGTCTGCGCCCAGCGCCTGCAGGATGGCCTGCAGCAGCAGCTCCCAGAGGGCCTCCAGCACCCTGCAGGGCGCCGCGTCAGCGACCTCAGGGCCTCACCCCGCCACCCCCACCCCCCACCCCGTGCAGCCAGTACCTGCTCAGGTGCTCCTTCACCAGGGAGGCGTTCAGCAGGGCCAGCTTCTCGTCCAGGTACTTCATGAGCGGGGCCACAGCCTGCGGGCAGCGGTCCTCAGGGCCATCCATTCCCGGGCCCCACCCTGCCCTGACACACACCCTCCGTCCCGCCCTCGGCCCAGGCACTCACTTCGTCGTTCTGAATGGAGTCGGGGGAGAGGCTGACGTGCTGCACGTACTTGCGGATGTCGCCCACCATCTGAGGGAGGGGTGGCGCTCAGCAGGGGCACAGGGGCCCCAGGCACGGCCTCCCAGGCCCAGGTCCCCGGGCCCTGCCCTCCTGCCCACCTTGGAGGTCAGGTGCGCCGTCACAGTGCGGGCCTCCCGCTGCAGGTCCTCGTCCAGGGCCTGTGTGCAGCTGAGCAGGGGCCGGGGGAGCACCCCCTCGAGCCCTGAGGGCCCCTCTGGCCACGCCAGGCCCCGCAGGGCCTGCCCAGCAGCCTTGCGCACAAGCTCCACGTCATTGAGGACCACGCAGAGCTGAGGGAGGTGTGACCGGAGGTGGGTGGGTCTGGGGCCCACGGCCTGGTGGGGGCCCCACCCAGCCTCCTGCCTGCCCCACGGCCGGGCCACTTACTGGCTCACTCACTGTCTCACCAGCCGCCCCGGGCTGAGTGTCCACCTTCTTCCGAAGCAGCTCCGTGTAGAAGAGGACGGCCTCACACATGTCCTGGGGTGGGAGAGGGGCTGGGGAGCTGTGGGCACCCTCCCCTGGGCCTGCTGCCCTTCCCCCACCCCATCTGCAGGCCACCCCCTCACCCCCCAGCACCCTCGCACCTGGCTGAGCTGGGTGCCCAGCACCTGGGCCTGGGCCGGGTCAGGCCACGCCAGGCGGAGCCAGAGCTCCTGGATGTGGCTGAAGCAGAGACTAGCAGTGGCCGCAGAGCTGCTGTGCTTGGAGGTTGTGTCCGTGGGCTCCAGCTGGGAAGGCAGGAGGCCTGGGTTGCTGGGAGGCCCAGACATGCCCCAGTGTCCTCAGGCCTGGGCACTCACCGTGTCCACGTCCACAGCTCCCTGAAGCCGCCACTTGGTCTGGTCCCGCAGCACCTGCAGCCAGAGCTTCACGGCAGGCAGGAACGGAGCGTGGATGCCGGCCAGGGCCAGGGAGCGGCCGTCCCTGCGGTGGGAGGCTGGTCAGAGCTCATCCCTGACTCAGACACCTAAAGCCAGCCTGTTCCCGGTGCACAGTCCAGGGCTACCCAGAAGGGCTTCCCTCACAGGGCCATGGGTGCTGGTCCCAGAGCCCAGCTGCAGGGCAGGGAGCAGGTGGAGGGGCACCCACCGGCCAGGGATGCTGCTCCAGAACCGCTGAATGTCTGCTAGAGTCAAGTAGAGCTCAAAGAGCCCTGAGGCCACCTCAAGGGTCATCTTGGGGCTCAGCTCCTCTGTCAGGACCCAGGCCTCTTCAGCCACCTGCCCGGGAGGGCACAGTCAGGCTACAGGCAACAAGGAACCCAGGCCCCTCCCCCAGGGCCTCCTGCCACTCCCCACACCCAGCAGGCACCAGGGTCGGGCACGGGGATCCTCCTCACCAGACGTTCCAGCTGCCGGAAGGTAAGGGTGAAGAAGTCCACCTGGAGGATGCTGCAAAGGATGTGTCTCAGCCAACCGCCCCCTGACAGCAGACCCTGCTGGTCCCCACCTGCCGCGGCACCCCAGGCCCCAGGCCCACCTGTGGAAGAGGCTGGCATAGATGCTGAAGCAGGACTGCAGGTCATCGTAGATGGCATCAGCTAGCTCAATGAGCCCAGGAAGCCGCTGGGGCCCAGGCTGCAAGGAAGCCTAGCTCATACCGGCCTTCTGGCCACCTCCACCCACACAGCCCAGCCCCCAGAACCACACCTGCTCTCGAGCACTCTTGGCATTCAGCATCCTGTCGTACCACTCTCGGTTGCCTCTCTGCAACAGAAGCCACCAAGGCAGCACCGTGGGTCAGAGGGACAAGGGAGAGTTGTGGCCAGGGACTGTGGTCCAGAGGTCCGGGGCCAGCCCAGTAGGGGAGGGCAGGGCCTGAGAGGCTGACTCAGAGTGGGCCTGAAACACACCTTCAGGGCGGCAGCAATGTCCATGTTCAGCTCCGTCTCAAAGGGACAGATCTCGAAAGAGGGCTGGAAGAACTGCAGCTTGCCGAGACACCTGGGCGAAGGCAGCTGCTAACTCACAGCCTGTCCCGCAAGCCCCCCATGCCCCCGCCCCCGAGACACCTGGGCGAAGGCAGCTGCTAACTCACAGCCTGTCCCGCAAGCCCCCCATGCCCCCGCCCCCGAGACACCTGGGCGAAGGCAGCTGCTAACTCACAGCCTGTCCCGCAAGCCCCCCCATGCCCCCGCCCCCGAGACACCTGGGCGAAGGCAGCTGCTAACTCACAGCCTGTCCCGCAAGCCCCCCATGCCCCCGCCCCCGCGGCAGCTGCACCCACTTCAGCAGCAACTCCAGGCGGTAGACGGCTGTGCTGTTGGTGGCGGGGAAGTAGTCGCGGAGCTGGCGCAGCAGCCGCAGCCCAAACTCGGAGAAGGCGGAAAAGCTGTCAGCCAGGCTCTCCTCCTGGGGGACAGGGCCCTTCAGGGCTGGAGACACCAGTGCCAGCAGCCCTGCTCCGCCACTGATGCTGAGATGCATCCTCCCTGCCTCAGCCCTCGCCCATCTGCTACTGCAGAGCGCTTGCTCTCTCCCACGGCAGCGGTTCGGCTCGGCCCTCAGTTCTCAACCGAGCAGGCCCAGCCACAGCCTCCCTCCACCCGCAGCCGTGCGCACCTGCTCCTGGGGCAGCGAGGCCGCCTCCTCCCAGTGCACCTGCAAGTCCTCCAGCAGCCCCAGCAGGTAGCCGTAGTCCAGCGTGAGGGTCTGATGGTGGCGGCTGCTGACCTGCCAGTGACTGTGGGGGTCGGCGGGTGGTCAGGCTGCGCCTGGCCCCGCCCACTCTCTCAGCCCCGCCCACTCACAACAAGCCCCTCCCCACGGACTGCCCACTAATAGCTCCACCCCTTAACTGCCCCGCCCACTAATACCACCACCACCACCCCCTGCACCGCCCACTCACAGCAGGCTCCTCCCCCACCCCCCCACCCTGCCCACTCACAGCCCATGCCCCGCCCCGCCCATGCACAGCAGGCCCCTTCCATGGCCCACCCACTCACGACCCCACCCCACCCCGCCGACTCTCAGCACTGCTCCTACCCCACCTGCCCCGCCCACTCACAGCCCCCCACCCCACCCTACCTACTCACAGCCCATGCCCTGCCCCGCCCACGCACAGCAGGCCCCTCCCACGGCCCGCCCCCCCAGGCCCGCCCCCGCCCACTCACAGCACGGCCAGCTGCAAGGGCGACAGGTTGCTCTGCGCTCCGTGCAGACAGAGCACGGTGGCCGCAGGCGCGCTGAGCTCTCCGCGCCAGCTGCTGGAGTTGGGCTGGGGAGGAGGCTGGGCGTGAGCGGGGGCAGGGAGACGCCCCAGCCCCGCGCCGCCGCCGGGATCCCGTGGGCGCCCACTACCTCCTCGGCGCGGTGCTCGAACTGCAGCAGGCGGCTCAGCAGCAGCAGGTAGGACAGGAAGCCGGATCGCCCGCGCTGGCTCATGGCCGTGTCCCTCTGCAACAGAGCCCCGTCACTGACCGCCCCCCACCCCCCGCGGTCCGTGGGGGCAGGGCGGGGCCCGACGCTCCCCACCTGCGTGGTGATCAGCTTGAGGACCAGGTGGCAGTCCCCCTGCACGCGGGATGCGCTGGAGCGCGGTTCCAGCTTGAACCAGCGGTCCATGCCAGCCACAGGCACCTCCTGGGGAGGCAGGGGTCAGAGCAGGGGTCAGAGCCGCCAGGCTGCGCCCCTCCCTCTCCCACAGACCGAGGGAGCGCTCTGTGGTGCTCCCTGCCCTGCAGTCCTCCCTGCCCCTGCAGGTGCCCGGGCAGTCCCAGGGGTGTGTGCTGCTCAGGGGGACCACAGGACATGACCACTGGAAACACCTAGGAAGGTTGGGGCACCCCAGTGTCTGCATGCAGCACCCCAACCCTCCCCATGCCCGCCCACCTGAACAGGTATGTTGAGGCACCCCAGGAAGTCATCAGTGTGGTCCTCGGTGGGCCCTGCCGTCCCATTTGCTCGGGCTGACTTGACAATCTGTTTGAAGTACCTGGGCATAGCAGGGTGGGCGTCACACTGGTGGTCCCTGGGGAACCACTGTGCGCTGGGCTCCGTGGCCAGGCCGCGCCGCCACAAGGGTCCCACCACTGTACCTGCTCATGCCCTTCAGGCCGATGACTTCGTTCAGCTTCCTGCACGCTTCCACCAGGGACACGTCATCGTCGTGATCCCTGGGGGTGGGGGAGCACCTGGCTTGTCTGGAGCCCCCAGCACAGCCTGGGGTCCCCGTGTCCCCCCAGACCAGAGGCACCCGTTCCCGGGCGCCGTACCAGATGTCCAGGTGCAGCTGGTCCGTGCTGACATCCTCGATCTCGCTACAGGAAGGAGACGGAGATGCCCGTGGAAGTCCCAGGTGCGCCAAGAAGTCCAGGCGCAGCATGGACGGGGCCATGTGCTCTGGTCCCCGGAGGGGCTGCCCGGGCTCAAATACTGACCTGCTACTTGCTCCCAGCTGTGTGGCCACGGGGGCACAATGTCCCTCTCTAGACAGTGGGCTGTTCCCGTCCCCCTCGCAGCGCCCTGGAGCAGGTTGTGGGCCATCACCCTCCCGCCCCCGCCTGGCCGCCCGGCCACCCAGACGGAGGGGCTTACAAGAGGAAGTGCTCCTTCCACACAGGGTTCAGCGTGCTGCTCTTGACCTCGGTGACCCGGATGCACTTGGCTGGCAGTGGGCCGCCACGTTTGCCACCCTTTCGGAAGCTGAAACGCTGCTCCTTCTGCGCACCCGGCTCCCGCGGGGCACCGGAGGCGGGCAGGATGCCCAACATGCAGTAGGGGTCGCTGAAGCCTGGGACGTGGCAGCTGCCTGAGCCCCCGACCTGGCACCCCTACCCCCCAGGCACGGGTGTGACCAGGGTCCGCTGGGCCCCACTCACCATTGGGGTCTTTGGCTAGAAGGTTCTTGGCGCGCATGACGGAGACTTTCAAGGCATACGTGGGGGCCTGTGGACAGAGGGGCACAGGGGGCCTGGCAGGGCTGAGCTGCCCCTCTGGACACCTGCTCAGCATGGACATGGCAGGGCCTGGCCTGGTGCCCCCACCACCCCCAGGGCCCTGCCCGCAGGCACTGCCCCGGCCAGCTCCTGCCCGGGCAGGCGGTGGCTTTCCTTACCTTGGCCGCCTTCACACGCCCAATGGCCTCGGCGTGCTCCTCAGGGCTGCTACCAAACACCTGTGGACGGCAGGCACGTGGGCGGGGCCCAGGGGACCCCTGAAGCGGGGCTAGCCACTGTCCTGAGGGGCCTCAGGTTCAGCCCCAGCCAGGAAGGTCCCATCTCAGACCTCAGCGCACAGAGGCAGGGAAACCCACTCTGCCGTGTGGCCTGGGAGGGCAGCTGGCGGGTTTGTGCCAAGGGGTGCGAGTCACACCCGTGGGCGGCAGACGTCAGTGGGGCACACCAGTGCACGTGGAGAAGTGAGGGTCGTGGTGTGGCGGCCAGCGACAGGGAGTTCAGGGCAAGCACAGATGAGGAGGAAAGGTGTGTGTCCATCTGCCCGTCCTGGGAGATCCAAGATCTCTCCTCCCTAAGCTGTGTCTCCACGCGTCCTCCTCCCTCCTCCTGTCAGCCTGTCTGTATGCTGCTGTGCACATACGTGTCTGCGACACGTGCTGCCATCTGTCCGTGTTGTGCGTGGGTGAGGGCAGTCGTGACCCGTTCGGGTGACGGTGGTATCAGTGGGGGGTTGGGGTGGGGCGTGGTCTCTGTCCTCCCCGGGGCTCACCTGTTGAAGGTAGCCCAGCAGGGCCTCCTGGTCGTCCACCTGGTCGGGGCCCATGGTCCCCGCACGGTAGAGGACCGTGTACAAGGCTTCCTCATAGAGCATCTCCACCTGCACGGGGACCAGGCCCTGAGTGCCCAGCCAATGCGGGGGTCTCAGGCTCCTCCTGTCCACCGCCCCCTCGAGTGCCTGGCCCAGACCTGGGCAGTTCCTCCATCGGCCACACCCAGCCCCTGCCTCAGTCCCTTTGCACTTGGGGGCCTCCACGCCTCACCCACCCATCCCACCCACCTTTGCTGTCCACCTGTCACCAGACCCTGGGCACACAGTAGGTGCTCATAAATGGCTGAGGGCCCTCCCTGGGGCCAGATCCCCCCTTACCTCCTCCTGGGTCAGGGTTCTCAGGCCCCGGTTGGGGTCCACGGGCTCAGCAGGGGCTGGAGAGCTGCTGCGCAAGAGGACCTGTGGGGGTGCTGGGGTGAGGGCCTCAGGCTGCCCCAGGGCTGTGCTGGCTGGACAGGGGGTGCTCCAGGGAGGAAGACACAGGAGGGGTTGCAGCACAGCGCCCCCAGGCAGGGCTGCGGCCCGGCCACGGGAGCTGCATCCTCACCTCCGGGCCCGGCAGGCCCTGTCTGCCTTCCCCCTTTTTCAGGAGGAGACGCATCTGCGCGAAGAACTCCACGCCGTCCCCGGGTTTCCTGGGAGAAAGGCCCGGGTCAGCTCTCAGCCCGCAGCATGTGCCCCGCCCAGCCCCAGCCACACGACTCTGGGGTGCGTCTGGAGTGGGGCAGCGTGTGTCCAGGGAGCCGCGGCCTCCCAGTGACCCCCGCCCAGCCAGGCACACGACCCTGCGAGGTCGGCCCCTGGGGAACCCACCAGGCCCCCGTGGCAGGCTCCTGCGGGTCGGCATTGGTGCTCTCCGGCTCCTGCTCGGCCCTGCGGCGGAAGGATGGGCACACCTGCACCTGCCGGAGCACGCTGCTCTTGATCTCCAGCAGGGCGGACATGGTGGGCGACCTGCGGCAGAGAGCGCAGCCCGGGGTCGTTGGCGTGGAGGCCGGTGGGGGCGCGGAGCCCACACGCAGCCCTGGCTGTGCTGGCACCCAGGGGGCTGTGAGGCTCCTGAAGCCACACCTGCTGGGTGACCTGCCAAGCCCGAGCGTCCCCTGCCAGGTAGCTTTGGGGAAGTGGTGGCGGAAGGGGCCAGAGGTGATGGCAGTGCCAGTCTGGGCTGGGGCTCCATCTCGGAGCTGCCAGGGTCTCATCGGGGAGGGACGTGTCTGCCGCGCTCCGGCCAGGGCAGGTGCCTCCTCGTGCTCAGGCCTTTTATGCAGGAAGCAAAACAATGGCCAGAACCCCAGATGTCCCGGTACCATGGCGGGGCACAGGTGGGAAGTGCACCGTGGGACTCTGGCACCTGGACAGCAAGGAAGCCTGTGGCCTGGGCCTCAGCCCACGTGCCCAGCCAGGGCTCACGTGGCCAGGATGCCCCAGAGGGGGCCGCTCCCGAGCCCTCACCCTCTGGGCACAGCTGTGGTCAATGCCTCACCCTCACCCCAGGGCCCCGTCAGCACACCCGTGGACGGTGCCCCAGGGAGCAGGACCTGGCCCTCGCAATCAGCCCCAGTGGCTCTCACACCCTCCTGGCTCATCTTCCATTGCCCTCATGTTGCCATGGCAACCGAGCCGCCCCTGCTGCATCCTGCCCGGGCAGAGTGGCCCTGTGCTGAGATGTGCGGCCTGGGCCCAGCCCCTGCTCGCACTGAACATGTCTGCCACCTGCGTGGGGGCTGGGAAGCCAAGGGGACAGTCGCAGCACTGGCCCAAAGGGCTGGAGCTGGCCCAGGCAGGGGGCACCTCTGAATACCGGGGAGCCTCCGCTTCTCCCCCAGAGCATGGGCTGCTCTGCTCCTTCCCTGTTCCCTGCCCCTGCCCCTGCCCCTGCCCCCGGCTCACACCTGCGGCTCACACCTGCACGCAGCCTTCAGTGGGGCTCGGCATTCCCTGCAGACCCCAAGAGGAAGGGCAGGATGACGGCCCAGACACTGAGGCCTCCGGAGCCCCTCCTCCATCCTGTGCAGCCCCTGCCCCAGGGAGGTCCCTCCCCCATGAATGGCAGCAGGGCCTGTGCACGGCTGGTGGCCCCTTTCCTTGCTGGCACCCACCTGGCCACCTAGTGAGGGCGCTTTGGCCCGGCACGCCCACCCTGGCAGGGGCCACTGTTGTCATCTGACGAGGTGGGAAATGGAGCCTGAGCAGGTCCAACCCCTTGCCCGGGAGCTCAGGGCAGCTGGGGGTGGGAGGGCAGTCAGACGCCCCTGCCCTGCGTGCCAGGCCAGCCCCTGGGCCGTGTTGTCACCAGCTCTGTCACCCTCCCCTGCTGCCTCCTCCCCAGAGTCAGGCCAGGTGGGGGGGCTGGGCCCGTGCACACCTGGCAACTGTGGTCCTAAGCAGATGTTGGACAAGCTCCCTGCTCCCAGGTCCGTCTGTGGTGGCCCAGGGTCACCATGTCTGCTCTGCGCCCCCAGCTCCGCCTCTACCCTCAACAACGCCTCACCCCGATCCTGGTGCTCCAGCCAGGGAAGCGAAGGCGGGCCCTGGGCTCAGAGCGCTTTCACCCGGCCAGGCCCAGGAGCTGAGGACAGGAGAGGGCCTGAGGCTCTTGCCCTGTGGGGACAGCACTCACCTCCTTCAAATCCATCAGTGCCTTCCTCTGTGAGCCTGCCCCCCAAAGACGGGGTCCCAGAGATCTGGGCATGGCGCACAAGGCAGCCAGTCGGGAAGCCCTAGGTAGCCGGGAGTCACAGGCCCCCCCCCCCCCGCCAGCTGAGTGAAAGAGGCCGCTCCCCCCTCAGCCCCCCAAAGCCAGTGGAGGAGCCACCGCTTGAGCTGTCGCCAGGGCAACCGCCTGCCGCATCTGCATGTGACAGGGGCTACAGGGGCTTGTGGGCCCAGAGACAAACATGACGCAGGAGCTGAGGCTGAGCTGCAGGGTCGGGGAGGGGGTGTCTGGGAACAAACTGTCCCAGGAAAGTGGGGGCCGGACGCCCTCCCTGCACCTCCCACCGGCTAGCCCTCAGAGCAGCCCGGGGGAGGGGTCTGCTGCGTTCGCCTCGTCCCAGATGAGCACACTGAGGTCCAGGCTTAGGAACCCATCCAGGGCACAGAGGCAGCAGGGCCACTTAGGCGTCCAAGTGCTAAGCTCCTGAGATGTCCTGAGGTCTGGGGTCCGGCTGGGTGGGCCACCCTAACTACAGCTCCTGGCCAGCCCCCTGTAGCCTGCTGCCAGGACAGGGACCACAGTTGTCACTCGGCACAGGTACTCAGACACGCAGGCTGCCGGGGCAGCAATAACTTCGTTGCACCTGGGAGCCACCTGCCACGGAGGGCGACGGTGCCCTGGCCAGGGACTTTGTCCGTTGCTGCCATAAACAACGGACAGTGGGCATGTCCTGTCAGCCTGCGTGTTTATCTGTGACCAGGCGGGAAGCGCCGCTGCCTGGGGGCTCAGCTGGGGCGGAGCAGTGGGGGCGGGCAGGGGGCCCGGATGTAACTCTTTCATGGGCTCTTCCCACCTCTGTCCCTCGTGTGCTTGGACAGAGTGTGGAGCAGGATGTGCCCACACCCGCTCAGGCGAGACACCCGGCCATCTGTCCACTGAGCAGAGTACGGGTCAGCAAGGGCCAGCCACGCCTGACTGTGTGGCTCATTCTGCCCCCAGACCTGGGCTGAACAGGGAGTGACACTTTCCCATGTCACATCCCAGGGATGGGGTGACTTGCCCAGAGCCAGAATTCAAACCCAGAACTCCAGCTGAGCCTGGAGTCTCCTGCAAGGCCACTGGGGGCTTGCGTGGCTCTGAGGCCGATGAGGCTGGGGGCATCTGAGCGGAGGACAGCTGGGTCAGGCTTCCTAGTCTCCACCTGCACAGCACTGCAGATGCCTCGGGGGTAGGGGACCTGCTGCCACCGCCCCGGGGGGCCGGGGGGGGAGGGCAGGATGTCCCCCCCACACCTGCTGCCCATGGC
Source organism: Eulemur rufifrons (assembly GCF_041146395.1). NCBI lineage: Eukaryota > Metazoa > Chordata > Mammalia > Primates > Lemuridae > Eulemur > Eulemur rufifrons. The sequence continues at coordinate 35,769,115 of NC_090996.1, forward strand.
CCCTCTTGGTCTTCCCCACGCAACCCCCCCACAGCCCCCCTGGCCAGGTGCTGGGACATCCTGCTGGCATCTCCCCCTGGTCTCACTGACTCCCCCCACCCCCGACGGTTGCCACACAGTGCAGGGCCCCTGGCGAGCCAGTGACGCTCCCTAGGGTCTCACTGGGATCTAATCTGGGCGTCTGCATTTTACCCAGCGCTGCACGTGGGCCTGGAGCTGCCAGGCCAGAAGCATGAAGCCAGTTGGACCCTCCCCCACCAGCGCAGGAGACTGGGACATTCGGTGCCTTCTTGCTCAGGCCCCCACCTGTCTCCACTCACCTGTCTCCCCAGCGACCTCCTCTCCACTCTCCCTCCGCGTACCCCTGCTCGGCCTCCCGGGGCTGTGGGGGCCTCAGGAGCCCCGCCCCCAGTTCTATTGGGGGTCTCTCTCCCACTGGAGGGCGGGCGGTCCGGGGGCAGTTTGGGAACCGGTCTCCAGGGCCCCCAGCCCTGGCAGGGAGAGCGAGGAGGGGACGCGCGGGGCCTGCGTCAGCGGGATTTAGGGGGGACTAGGGGGCCTCACGAGGACCGGCGGGAGGGTGGGAGAGACAAGGGCAGGTCATCTTTCTCTCCCAGCCCAGGAAGGGTGCTGGGAAGCCCAGAGCGTCTTCGGGGTCCTAGGACCCGCCCCTGTCTGTGGCCTCCATCGGGGAGGGGGCGCCGGGTGGAAGCCCGGTCGCCCGTCGGCCCGGGAGCGGGGAGACGGGGGATGGGGGACGGTGGTCGCGGGCGCCCGGCGGCTCGGAAGTCTGGCCCTGCCCTCGCCCGTGCGCAGTGCGGACCCCGCCGCCGCCGCGCCCCTGCGCGCTCTGAGAGGAGGGCTTGAGGGGGCAGCAAGAGAAATGCCCCTGAGACCCCGCCTCTCCGACTGTGAGGGCCTCAGTATCCCCAGGGCCAAGGGAGCGTCCTCGACACCTTCCCCCCCCCCCCGCCCCCGCCCCGAGGGTCCGCGGCGAGCGGCGAGCGGTGAGCGCAGCGCTGGTGCCGGGACCCCAGGGCCCACGGGAGCGGCTCCTGGGGGGCGGCGGCTGCGTCTGTCGGTCCGGGTCGGGGCGCAGGGCCGAGCCCCGACGGCGGCCCGACGGCACCGGCTGCAGCCGCGGCACTCACCGTGGGCCGGGCGCGGAGGGCTCCTGCGGGCGCCGCGCTCAGGCACCGGCTCCGGGACGCCGAGGCACGGCGACCGCTCGCAGCCGCGCGCGCCGACGTCTGAGCACTGCGGACGCGCGGCTGCGGCGGGCGGGGGGCGCGGGGGCGGGCGGGGGCGGGGCCTGTCGGTGCTCGCCCCGCCCCCGCTCCGGGCCCCCTCCCGCGCCCGCTCCGTCTGGGATCCGCGCAGGGGTCCCTGTGCCCCAGCCCCGGGGTGCAGGGCGGCGCGGGGCCGTCAGTCGACCCTCGGGTGGGCGCGGAGAGGGGAGCAGGCTGCGCTCCGCGTCCGGATCCCGCCTGGCCGCGCTCCCCTCCCCGCGGCGGGAGGGGGCGGGGCGGGGCGCTGTCGGTGGGGTCCCCTCCCCGAGGCCCCCAGGAAGCCAGTCACCGATCTCCAACATGACGCGCCGGGCTGCAGCGCAGACTTTTCTCGAAGGGCTGCGCAGCCATCTCCAGAGTCGTGCTCCCAGCCCAGCGCCGTCCACGTACCAACCTGGCGCAGCCTGCGTCTGGGGACCCTGCCACCGCGGGCCAAGCCGCTCTTTCTCTGCAGAGGGACGGCCTGCACGGGGCACCCCACGACGACCCCGATCACCTGTTGGGGTGTCGTCCCGATAGCTCTGGTGAGGTCCCCGCAGCTGGAACCTCAGGGTCTGAACTGGACTCCGCCGCCGCCGGCCCCCCCCCCCAGGCAGCTACGGTGCAACCTCCAGCGCAGCTGTGCTCAAGCCTGAGCGCACCGGGCACCTGGAGGGCGTGTGAAAGCAGATTGCCGACAGCTGCCTTTCTGACACGCTCCCGCCAACACGCTGCCGGGCCTGGGACCAGACTTGGAGGTCGTCCTGGGGGCAGCGCAGATGTCAGTCTTGTCTGAGGCTCCTGGCGGCCCTAGATCACAGCCCTGACACCTGCAGCACGTCGGGCCGGGAGGATCAGACTTTGGAGAAGTTTTCACCCCAAAGGGCCCGGCCCTAGGGGTGGGCCCCTCGCCGGTGGGAGGAGCAGAAGGCCTGGAGCCCACTCCAGCTCAGGCCAAGAGACAAGGGTGGTCCCCTTTGAGGGGACCGAGGCCAGACAGGCTTCCAGCGCAGGCCCCTCGCAGGGATCGAGCCTCCTGCGAGTCCCTGGGTTATTTGCGGGCACTGCCCCAGCTGCCGCTCCCTGGGCGCTGGGGAAGGGGCAGCGTGGCCACTGTCCCCAGCCCAAGGAGAACGCAGGGGCTTCTCCCCTCACCCAGGATGGGTCAGACTCTACTGATGGGGCTTCGTGTCCCTGCCTGGCCCCGTCTGTCTGTGCAGGATGGGGACAGAGGACGTGGATGGGGGAGGTGGGGGCAGCACAGCAGGGAGGGCTGTCCTCCAGGACACGCAGCCCCCAGGCCCTGCCCCCATCCTGACCCAGCACAGCCGGGCAAGGGCAGGGGCTCAGGAAACGCACCAACTGCTTAGCCCAGAGATGTGTCAGGTGAGCTGGGGAGGGGGTCAGACCCCTGCCCACCAGCTGTGCGGAGGGGAGTCAGGGCTGGGGCGGCCATGTCCCTCCAGAGGGGCTGCGGGTCCTGAGCCAGGGCACCGATGCCCCCACCTGTGCAATCTGCGTCAGACGCTGCCAACCTGTTGGAACAAACACAGGCCCGGTTGCCATGGTGATCGCAGTGGCTTTGGGTGAAGGGATAAGATGCTGCAGCTGTTGGAAGCAGGAAGTTGGGAGGGGCCACGGCCCCCATGCGGGGGAAGCAGCCCATACGAAACACCACAGTCTGCCTGGAGACCTCTCAACATCCTCTTTTACAGGTGGGGAAACTGAGGTCCAGAGATGGCAAGAGGCTTGTCTGGGGCCACACAGCAAGAGGCTGGGTCCCAAACCCAGCCCTGGGCCTCAGTTTCCCCAGGTAGGATAATCTCCAGGGCTCTTTCCTCCACAGACATTGGCGGGGTTGTTGAATGAACAAGCTCTGGCCCACTTGGTGACCGAGTCCTTCATTCTGCCCTGATTGCTGAGAGTGAAGTCAGGGTGACCTGGGTCAGGGCCCCGCCCCCTGCTCACCCCTGCCCCAGCTCACCCCTCCACTGCCCCCTGCCCCTGGGCGCTGCTGGGGACCTCATGGGCCGATCCCAGCTCCCAGCAAGTCAGTGTCAGCTCCAAGTCCTCCCCGGCTTAGTAGGGGATGGGAACTGTGGCCACCTGGTGAGTCCCAGCCCCTCCAGTGACTCAGTTTCCCCATCTGTAGGTGGAGGGTGGAAGCAGGTCCTTGTGTGTGACCCAGGGCCAGGAGAGAGGACAGGAGGGTGGGCGCCCACCCACCCCATGCCTGAGCCCCAGCCCTCGCTCTGGGGGGTCACCTGGCCCCTCTGGGGAAAGTGAGGGGACGGCAGGTGTGTCGGGGCCTGACTCACCCGGCCTGGACGGGGCTGGGGAGGCTGGCAGGGAGGAGGCTGACGGGGAGGAGGCTGGCGGGGAGGAGGCTGGCGGGGAGGAGGCCGACACTGCCCGTGCAAAGCTGAGAAAAGCCACTTCCCAAGCCTGGCCATGTTCACACTCTCGGAGCTTCGAGCTGGAAAGGGTCTGGCAGGCAGGGAGCGTGGCCTTTCCACTTTAGGGCCAGGAGACACAGACCGAGCTGCCAACATGCCCAGGCCAGGGGCAGCTCAGTAGGGCAGATGTTCACCGTCTTTGGGACTCCCCGACTCCTGCAGGGCCCAGGGCCACCGCCCTTTGGTGGCAGTCCTTGGAATTGCAGGCACAGCCTCCCCTCTCAGCCAAGCTCCTCCCTGTCCTCTGCCTCCCACCCGCCCTCACTCCCTGCACAGGACAGGCGCGGAGGAAGGGGGGTAGGTCACCCGGAGCGCGTGGGGCCAGAGCCCAGGGATTCTGGCCAGGGGCCCTGTCTGTCCCGGGCTGGAGGGCTCCGAGGACAGCAGGAACCTACCCTGCACCATCCCTGGGGTAGAGGTGCCACCTGCGGCTTGAGAGAGGGGCTCCGTGAGCAAGGGGAGCCGGCTGGCAGTGACCACCCTGAGCCAGGCAGGGATGCCCTTGGGCCTGGGCTTTGCTGCCGCTGCAGGACTGTAGTTCGTGAGGCCAGGGTGGGGTGGGGGCAAAGTGGGCCCAGGACACTGGTGGGACAGCCCGGCAGGCAGGACAGCCCGGCTGTCTGCGAGGCCTGGGCGGTGGGAGGCCTCCAGCCAGCCTGAGGGGGGTGTGCCAGGGCCGCTTCCCAGCAGACGCCCACTCAGGACGCACCGGCTCCTCCACACGCAGCCTCTGAGCAGAGCTGGTGGCGGCAGGCGCCCTCGTCCCGGCTCTGGGGGCTCGAGTCCTTCCACAAAGCAGAACCCCCGTCAAGGGGTGGGAGCCGCCTCCCTTCCGAGGAGGCAGGGGCAGAGCCCGCCCCACGCGTGCCCTCCGTCCTCTCCTCATTACTTCTCGGAGTCTCTGGGCAGGGCCGGCTGCTCGGTCCCTTCCCACCCGATGGTCCCACCCCCGGCCAGGCCCCAGGGCTCCCTCAGACGGGGCGGGCGTTGTCTCCTGAGCAGTAGGCAGGACACCCCCAGACTCAGCATCCGTATCCTGAAAGCAAGCACCCCTTGGGCCTCTCCCTGCTGGAGCCAGCTCAGACCGGTTCCAGCCGGTCCAAGTCAGTGCTCAGGCCCTCCAACCTGGCAACTTGTTGTCATGGCAACCACAAGCGGGAGGTTTCCATCAGCTGCTCCCATGAGTGATGGTCGCGCCTTGGGCTGATTAGGGAGCCCAGGGTACCTCTGCAGGTAGGCAGACAGGCGCCAGGACACAGCCGGAGCCCGGGCTGGACAGCTCAGAAGGGGGACAGGGACATGGGGGCCTGGCCAGGAGCCCACGTTCCTGGGGGCAGCAGTCCTGTGTGGTGGTCGGGTCTTGCCTCCTTCGGCCCAGCCAGCCCCAAGTCCCAGGGGATGGCGAGATAGACAAGTGTGGCCAGCCCGACCCCCAAGGCCACAGGAGGCCCCCCCTCCCAGTCAGGCACAGGGTCCCCCTGGGAGCTGCCCTGAGGCCAGGCTCCTTGTGTGCTCCTGCACGGTGGCCTGGAAGCTCCACCAGTCCTGGACACACGTGCTCCTGGGAGACCCCCCACCCTGGGCAGCTGGGGAGGGGCAGGGGGCTCCTGCCTAGGCTTGAGGGGGGCCACAGAGGGTCTGATGCCAGGTGCTGGAGGCTATGGGGGGCCGCCTCCCGGGGGGGGGGGCCAGCACAGCACAGGGACAGCAGGGGCGGTGCCGGGCAAGGCGGCCGCCCACCCCACAGCCCAGCCAGGACGGGGACAGGCAGGAAAAGGACACACCCCGCAGGCTGCAGTTTGTGGAAACATTTTAATTCGAGGATTCTTAGATACAGTGGTTAACGTGTTGCCCACAGTTCCTGACCAGTTACGAGACGCCATGCCGGGAACACACCCTCTCCCTGACATCGGCCACAGGTCACATTCCAGAGTGCTCATGTTACAAGATTCACATCTTTGCTAACCCGAGGACTGTGGTACAAAGGAAACATTTCATTAGCTGAAGTCACTACAGTTGGCTAGAAACATCAATTACTTTAGAATACTTTAACTATAAAATATATTGAATTTCCATATACATTAACCATATACATTGTTAACTAATACTAAATGTAGTTCAGTCATTACAAAATAAGACATTCGGGAGCAAGCTACAAATATACAACCCGGCTGGATCCCCAGGTGAGGAAGGCCCTCCGCATTAGAAACAAACTGCAAAGAGCAAACCGAGAGCTCAGCGACCCGACAAAATGTACAGCTAAGAAAGCGAACAAGGCACTCGTACCTCAGAGCCACCGGAGTGCCGCCAGCCCTGGGGCCTGCGGGAGTCACCTCTACCCTCGGAGATCCCTGGCTGGCGGCTGGTGGCCCACATGGACCAGAGGGCGCCGAGCTCCTTCCTCCCGGGGCCCGCGGCCAGCTCTCTGCACTCCTGTGCCTGTGGGGGCCTTGGTCTGTGCCCGAGCCTCGGGCACCCAGCTCTAGCGCTGAGGGCGTTCAGGGCGCTGGCCTGATCCAGCCTCTGGGCTCCAGGGCAGGTCCGCCGAGCGCCCCGTCCACTGCGCCTGCCGGCCAGGTCAGGGGATGGGCGCTGGGCCTAGTCCCTGCAGGACTCCCCCAGACCCCCGCGCCTCCTGGCAGAGCTGGGACCTGCACTCAGCTTCCCAGCAGTGGACGGCGGCTCAGCCACCAGCCCCGGGAAGCCCAGAGGATGGGCCGGCCAGCCCTGCGGCGCCAGGCTCGAGGTCCCGTCCTGTGCTCAGAAATCCTCAGGATAAGGATGTGGGGACAGTGGCGCCTTACTCAG